>NC_041041.1:17360259-17963895 GCF_900634625.1 Parambassis ranga
AACAGCAGTGACTCATATTTGCACCGTACAGCTTTTTTTTTTATTCATTATTGTGGGAAGCAGGTAAGATTTGCATGTTGTTGCGTGACACAAAAATCCCACAGAGTTGAGCCAACTCTTCACTGACAGGGACTCTGGAGGTACCTAACATTATTAACTTTAAAGCCTTTTTTACCTGGGATGTTGCTGTTGATTACATCATATTGCAAAGGCGTTCCTGGTATTTTGTCCACCCCCCCTTTTGCACGTTCCTGTCAGTTGTTATATATTCTGACAATAAAAAGAGATCCAGACAACCAGTCAGTGGCCAAATTGCTGCAGAAATGACTTCAACCATCAGATTTCACCTGGTGTTACTGTGAGGATGGATGTGAACATTAGGCGCAGCGGGGAGCTGCTGCCTTTATATGCATACCAGGCAGTCACAGATTATGTTACCTTCCTAAGTTCCATAAAGCTTGTCTGCATTTGCATTTCAGAGATTTACTGTTGCTATTTCCACCACTTTGTGGTCATCTAGTTGTTACATTATAGTATTTACAGACCGATCTCATGCAGGGTTATCTTATTTTTAAATGTTGATCGTTGTGGAGACCCACGTCTTCACTCTCCATGTGAGGCTGCTCTGCTGAAGCCTGCTCTTCTTGAGTCAGATGCTTCTTGTGACTCTGCCTCTGGCGGGGTCAAGAGAGAAGCGGTTAAAATTGTGAATGGATCATAATTCACTATGTTTAATTAGTGTAGCATGAATGTGGCTCTGATGCGACCCGTTCTCACCTCTTTGCCACATACTCCTAGATCTTCCAAAGATTACATAGTATTATTACACTGTATTATTCTGTGCATGTCTTCAATTGATCAATATGCACCCCTGGCAGTAAGGCTAATTACAGAAGCACTGTTGAGACATGTTTGAAGGTAAGCCTACAGGTGAACACAGAGCCAGTGGTGACCTAGGGGAGACGATGGCTAGACTTACTTGTTTGTGGCCAACGGGGAAAAATGTTTGTTACTGGCTATGACTCACTGCATTTTAAACCCAGATTAAAAAATGAGATTATTTATGTTATATTGGTATTATTTATTTATTTATTAGGCTACAAAAAATACAAAGCTTGTACAAATAAATGAATAAAGATTAGTCATAGCCTCTCCTCCATCTCCTGGCCTGATGGGCCAGTTTTATCAGCGTAGACCAAACCTCTGTTACAGCTTTTGCAACAAGCAAGATTCAGCCATCTTGACCATCTTTGACTCCTTAACATTTCTCTTCTCATTCATTTCGTTTCGTTCATTTCGCACTGAGTCAAGCTAAATCGTGGGGCCGGTATTTTTTTTCCTTGACCAATCTAAATAAAATCAATCCTGCTGGTTCGACTCTCTGCCTGCAGCAGCAGCCCTTCAAGCAGGCAGCACCCTAGGCGACTGCCTATGTTGCCTATGCCAAGAGTCGGCTCTGGGTGAACAGCCTCTGATGGGTCACAGAGTAGAGAGGGTATGTATGTGATATAACAGGTGGTTACAGCTTGTTGAGTGGGAGCATTGTGTGAAAAACTGAAACATCAAAAGCACATGTAGGTGGAACAGCTGTTGTATTATTGGGCAGGAATGACGGTTACATTCAAGGTTTGTGAAACCTTCAGGTTTTGTTTTGTGTGTGTTTCTTTCCATGGATAATATAAATGTCAGGAAACCTGATTCCCAACCAACTGTCGGTGTTTATGGGCCACTGCTTCTTTGGTCAGTTTTGAGGGTCACATTTGAGTCTTTGGAGCAATCGCAATTGTTGCAGAGTGCAATGTGCTTGAGAGGGTGTGTGTCAGACTATGACATACGATATACATGCACTCAGTTCTCACAAGGAAAATGTAACATATAGTTGATATTTCAGTCCTTGAAAATCAGACATGTGCATGTATTTCACCAGCTGCTTTACATGTTCATGGGGACTCGCTGCAATAGTGACGGAACAGGAGCAGGTTTCCTTGTGTTTAATGTCGTGAATTTGTGCATTTGAAGATGATCTTCCCTTACCCTATTTTTAATGCCTATAACCATACCCAGTAGTTTTTATGCCAAATCCAGCCATGAATAAAAACAAAACTTAAGGGCAAAAATAAAACTTAACATGGAGTAAAAACCAGCTTGCGGTGTCTAGGGTACATGAGCCTCATACTCCTAAGTGACAATCCACCACGTTGCATGCACCCCCACCATTCCCAACCTACCTATTTGCCAGGACCTGCTGTCTGTCCCATGTCATCAGATGACGTCAAGCAATACGAACATATGTGCCAATAATATAAATCTGATATGTTGTCACATTCTAGGCAATACGTCCATATGTTCAGATCACATAAATGTAACCATGTGTTGTATCTGGCACATATATTATCAACCAAATGTGCAACTAATGTCGCACATATGCCTACATCAAGTTCAGCTCACATCTGTAGGGTGGTGCTGGAGTGATCAGAGAGAAAAATGCCTATTTTCTAGCAGTTACATTTCCTTTATCTAATGGACTATTATTTTGTATTTCCAACCATAATGTTGAGAATATCCACAGCTAGCATTCCCTATACAGCCGGTTGTAGACCGTTAGCCTTCCATCCTGCCTGTCAAATGCTCCACCACCATTTAAATGTAGAGTTCAGAAGTTCAATGTCAATTTGAATTTCTATATCTAAATGTCTAATCTATATATATATAAGTCTTATAATATTAACTTTTAAAAAGATGACGCTTAAGTCAAGGGAAAAACCACAAACTTTATTATCTCTTTTACAAAACATTTCAACCTCAATAAATAATGAATCCAGTACAGACCTTCGTGGTGCACATGATCAAACTTAAATATGATCTGACACATTTTCTCAAACAGCATTAATATATATTATCTCAGTGCTAACCTTTAATTTTTTGCTGCTCTAGCACAGAAACAAAGTCCAATGACAGAAAAAAAACAACACAAGGTGTTGACTCACACAGCAATAGTGGGATGATGAGAACATGAGCGATGCCTTGAAAGAAAAAAAGTACGGCAATCAAAAAAAGGCAACTGATATGTTTGCAAATTGGTCTCACAGTAAAGTGACTGCATCTTGGTTGGCCTGCCTCGCACACAAACACACTCAGACACCCTGAAATCAACAAACACAACCATTACTGTGCACTTTACGTACAACATTAATCTACTTTAATGAGCAGATTCTAGACGTGGATGGTTTCTGAATGACACCTAATGCTGCATTCATGAGATGTCAGCAGAGTGGGTGAAAAAAAAGAAAAGAAAGAAAGAAAAATCCCCACTATTCTGACTTCATGCATTATTCCAAGATCATTAGCCCAGTGCGCCCGACTAAATGAGCTACTTTTGCTGCGTGTGTAGTAAAAACAGCTGAATTTGTTGTAGTTACATTAGAATTACAGTGCCTGATGTTGTCGTGAGCAGCTTCTCACTTACGTCTGTGATGAGGGTGTTGCTAGAAATCTATTTTGTTCATCTGGATGCAGCCAGAATTACATTCACAATGTAAAGTAATGGTAAATGTGTGACAGTATATGACAACAACATAGTACTGACCCACCATATAATCAGTTCTAACCAAGGTCCTGAGCTTATAGGCTGTAATGGTTTGAATAACAATCCCCATTTTTTTAGTAGTTGTAACTGTAGTAAAGGAGTAGTTTGTCATAATTTTAAATTATTCAGGATTTAAAAACTGTAACAGTGAGATGGCCTTTTATTGACTTATTGCATGTCAAAGGATGTTTTTACTTTGAAGAGAGGGTTTGAGTTTTGAAAAGTGACAGCAGCAGATATTTAATAAGGCTTATAAATATTTGCATAAAATACTGGCAAGTTTTTTATATTAATTTAGATTTTATATTTAACGTAACAGAAAATAATCTGATTACATATCTAGATTAATAAATTGTTAATTATATTTCTTTTAATAAGTCATCAGTAACTGAACCGAGAGTAATGGTCCCAACATTATAAAATTCAAAACCTCTTGATAAATAGTCAGTGTAAATCATTCAGCTTTGATGTACCTGATTATAAAGACACTTGTATAGGTCATGTATTCCAGTATGACTTGTAGGTGTTAACAGTTTGGAAATACATTCAGATTTAGATTAAACAACAGGGCAACAAGTTAGTTGTCTGTCCATGTGGAAGTAAGATGGGCTAACAGTTAGAACAGATGCACAACCTAGCGTGACCATTGTCATACTGTATCACAGCAGCCCAGTCTCGCATCACAATGTGTAATAGCTGTCACTCAGAGCAGAGTGGAGTCTAAAGTTGGTCATCTTAACATGTGGGTCTGTGAGAAGAGGTTTTACTTTTGGAGATAACCTCATGTGGCCTTTTGAGGAACTACAGTTTTGGGGAATGAAAAGTGAAACTACTTTTATGTTGGTTTTATTTTACACTCCCAGTAATCGCTGCTAAAAAAAAAAACCTTTCTACCACATTAAGCACTAAAAGCTTCATTTTGCATCGTTGCCAGGGTAACGAGCCCCACGTTAAAAATAATACAAATTATTAGGAATTTCTCAGTTTGAACCAACATGGCTATTACACATTTGTTTTGTGGTGCTGGGCTTATTACATCTTGATGTGAACTTCCATACACACATGTACACATGACTGAATCACACATAGATACATTAAAATATATGTTTCTATTGTTTTATATATGCCAATGTTTCATACATGCTAACAGGAAACAGTGTTTCTTTTCTGTCTGAAATGGCTTTCCTCCTACTGTACGTGAGGAAGGAGCTAAGACGGGAGTCTTACTTCCAAAGGAGCTTTTCAATCCTTCAGCTACATGTGAGTGCAAATATGCAGCAGACACTTCTCAGACCTGTCCATGGCTCATGCCTCTATATATACATAGTTGCTATAAGATGGCAGCATGAATAACATGATTATATGTTTGTGAAGTACGCCTAGATGAATAAATTGGGTTTTTATTGACAACATGCATTTGAATTTCACCCATTTTCTGTCACATAAAACTCTGAAAGACTGATATTTGTGCATTAGTGTGGATGTTTATCGGCTTTAGGCCATTCCATTCCCTTTCACCGTTTCATTTCCACCTGTTTGATTTCAAAATGAATTGGGAGCTGCTGCAGGTTCTTGTGCGTCATGCAGATCATTCTGTAGTGTTCATACACCACTAAGACAAACAGGCAAATGTCTACAGGCACACGAGAGAGCACTCATTTCATCAATCATGAAACCAGTGCGACACAAACCGGAGTTTATAGCTGCTTGTTGAACTTTGAGTAATGCACTGTCACAGCAAGTATAGTCTAAAAATGGGTCATTGTATGATGATGAGGGCTAGAGTTGAGGGGATGACTTGGTTTAAACTAATGTGTTTTTTTTATTATTTTCAGGTGCCTGCAGTACAAAAAGGGTACACAGTGTTAAAATGTGAGGTGAAACATAGCGATGCGTGAGATGCTATGAAAGGTACTAGAGTGTCAAAAAAGTAAAGCGACCTTTCAGTAACAGAAACATCAGATAGGCGTGAGGAATCCTAGTAACAGTGCAGAAAACACGTGTTTACAGTAAATACTAGAAGTCACTTAAATATCAAATACAGAGATATATAAACTATATAAACAATAAACTATAGGTGCAATGCCATTTGATCAAGGGTCATGTGATGCACTGAGGAGGAAAGATGGGTAGAAATTAGAGTGTGCCCATTCCAGTGACTTCAGACGTCAGCCTAAAACAGTCGAGGGAAGAACAGGGTGGGAGGGGGTGGGGTTGGGTGGGGTGGGGTTGGGGGGGGGGCAGAAAATAAAACAAGTGTGAAATAAGAACTTTTTTGCTTGAGAATGAAAGGTATGCTGGCCGTCTTCGTGCTTGACTTTCCTTTTGACATACCATATTACCATATGTATGCGCTCACATAGAACATTTCTACAAATATGCAACCATGCAGTACGAAACCCCCTCACAAAGCCATGCAGTGGACCGAAAAAATGATGGTGTCATGAAATATCCAGCTGTCCCTGACAGAGGCATCACATCACTCTTCTTTCTAACAGCATTGCTCATTGTAGTGTTTATTTTTTTTCTTTTCCATTTTTATTCATTTTACTCATTGCAGACAGTCACACAATAGGATATAGGCAGAATTATCTAACTTAGGTAGTGACAAAGAAACACAACAATAGTCTTAGAATGAGGCATGCTGGATTAAAAAAAAAACAAAGTTACAGAGATAAGTTTATTATTTTGGAAAAATACATTTGATGGCTATATCAATACTTATCATCGGTTTGTATGGCAGCTTGTGAAGATGAAGCTAAAAGACTGTTTAACATAAATACTGTGAACAGGAGAAAACCGCTTACCTGGCTCAGTCTCAAGGTAATAAAATCTGCCCATTAGCACCTTTTGAAATTCTTACAGTCATTTCGAGGTTGCAGGGCAACCACTGTTCTAATTACTGAGCTTTAGAGGTGCTGCTGGGTTGATGTGTTTTCCTTGGAAAGAGCTAGGCTGACCATTTTCCACATACTGTATGTGCTAAGCCAAGCTAAACCAATGTACTGTAGCTTTATATTTAGGTGGAAGTGACTGATCCTGTGGTGCTTTCGTGAACCTTGTAGTGCTGCATATTTCTACATAAATATGACCAAAAACTTCATCAGATTTTTAAAGAAAAAACTCAAAAATAGCAGATGTGGTCATATTTAATAATCCCATATTGCATACCAGTGAGTGTCAAAAGTACGTAAACTTGTGGGTTTAGCAGTTAATCTGAATTATAAATTTAGAGTCCACTTTTTTCCACTGCAGGAACTTACAGGCTTGTTTGTTTTGTGCATGTTGATGCGAGATCACTTCCAGGTTTGTGTTTGAAGGGGTAAAACTGTACCTTCTATGCAACCTGGGAAGGATGCAGATTGAACTCGACATCTTGAGTTCCCCCTGGTTACACTTGGACAAACGATAACAAAAAAGAATAGCTGAAGAAAAGAATGGAAAAGAAAAATGAGAAAAGAACTGACAAGTAGGTTCTGGCTGGCTTTGTTGTCTTTTTACACCCCTGATTATATCCAGGGAGGTCTCAATTAACCGTGTCACCTCTGGAATCCAGTGGATTCTGCATCTTGAATGGAAAGGCCAATTATGGGAGCAGTTCTGCAAACAAAGGTGCCTGCTTTGAATTCTAGCAGTGGAAAAACAACTAATGACTTGTGACTGGGCTGTCTGTTTTATTTAAAGCACAAGGCCTGTAACACCACACACCACATGACTTTGGAATGAAATAATTTTTATCCTCTGTCACGTAATTTTAATGGTCATGATTCCACCAGTGAACAATAATAGTTTTCATGGCTCGCAAGAAAAAATCCTCCGTTATCCTAAAAGAACATTGCTGCACATCTGCAGTTTGCTAAAGATCACTTGGACAAAGGCCAGGAGGCTATTTCACAAATGTGTTGTGTACAGATAAGACCGAAATAGAACTTTCTAAACTGGGTTGTTTTTGGAGAAAAGGAAAAAAACTGAATTATCATCATATCGGCCTGTTTCCCAGCATCTAGCTCACATGTTAACTCATAGAACTGTATGTAATCTACAAAAAAAGTTCAGAGAAAATGGGCAATGCCACCATAAGTACACAAGTACAACAAGACCAAAGAATGGTCAAAGTACAATAACACTGATGTTTTGGAGTTCCCCAGTCAAAGTCCTGACCTTGATCCAATGTTCCAAAATTAAAAAAAAAACTGAAGTGAGTAGTTCATGAGGTTCTCTGTGTTTGCTTGTAGAATATTTTGTTTTAGGCCATATTTATTCAGAAATAAAGACAATTCCAGCACCACTTTTTACACTTGCTTTTTAATTGAATATTCCCATTTACCAATGTATCAGCCTATTTTTTTTAAAATAATACACTGGCTACCTTATCTTTAACTAAGTCCCGGTCTTGCTACAGGTTTCTCACAGGCTACTGCCTTAACCAATTGTGTGTAGGGAGAGTCTCATGGGACAAGACATAGAGGTTAACTGCAGTTTTTTTGATGTTAACTTCTGAAAACAGAAGCAGATTTTTTTGGGGGGGAGTGACTTCAGGATGTTGTCATGGATGAAGGGTCATTCCACATGGCAGCCACGTCCCTGAACCTGCCATTGGAATTGTGGGGAAAGCAGCAGTCATTAGTTTCTTTGTGGACTGTTCTCTGAAATCCCTTTCAGAAGTCAAAAAACACAAAATCTGTTTGCCGAGCGTGTGGGTCCCCCAACCAACCCCCCCCCCTCGCTAACGCTGATAACATTTGACTTTGAGGTGTAAGGTAGCCTGTGGACATCAGTGACACACAGTTTTCTAAGAGCTGCGGTTTTTACATTTATTTTGACTGTTGATAATGAATTAGACGTTTCAGTGGATAGAGGGCAAAGTGAGGTAGGGAAGCATGGCAAGAGAACTAAAAGATATTCCACAGTATTCTACTGCTTTGCACAGTATCTTACCCCCCAGCCCCTCTTTATGTTTATTTGTCTTGGAGACCTTCTGTTAATCACACTGATAGCTTATGTGCAAAAAACACACATTTATCTTAAAGTAGTCATATCTGCCATGCTTTGATTGTGTACCTTTTTGTTATTTCATAGATTATCTTGAAAGACTTTCCAAACCGAGTCAGGCATTGAGCATTTGATGATTCATGTATTGATCAACGAATGTACTAATCTGCAGGTTCTGTTCAAAGGCACAACTTACTACTGTAGTCTCAGAAGTTGGCATTGCTCCCATAAGCCACTTACTTGCAAAGAGTGTTCTTCCAGAAACTTAATGCATTTTAATGTCTACACTTGGGCGGAAATAAAGTACAAAAGTGGAAAAAACATGAACAGCCACATTATTCATGGGCTTATCTGTCTCTCTGTCTAAAAGTGACACATTTTGTGTATTTTTTTTTGTATCAGTGTCACGAATGTCAAAACTAAACTAATAAGATATTTATTTCTTCAATCACGGATGGCAGATGTATTGGATATCAGCTACGTGCGATGCCATTCATATCTATCTTTTCAATCGGAGCCCAGCAGTTAGCGCTGAAAGGTTACCTGGCATTGATGAGATACTGGGCCAGGCTGATGTTAGCAGGGGTCCCTGTGATGGTGATTTGGCGCTCTGACGAGCCCTCCATGGCGTTGGCAATTTTGATCTGTGCCCCAGACATCTGTCGAATCTCATTTATTTTGGTTCCCTGGCGTCCAATAATGCAGCCTATTAGCTGCAGAGAAAAGCAGAAATCTTTGAAAAAATGAAGGAAGGAAATCTCTGCGCCGCATTAAAACATTTATACTTGATGCCTAATATATTTAACATAAAAAAGAGGATGTTTAATGGGTTATGAAATGGTCTGAGTTAAATTTGAATTAAGTTGGATTAGTGATGGCATGGTCAGCAGGTCAGCTTATGGAGGGTGTTCTGCTGTGCAAACGGTAAGAACTAAAGTTTGCAGGATCATTGTTGGTAATGTCAATCATTTGATAATACAACATTAAAAAGTTTAAAGGGACAAGGATGTCTCAGTGCACACCAATATTTGCAATTGTTGCCCTTATCAGTTAATTAACCATTAAAGCTTCCATCCTTCACATTAAAAACCCATTTATTTAAATCAGTGAGCTCTCTGACAACACTCTGAATCTTTTTTTAGTATGACACTATGCTATAAACTACAAACATAATATCATTTTTTGGATCAGGTTAAAAAAAACACACAGGTACTTTAAACATAGCCAGGCATGTTTAAATGTCTCTAGCATTACTCACATCATTAGGAATGGTGAGTTCATGGGTACTGGCTGGTGGACTGGCATCCAAACCTGAATTGGGGAGCAACAGTATAAGAGAGGACATTTAAATGTAAACAGTCACTTTTACAGCGTTTAAAGGAATGTTTTTTTTTTGTTTGTTTGTTTTTTTAAAAAAAAACAACCTTATGAGTTTGCGGGTCATCAAGTAGATGAGAATTCTCACTACATATACAAGTTAAACCAGCAGATGGTTAGCCTAGGTAAACACAAAGATGAGAAACCTAGCCTGACTCCTCCATGGCCTGTATACAACTATGGACAAGTCACATCACCCATAGGTCTCTGAGTTGTTGTCAGTGTCATATTAGTGTCAAACACCGTACAGTGTTATACAGTTGTCCATTTTGACATCCAGGTTTATGGGGCTTAACTAGGTTTTGGAGCCACCCCCTAGAGACCAGAGAGGGACTGGAGTTTTGAAAACTTTTTGCATGGGCTTCATTACTCAACCCCAGAGGTTGGTGCTTAGACCCCATGTATATTATGTAGATATTACAGCTAGCCAGCTAGATTTTCCCACAGTATCCAATCTCTTTGCTGAGCTAAACTTTTGCCTATTTAATGGCCTGTTTTTGTTTTTTTAAAAATAGAGAAAAAATTTTTTAAATTCTTACTTTAAAATATTCTAAAACTGTAGCATGAATTACACACACGAGGAATAAGATAATTATGCAAGTATTTGTAGAGATTTGTTGTTGTTGCAAGAAAACTACTGATGTATCAGCCTGTAAATTATTTTATAAAGAATTTGCTAGACTACAGTTGCAAAAAAAAAAAACTCATCATAGCTGTCACAGTGCCAACAATTTATCCTTTCACACAACTGCAGCTTTCAACATGAACAGATTTGTTTTTATTAATTAGTTTGCCACTTCAAGTGATCGGTGTCTCATATTGTGCAAAAAAAAACATAAAATGTGTAATTAATTTTACAATTCAAACTGTCAAAAAAAGCCCCTCTACATTTTCCTTTTATAACAAATTGTAAGGTCCCATGTGGCTCAATGGAAGGGCTGGTAATTCTCCTCTCTATACTCTAATATTAGGGTGACGTCAATCTCCTCATTTAATTTACCACAAGAAAGAGAAGAGTAGATGAGTCAAAGAATATTTCCTGAAAAAAAAATAAATTGCTCCTTTGAATAAGCTTATTTCTTTAATGGATCCTTCAACTAAGATTCCTTGTTATTTCATTTTAGAGAAGAAAAAAACGAATTAGACCTTTTGGAAGTACACATGCAGGACATGATACAGGCAGGCTAACACAAGGCCAACGTGAAACAGCTCAATTCAGTTGGTTATTATAGTACAATGTGGTCAACCTATTCCACTGGAGGTTTTCATCTAATAAAAAGTAAAACACCTTGTAAGTAAAAAAAAAAAAGTCGTGCTAGAGGAAGGATGTGGTCCTGTTGCCAAGAGATAATGCAATTCGGAAGACATCATTTTAAAGTGAAGCCCGGTGTCATTTCTTTCCTTTCACTGGCATAATATCAGACAGAACCAAGAGAAAAATATATACATGGAAAAAAAATCAAAGAAGGAGAGAAACCACAGGGGCCAAGACATGCTGTGCCAAAAGAGAGATAAGGTGTGAGGTAGGGATAGAGAGAGAAAAATCTTTCTCTGGATGCAAAGAGGAGGAAGTAATCTATAGGGCCTTGTGGGTACGTACCAGGGAAAGCAGGGGTGGTCTGTCCGAGAGGGGTAAAGGGGGTTTGCTGCATAGCCAACTGGTGGAGCTTGGTCAACTGCTGAAGGGTTAGGAGGGAAAGTAGAACTAAGAGGTTACTGTTACACAGGTAAGACCGAGAAATGAAGCCAACCAAAACTAGAGTGAAGAAATGGTGAGGAGAAGGAGGCATGACACGGGGTGGTGGAGGACAAAAAAGAAATACAGAGAGAGAGAGAGAGAGGGTGTGATCGTCTGTCATGGAGATGTAAATTGCTACATAAATTGATTTTTTTCTTCCTCTTCTACCTGTTTACTTGTAATTACATACTTCAAAGTAATTCAAAAAAATGGATCCCTTGTGAGCACGTTAACATTTAATGCAGGAAATCATTTAATTTGCCCCCTCAATTCTCGTTGGCACTTATGACTCACACCCAGAGAACCTTGGCTGTTACATGCCTGTCAGAGCAGCCGCTCTCCCCTCAACGCGGTCGCAGGACGTCCATCCCCTGCTGTGTATCATTTCCATCAGGAATGAGGGAAGATGGATGCTTTAAAGGCTTCTTCTCCTTTTAAGAGGAGTTTTAATGAGGGTGGGAGAGGGTGTCAAGCCTGTACTTGAGTGATTGTACCGTCAACCACCACCACCACCGGCATCAATCACTGCCCAACTTTGAATTAGTGGATCTGACATGAGGTAGCTCTTGAGATGCTCTTACGACAAGGACAGATGAAGGCAGATTATTAATGGAGACTATATGGTCCACTGGAATTAAAGAGGTGTCTACATCAAAACTGCCATTAATGTCTTTGCCTTTATCATTAGCAGTCAGTCACTATTTTATTATCAACCAGATCCTTCTGGTGGTTGACCTGTGGTATAACCTTAAACTATAGACAGACAGCGATTTGGAAAGTACTGTATGACTTGCCTCAAGACAACTTAAAAGAGCTTGTGTGTGTATGAAATCAAACATCTGCCGTTGATAACTGAGAGATTTTGATGTATTGAAAAGACACCAAGAACTTACATCTGGGTGTGGTATGGCGTACTGTCCCTGAATTGTGTAGGCCTGGAAGGATAAAAAACAGAAGAAACAGCACATTTCAGGAGGAGAAAAGAGGAAAAAAAAGGTTTGCCTCCTATCATGGTTTAATCCAAACCCAGAGTTGTATTGGTAGAAGTGAGCAAAAATGACATTCTGACAGTCTGACTAAACACATGGACCCAGAGGTAAATGTTCCAATCACTACTCCTTCACTGTGTAGGCCATGTTTACAGTCTGCTACATTAGCTTATGACCAGATTTATGAAAAACAAATTCCCTAGTGAAACCAAACTTAACGGCAGGTGGTGTCAGGGGACTCGAACCCTGGAATCCTGCATGAAGGTCCAGACGTTTGCGGCTGCAATGACCCCATGATTCGACGATACCAAGCATGAGTCCATATGCTGTTTTTATTGAGGATGTGCTGTCCATGGCATAGATAAGGTCGGGTGTTGCTAGTTCTTTGACATTGGTTTGATATGTTTTGGTGTAGTTAACCATCTTTATATCTTGATTACAATTGTACACTTTGTAATGCAACTTCATTCTCATCTTTGGCTCTCTTGTTTCATCTTTGATTCACAAATACAACTCTCCAAACAGCCAATTATTCAAACCTATATATGTGTAAATAACAACAAAGCATGTTTTGTTCACATGCATCATATTCAAATTTCAACACCAGTGACCTCTACACAATAAAAAGCCGTTCATCACAACCCACACCTGAAAAAAACACCATAATCTTCCCCTCAAAGGTACTATTCATGCTCAGTGTGTTTCTGTTCACTCTGTGTAAGTGTGTTTACTGAATGTTGTCCAAAGACTTCAATTGTGTCTTATGTTCCATTTAACTTCTACCAGACAACAGAGAGCATCCAAATTGCCATTATTATACGTAGTTATGTGCTGCGTTTCTCAAATGTTTGCATCTTTTTCAAATGCAAAAGCTTTTAGCCCAAACTGAATGATCAAAATTAGCTGGACAGACATTATTATTTGCCCAGGGTTCTAGAACAAAACAAAACATCAATGTGTGTCACAAAAGGTATTTGAGTTGTTTCAGCAGGTGGCTATGTTGGGGTGGGACGCCCAGTGATTGTAAGGTTGCCGGTTCGATCCACGGCCCCCCCACGTGGCGCTTAACCCAAAATTGATCAAGAGGACAGGCAGGCACCTTGTGGCGGCTTGGCTGTGTGAGAAAATTGTGTATTTTACTATTTTTATATTAAACCAACTGTTGAATTTCAGTTGAACAAAATTGATTCTATGTCCATTTGGATCTAATTTACACTCTTATCACAGGGTGCAAAACTAGGGAGAAATCAATATTAATTTCAACATTGATCAACACTGATTCCATTAGTATTGATGAAGCGTTAACATTGATTCAGTGTTGGGCTGCTATCAGAGAATACGCTACAAAGGCAAAAAATCTAAACAATCTCATACATCGGCACTTGTAGTACTACAGTGTTGTTGTACTTTTTGATGGTTTGTGCATGTGGTGCTTACACAGTTAAACCATGGACAAGGCCCTAGCCATGTGGTGAGACTGGTCCCTGACACTGAAATATTTATTCGAAGAGTTTTTTTTTTTTTTTAAAATGTGTATGTGGATATATGAAAGTTAATGGCAGTGTCTGATGTTCCAGCACAGGTCTGAAGCAGGAGGAACAATCTAATGAGCTAAAAAAGCTAGCTTACCTGGCCACCAGAAAAAATGACTGGGGTGGAGGCTGGCTTTGGGCGATAAGGGATAGTGGCACCCTTTGGCGGGGACTAGAAGAAAGCAAGAGAGAGAGATGAGACAGAGTCAGCCTGAGGAAAAGACACTTTATCTGGAAAAACACAAATTTAAGAACACCACGCATGCCTGCACAGTAAAGTTAACAAACAACCAGCAAACCGAGGACCAAGAAGATAAGAATATACTCCCTGTATGTGTGCACAAAACGGTGGCTAATTAGCTTAGCTTAGCACAAAGAAAGCAACTCCCAAGCCAAGAGTTAGATGAGGAAATCAAAAACACTTTCATATCTTGAATATGAAGGTACAGTCAGCAGCTGGTGAGAGACCACCTCTATGGAAACAGCACAATTGTAACTAGTAATGACTTAAATATGTCTTCTGTGCACACATATGCGGTAGGTATTTAAATGCATGTACTTGAATAGCCTATACTTTACAGTTTCTGCAGTATTCTGCACATCTGCTAAAATAGTTTTCAAAATATTTTTGTCACTCTTTACGTCTAAATCTAAAAATGACATGCTGAAATTATTTTGGAAAATTGCTGTTTATCATTTTCTGCCAAGTTTTTGATAATGATCGGAACATGTTGTTCATGAACACAAAGACATGTCACGAGGCTCAAAGATATCTGAAGCGTCGAGGAAAAACACAAAAACCTGCCGTGTGTGTTCTCACTAACTGTTTCCGATTTTCTTGCAAATGCACCAGCTTTTTTTCACCTTAAAACCAGCAGGGAGGTGGTTTCAATGAGAAGGCAGGGGAGTTCCACTCTGCAAACTCTCTATAATGACACAGTGTTATTGATTCATGCTGTGCTGCAGCAACAAGGCTATTCAAGACACTGGAGAGGGCTTAATCAAATTTCCTTTTGTAGCTGCTGTGTTGTGATGGGAGAAGTATAAACTATCATAAGCTTTAAATACAATATCCAGACACTGCAACATTGTTCTTTATGTGTTGTTTACATGCATACATATATACATACATGATAGGATATTAAAAAACTCTACAAGTCCAGCTGCCTCATTTCAACCCTTTGACTGAAAATGACCTGGATGACTAAGAATCTTCATCAAGATTCTCCTCCACTGTACACAATTGTGTATTAGTAGTACTTTCAACTACCAACGGAATAGAAAGCACAAAGACACAAATTGGCCTCTCAGTGCCTCCCGATCGTGAAGTTGACATTTATGGACAAAAATTGCTGGTTGATTCCATTAAAAAAATCAATTCCTGGAGAAAATCTGTTTCACAACCACAAGCACTTGAGACATGTAATACCACACAGATAGTGTCAGTCTGTTCAATACATTTTCCTCTTAGTGTCCATGTGAATACTTTACCTCCAGCATGACCACACAGATTTGTTTGACACACTGGATAATGGCTTCTGGGGTCCCAGAGATTGTCACAGCACGTTCTGTGGAGTTGGGCAGCATGTCCCCTGCCACCTGAACCTGGGCCCCTGTGGACTGGAGGAGAGTATAAAAGTGAGGTTTGGAGGATTTAGCCATGTTGACAGGTTTCAGCTGTAACACTTAAACTGTGCTGTGTGTGCATCACTCTCTCAAGAGTACAGACATTCGCATCTGGAGGGAATGGACAAAGGTCTTGTTGACCAGATCTTTCAGGTGCAGGCTCTGTAAAAGACCCCAGACATGTATGTCTGCCTGAACTACAACACGTTGCTTTTAGGACTGTGCTTTGGCTCTATACCTTGGTTGATTGCAGCTTCTTTTTATTGAGGTGAACCTAAAGGCAGCATTGGAGCAGTCTTTTCAATCAGTGGAGCTTTTTTTAGTGTGCTGTTCACAGTAAATGTTTATGGCTTTGCTGTCTCTTCAAAGGCTTGCTGATTTTTTTTATTATTGTTTTTGACAATAAATTGCAGTGTTGGTTGGTTGTTCCATCAGCTGAACCAGCTCAGCCCCAGTTTTTGTGGCATTGTTGTGGAGTGGTCTCTTGTCCAGGGTTTAGCCTGCATGCATCTTTCCTAACGCCACATGGGATCACCCTTTATAAAAATCTAGAAAAAAGCATGCAAAGTTGATAGATGTATGGATGGATCAAGCATTACTCCTGGTTATAATCTACATAGGAGACTTCATCATCCATGAATTTCCAGGAACCTTTGCGCAACTTCAACACTTTAGCTAACTTTTTATATTAGGTGTAATTTGCTGCCTTTGTTGCTTCAGTTGCTTCAACACATCTAGAAGCCTCATACTTTATAAGGCATAGCTGACCCCTCTAACTGTGTAGCCACCATTTGCAGAGTGGGTGTAGATTAGCATTAAAAAAAGCACCTATACATAATACAGTGAAAAATACAGTACTGGTAGGTGAAAATGCACATAAAAAAATGAAAAGCAAAGTGTATATGTACACTTTATATATAAACTTGGCTAACTTTACAGTTTTACTTTTCTACACGCCACATAATCAATTGGAAATGTTACACTGAATCACTATTAGAGTCTCTGAAGGAGAATTTATACATGTGGCTGTAACACTTCTTTTAGCCTTACAAAAAACAAACAAAAGAAAATAAGACTTCTCTCTCTTAACAGTAACCTATATATTATGCTTAAAATGTGTTATATACCTCTCTCATTTCTTTTATCTTTGAGCCTCCTTTCCCTATGAGGGAGCCACACTGGCTGGCTGGCACAACAAGCCTTAAGGTGACAGGGGGCTTGCTGGTTGCTGGGCTGTTGCTCATGGAATTGATAATGTCCTGGAAAAACAACAGAATATTTATTATTACAAAAAAAAAAAAAAATTGCAAGAGCAATATTTTGTCAATGTGACCCTGGACATTCTCGATGTTAATTGTATTGGCAAAGAATATCTAAATGAATTGATTCAGAAGAAAAAAAAAGGTACAAAAAAAAATGAAATCATTGGTGCAGTATTTTCATTTTAACTCTGCTCTTTGGGGATATCTATAAATAACTGAGCTATTGGTCTGGCAGATTTTACACAGATCACTGAGGACACGGTCTCTCACGGCAGTCGGTCTCTTCTTACATGTTCCAGTCACAGAGCTTACACAGAATCAGTTAGATAAGTCAGATCAAAGAACAGATCACAGGAAGCGATAGGGAACTTTTTTAAATTCACCTGTACGGCAATATAGAGTCCTCACTGTACAGATACCCCCTCCAAAAAAATAACACTGTGTACACAGAACTCATCTTCCTCACCTCCTCAAATTTATAGGCGATCATAGCAAAAGCCTTGAAGATGGTGTCTGTTGGTCCAGTGATGGTGACAATCCTCTCCGGACAGTTGCCCTCAGAAATATTGATTCGTGCCCCACTCTGGATAAGCAGCATATATTGTTGTTGGGAGTCAATACAGGTGATGTAAGATGTTAATCTCAGAATAGATCTCACAATTTAAATAATCTATGTCAGTCCAATACTAAAAACTTGATGCTGCAATAAATGTTGTTAGCCTGGAATTTATTTCAAGCTGTTTGTTATTATAAATTCCAATACTTGTTTTTATGAATAATCTACAAGGTGCATTTTAATAGTTAAAAACTCACCTCTTCTCGCATCTTTTTCACTGTTTCTCCTTTCTGAGAAAGAAAGAACATCAATAAGCAAATTGCTACTAATAATTACACATGATGTAAACATGGATGATCTATTGAAAATACATACCTTTCCAATTATACTTCCAACCTCCTGCAGTTAAAAAAGAGTTTTGAAAAATCATTAAATAGTATTAAAGGGTAGATTTACAGTATTGTTGCTTTCTCTAAACAGGGTGCAAACTGAGCAGGGGCGTGCAGAGGATACACACAGCTGCGCGATGTGCTGCTGTTGAGTGCCACGCTTTTTCCGTAGGCATGTAATCACTCTTCATGAGCTTGGTGTGGCACAGTGGGGGAAAAGGGCAGAAAGGCAGCGCTGGCTGCAAGCGTCAACACTCCCTGACCTCTCCTCAGTAACTGTGAGGGCTACATCCATTGTGACGTTAAAGCTGCAGGCCAGTTATGTCACAGAATAAAAAACAAAATAAAAAAAACGTACAGGAAAAATGGCATAACTCTAAATGCAAAAATGATCTATAATAATAAATAATTATCCGAAAAAAAACAGCCAAAATTGTGATGATGCAGAAGTACCAAAAACATAGCGTAGTTCCTTTGAATGACCACTTGAGGGCAGACAGGAAGGCAGGAGTAAGTGGCTTGGGCCTGACATTCCACCAGAAAACATGGCGTCACTTCTTGTCAAGTTCATGTTCACTCACTGTTTACTTTCATTCTGTCCCATCTCTGAAATTTACATGGTTAGGTTTAGGAAAAACATCGTAGTTGGGGCCTTGTTACCGTGGTTACAACTATTGCCTCTTTTGGAAGCCTGAATATTGAACAAAATACATAATCCCATGGTCTATTGGAGTATATCCAATGCTTTCAGATCCTGACTGCAACCTTGATTTTCCAATTACATGACAAGATTCATTTTCCCATACCCCTTTACACTGCATCAATGCTTACATATTGATAATTAAAGAAGCTGCACTTTCAGAGATAGGTAGATGACAGTTTTAGTGCCCAGGATCCACTTTGTTCCAGAGTTCCACTCACACTTCACCTCTTTTATCAAGTCTAAGCTGATGGCTGGAGCTTTACACAGAGTTTCATTCAGGAAACCTGGGTTTTGGCTGTTTTTGTATTCAGCCCGTGGGGATAAACAAAGGGCAAACTAGTTTTGTTCACAAGTCCAGGAAAAGGAAAGGGCACTAAATAACCTACAATACATCTGAGTCTGCCACACAGTTTTTTAAATGTCCTGGACATAAAAAAAAGTGGCAGTGTCTCAGGCAGGCATTGCAGGAGGATTTCCTGGAAATGCTCCAGTATCTAATCCAGCCCTATAATGATGAATGCTGTGAACAAAGGATGTGGGTCATTCTACCCAAGTCCTCTCTTGTGGCAGTACCAACCCCAGGCTGGCTGCTGGGTTATACAAGCAGTCATCACATCACTAAAAACTGCCACATGATTGGCAGTGCAGCCGGAGAGCTAAATGGCTACTCATGCGCAGCCTGGCGCGTGGAGATGTTGGCTCCAATCTTTGTGGCACACACAGTCCACCAGCACCGCATGCTCAGCTGGAGGTGTGGGTTTTCCAGGTGTTGAGCTTGCCAGCAGCCACCTCCCTGAGCTACTGTTATATCACATTCATCCTATTCTACACATTTCTTGCCCTTTATGGAACTCTACAGACTTAGATTTAAAAAAAAAAATCAGGTCCACAAAACTGTGGAGCACATCCAGTGGTAGACAGGAAAGCAAAGGCCGTGGTTTAACTAAGCATGAATGATCTTACACAATCAGGTCAACACACAGCTTATATAGTGGAAGGGAGAGAAGGGAAGGGGTAAAGGATGATACACATAAGAGCCTTAAAAAAAAGAAAAGCTGCCTATTTATGGGTTACACTCCATGCTACACTGAGCTGAGTCAACAGCAGAGAAACACAGCAGCAGACATATGGCACTTTAAAGCCTGGAAGTGGATTTTTTTTTAAAGGTCGACGCTTATTTATAACCATACAATAAAGTAACACAAAAAACTGCTAGATTGCAGTGTGAAAAGCTTAGTGCGTCTGCTGACAGATGACACCACACACACACACACATACACTGGGAGATGGGACAACAGGGTGCCCTAATTTGTTAATCTTTCAGAATAAAAGTGGAGGTTGAGATGTACCAGATGTGAATGTGATGGTGTTTTTTTTCATTTTATCTTTAATGGAGGTCACTCACGTACCGTAGTTTACTCATGCCACAGAAGTACAAAGCCACTGACTCAGTATATGACCCAAGGACAAGGGTTTCTATTTTTAAGAGAGAAAAATCTTACATGATTAGCATTCCTTCTCCCTCCTTACACCTGAAGGGAGCTGCATTTTAACCTTGTTGGGGAGAAACATACTGTAAATTGTTATGAATACACCCTGCTGGCAGACACCCTTAGAATTAATCTGAATCTCCTCAATCCAGGTGCTTCATTATATGTAGAGTGAACCTAGTTACACATTTTCATAAACTCATTTTAAAAACCGCTGGGGTGAGCTATCAGTTTTTGGATTTAGGTTGAGGTTGTTTTAGGCATGTACTAATTCAATTTATGAACAATAATGATTATTATGACTTCAGAAATATAGTACAATCAAAACTATTTCATTTATTCATCTTATATTAGGGGAGAGAGGAGCTGCTTAACACAGAGGATAAGTGTTTTTTTCTTTCTGTCTTGCAGGCGCAGGTCTGACCCTGGACCACCGACCGTCATTAGTCCAATGGTCTCCCAAATCAAGGTTGTACTACCATGCCAAGTCTTGTCATGCCTGAAATACTCGAAGACTCTGATATGACTATGATTTTGGACATGACTGTGTTGTACATAATATCTGAGATGTTTAGCCAAGTTCGCTCCACTATCAACGACAATAACAATGTTTAGTTTAGCTCCACAATGTGCACAATGTGATATGTAACCTAACCAACAAATAATCAACAATTCCACAAGTTAACAATTCTGTTTAATTCTTTCAACTATAACAACTAATCACTGCACTCCTAGTGCTGCTAAATGTGTGTCAAACTCCTAAAAGACTTAGAGACTTCCTCTATAAATGCTTTTCAACTTAATACCCACAGTGTGTTATTTCAGGGATATTTTTTTACTCTATTCATTACTAAAATAAAAACCCAATGGTAGCACTTTGCTGGAAGACGTTGAATGAGTGTTTATAACGACAGGAATAGACCAAATAATACCCACTCTTTTTCAGGCAGCAAATAATATTGCAAGGAGAGGGCAGAGAGCCCAACCGTGAGCTTTTTTCTACACCTAACCAAGTAGAGAGAGCAATCTATATCAGTGATACAAAAGAAAGCAACATTGGTAATGCTGTCTGGGAGGAATAAACCCAAGTCTCTTAGACTAACTGACGAACGATCTGCTCTGATTGGTCAGCTCTAATGGCCTGAGCAGACACTGTCCATCATTTCACACCAGCCCTGTAGGAGAAAGTGTTTTTCTCTCCTCCTGCGTTTGGGTATAAAAATAAGAATATGCCCCCAAGTGCCAACAAGTATTTTTATATTGTATTCCAGGAGATGACATCCTTCATTTTTGTCAAGAAATGTCATAAAAACACTGAGACTTTAAGTAATATATGTGTATGACATCAGCGGAACAAGTGCTGCATTTGAGCGGCTGTTTAAAAGGTGACAAATAATGAATAATCTCGGAAAAGAAATAAATCCCTGTGTGTCTCTCATATTTGTGCTTCTCCACAGTCAGTGTAGTGCTGCTGCTTACTTTTCCGTGCATGAGGAGACGGATGGTAAGGGTGACATTGAGGCCACCCTCTGACTGGACTTTGGTGGGCTCCATGGGGGGAGAGGTATGACTGGTCCTACGATCAGATGTCCTCAGAAGGAGAAGGAGTATGGTGGTATTCCAGCCAGCCAGTCACCTGCCAAACCCAATAACATAACCACAATGACACAAATTATTGTGCATATTCAATTACATCATGTAGAGCTTTTACAAATGTGTGTGCTGAATTATATTATGTACCTTAATGGCTCATTAGTTTGTGACTGAGTGTACGGTATTTTTCAGGCCTATACACAGATTGTTTATTTTCAATATAGCAAAGGCAAACAGGTCAGTCTGTCTGCCTGGAGAGCCAGAAAGTCAAAGCTACTTTTTGTGTAGGATAAGAAAAGATCCAGTCACATTATGTTATATTTAAGCCTGTATGTATAGTACAGTCTGATCTGAGGAATATTTTCTGCACGGTGGAGTTTTATTTATTAGTTTATTAAACAGCTATCCTTGTTGTGTGTTGCTCTTGTACATTCACTTACCACAGTTAAATGTCTGTCTTTGTTAAATGAAATAACTGTAATTAGTTTTTTTTTAGTACAATAAAAGTTTCACCCAAATAAATGGAATAAAAGAACAAATGAGAAAGAAACTACATTAAGAAATATTAGTAAAATTTGAGAACACTACATACATATGAAGGCACTGGTGCAGTCTACTGTTAGTATTCCATGAGGCGTTTTGTTAAGTATGCAATTCTGTAAGTTCCAGAATGTTTAAAAAAGGATACTTTAAATGTAGATTGCTCTGAATTGCTGGACAATCAAAGCAGTTCAGAGCTTTGTATGCCTCTGTGTGTCAGCCTGTCACCATGGTAACAGCAGAGGAGACCTCAAAAACCACTCCAACTTTGAGAGCCTGGCGTGCGGAAATGATTCGGAATTAGAAAATTCGAAATACAAGTTTGATAGAGCAACATCTACTGAGCGTTTCAAGACTAAAGTCTGTAGCATGAAATTTGTAGGAGGAGATATATTATATATTTGGCAGATGACCCTTGTTGAAGGGCTCTCTCATAGACTCCCATGTTAAAAATGATGCATAAATTGCTTAATATTTGAAAAATTATAATTTTTTTTAAAAAAACTTGAAGTTGACCCAGAATGTGAACATTTTGATAGTTGAATGGCTGAAATCGGTCAATGTATGCTGAAGATACGCTGCGCCAAAAAACCTACGGAAGAATAAAAAAAAATTTCCTGAAGAAAATGAGAAGGATTGCTCTGAATTGCTGGAGAATCTGCAATCTGAATTTAATTTGCTGAAACACGGTTAAGAATTTAAAAAGATGAAGCTCTTATTTTGAAAAGTAGAAAATCTTTGAATATTAGAAAGATATGAAAGAGAAACAGCGGAAGACAAGAAGTATGAAGTCACTGACCCTAAAGAAAAGCCTGTGAATATACCATATGAAAGGTCTGAGGCTGGAATAATACCATAAGACTATAAGAAGAAGACGGCAGAGCCCATGTATTTTAATCATTGATTTTAATGGAGGTTGCACCCTCCGAACAACTTGTAATTTTTTGAAAAAAACTTGAAGTTTACCCGGAATGTCCTCTGTAAGATGAGCATTTTGATAGTTGAATGGCTGAAATCGGTCAATGTATGCTGAAGATACGCTGCGACAAAAAACGTACGGAAGAATAAAAAGAAAGAATAAAGAACAGAAGAACAATAGTTTGATTGCAACGGCAATGAATAATGAATACATAATTACAAAGATGTTTATATTTGGCCTATTTCTACGTTTTGTTGTTTTAATAGTACTTCCGCATTTATGCTAACTGTGGGTGGTGCTAACCTCAGTCTGAAACGGGATTGGTGGGCTGAATCGCTGAATGACAGCTGGAGCATAAGAAACTCATCTCCATTGCTTTTCATGTATTAATTCTACACACCTGCTTTAACTTCCGGGGCCGTGCATGGGAACCCGTGAAGGAGCTGAAGTAACGCAGCAACACCGTTTTACAGGACACCGACAGCAATGTTACACAGTTAAGCTAACTAGGGATGTTGCTAATGTTCGCACGCAGCTAGCTAATGAGCTACTGCGCTGAAGCTAGCGTCGTTGGATGGCGCACACCTGCACCACCTGTAACTATAGTGGAGTTTGCACCTTCTCCCTGTGCCTGCGTGGGTTTTGGGCTGGAGACCTGTCCAGGAGCAGAGTAACTACACTACAGGACAAAGCGGGTTCAGAAGATGGATGGATGCTGGAGTTACTGTGAAGTGCTGCAGAATGACCTCATCAGGTGAGTAAACTTTTACTTGTGTTGTTTCTGGTTAAGCTTCTTTTCTTGGTTTAATGGTCCGTGTTGGCCTTAAAGTCTCCCACTTGTTTTAGGCCTTATTTTTTCCTGAAGTTGTGAAATTTGAACATATGGCATTTGTTGTTGTTTGCATTAGTTACCATGTAAAGCAGCTGGCTTGCCTTTGACTTATTGTGAATAATGATTGCTTGGCAGGAAGTTGGCTATTTTGTGTGGCAAGCAGATCTTGTGTACCTTTTCATGTGATGTCAGAGAATATTGCGCTCTCTCTCTCTCTCTCTTTGTGTGTGTGTTTATCTGATATTTTCCTTTGGAATTTTTTTATCTGTTTGGAGAATAAGATCCATTTAAAGTGCACATGGCTGACATGTATCAAAAGACTGCCTCAGCCGCTGACGTGATGTTGTGTGTGTCAGTTACTGTGGTTATTGTCCCTTTTAGACTTTTGCATAGCAGACTGCACTATAACTTATCAATCATCAAATTGTGTGTATGGCAAAAATACACACAGATGATAGGGTCAGGATGAGAAAATTAGTATTTTTTAAAACTAATTTCACACCGCACCACATCACATTGACATTATATTGCAGTGATGCCGTTGTGATTAAATAAAAGCTGCTGCGTGTCCTAGTTTGCTCAGTGCTATTTTGCCCCTCTTGGTGAGGCTATATGGCTGGATAAGAAAACATAACCCCCGTCATATCTCCATTCTGTAAGGGATATGTTGTTAAAATGTTTAAAAGAGCCTAATAGGCCATAGTCTCCTTACTAAATAGATGCCACATGTTGCCATTAAGGAAATACTGAGCTGTATCTAAGTCTAAATTAAAATAAATCAAGTCCCATTGTGCCAAAGACATTCATAAATAATAATCTAAGATCATATGCGGGAGTGCCGTTTCATCTTTAGAATTTAGCACTAAATAAAGTCTTTCTCTCTTCCGCACAGTGCTGAGGCCTCCTCCTTTTGTCATTTGTGTTCACCACTGTGTGACCAACTTGGTGAACTAGTTTGGATAATTGTAGCATGGCAATATGTTAACTTGCTCACAGCTTATAGCTTTAGGTTAATACAAATGAAATTTGGTTTTGCATTATGTTCTTCGGGCATGTACTGTTACACTTCTATTAGGTATCATTGCTTTCTGACAGCAATGTAAGAATCTGCTGTTGCTGTTTCGGCCTCTTAATGGCCTGGCTCCACTATACATATCAGACAAGCCCTCTGATATCTACCCTGACACTTTTTTAAAAGTTGGCCTAATTTGACTGTTAATATGTATTAAATCCAAGAATAAAGAAAAACACATATAGCCCCAAATGGGCCTCTACAACAGTGGTGGTTATTCTATCCCTCTCCTCACCGTTCTCTTCCACCTCCAGCTCCTCTACAACTTGCATTCAGAGCATAGGTTACATCTGCTGCCTACTTGCAGCTGAAACTCAGACCCCACCCGGCAACAAGAAATTCTATTTTCTGATTGGCCGATAGATCGCTAATTCTCATTTATAGGTTAGTATATAGGAATTTGCTAGCTGGCTGCAAACTGTGGTATGGTTTTCCAGAATGGTGACATGACTTGTATCGGCGAATTACGTTGGGATCAGAACCCGATACCAATACTGGATCAGATCGGCCCTATCCCTACTAATACTCTTGCATTTGTGTACATATAACAGTTTCATACATAACATAAATTGGCTGCTTTTTTATTTATTTATTTCTTTTTTATGACATTAAACTGATCTCTTAACTTTATGTTGCAACCTTCATCCCAAATTATCATTTAGAATGTGTAGTAATCTTTGAAAATCCTTGATTTGTCATCGATAGATGTCTTCTCTGATAATCCAGTGTGTATTGAGTGTCCAGTTTATCACTCCTGATGTTCATGTGTTGTGCTTCCAAGGACAATCGATGCTTTAGGGATCCTATTATCTTTTGACATACAATGACAGAACAGCAATAGCAAGGCAAGTCAGTGATATCAGACAGGGATTGGAAGGATCGCAGAAGAAGCACGATTTAGATGCAGTATCGATAAAATTAATCAGCTATGTACATTTTAAAATAATAAACTACACTTGAATGTTATTTTACTGCTGAATTACCTTCTGTTGTCATTTAGTGTATTCTAGCTTACATTGTGTTGTGCACTCAAAATGCACTGTTGATCAAGCAGACTGTATTTTTGTATTTTACAAAAGACTTGACTTTCCTGCCTCGTGTAGTTCAAATCACCAGCGCATGCTGGGCTTCTAATTATAGCAGTCTACCCATTAAGTGCATTTTCTGCACCAGGAGCATCTTTTGAGAGGCTAACCTCAAACAACAGTTGTCACCGTGTTGTATAGGATAAACATCACCTGCTAGTTGCTGTAGCCTATTAGCACCCTCTGTTAGTTGCGGAGCATTTTTTAAGATTTCAAAAGGGTTTCACAGCTACAAACAGACCTGATACAATAGAAGACTGAAAAGATATATGTTGTTACATGTACCAAGGATGTGTTGCACTTGTGTGTAAGTAGCCATTCAGCCAGACCCTCCCATTTTGCCCCAAAAGCAGGCTGTGACCTGTCATCTTCTATCAGTCGGCCTGGTTAAGACCTCAACATAAATCACAGTCACAAGCCGACAGCCGCTTGCATTGTTCTTCTGCCATTTAGCATTAGCTTGTAGGGCTAACACAGTTTACTGGTGCATGTGTTCTTGTCAGCTGGCACACAGGTTCCCCTTGTCTTCATTCTGACTATTAAATTAAAGGCATTGCTTGTTTTTTATTTGCTGTCGGTATCAGTTATTAGTCATGTCCTTACTCAGATAGTGATACAGACTAAACCGTCTACTTCACTGTTAACACTCCCTATATGTTCCAACATCAGAAATTAAAATTCATATATATCATTCAAAGGGAATGTGCTACTATGCAGAACAGGTATCCCTAAAAAATATGGAGCTACCTAAATTATAAGCAATTTAAGCAACTAATGTCCTATTTTTTTCTATTCTCCTATTTAGAAATGGAGCGAGAATGCAGACGGCACGATTGATCATAGAAGAAATTAACATGCTAAGACATCACATCTCATCTATTCAAAGCGATTCACTGGAAAACTTGAAATTTGTGTCTGCTCTCATTATTTTTATCCCCCTCCCCAAAATGTCAGTCTACACAAAGCCATGGAAGAGAAGAGGCCTGCTATAACATGTTTACCCCTAAAGATGTATAATAGTCAGCACACTAAAACAATAAAACATATCTGACATAATGTTGAATAAATTAAAAAGTATTCACCTTTCTGATGCTCCAAAAGAGATGACCACCACCTCAGCTGTTAACAACGGATTAGCCAAATGAAATTGTAATGCTATTTCCTCCTATCGCTCAGACGAGAAGCAAAGCTAGCAAGCCATTGGCTAGTACAAGGAGTCATGTGAGCGATGAATCACAACCGATGACGTCACATTTGCAGTGTAACCCGAAATTATTCCCCAATTTGGACGAGAGAGCGCCGATCTGGGCATTTTTCCTCATGTTTTGCCCTTTGTGTGGGCAAGTGTCCTCCTATATGGGGGCAGACGATATGATGGGTGCCCCAGATTAGGTTGCCCTTCAGGGTTTGGGGTTGGGGGGGGTTGGAGGTGGCAAGCAGTTGAAATGGGCGCCTGGTTATTCTAAGTGACATGTCAGCAAAGTCGCTGAATGTGCTTGCTAAATGCTGTAGTCGGTTAAATGTTATTATGGGCTGTATTGTTGCTTACTGATATGACACGAATCAGTGGCGTTAAAGTCGCCTCTTACTGTATGTTCGAAACACATGAGCGAGCGTCACACTGTACCGCAGTGGCTGGGTACACATGGATGCTCAGTATAGTAACAGAAATATATTACTGCTGGACCCTATTAAAACAGTGTTAGTGCCATCCAAACTATTTTCTTGCTACATACAAATATCCATTTTTCATTTTTTATGCTACTGTGTTGGCAAACCAGTAATCAGTACTCTGGAATTGAATGACCGCATTTCTCTGTGCAAGGGACAGGTGTATTTTATGATCAGATAACACAGTTGCAATTATTATCCAGGTCAATAATGACTTGCAAACACTACTCTTATCTCATTGTTCTGCTTTTATGTTTGTTTTTATTAATTTCTTCCCATTCTGATAGAGCTAACTGCTGTCAGCGTCTCCAACTCATAGATATGTCAATGCTGTAACCACCCTGCAGGAAACCCTGGATGCAAAATAGTATTGTTTTTTTTCTGTTTAGTGTGTGTGTGAAAAGTTTGTCAAGATGTCTGACATAACAGTTGAACCAGAAACTATGACTTCAATATAGCCTTTAGGATTTCAGGCACCAAAAATTCGGATGACCCAGTATTTTTTCCTCTGTTTACTTTAAGACCAACAAGTTCACTTTAACTTTGAGGTTATGGAGTTTTTTAATTCTCCTTCTTTCTTCTAATCACCCATGTACTGTAAAATACGAAATAAATCGGTTTTGCTCACGACTACTTACAATAGAAGTTGTATTATAAGATTAAGGTAACCCAATTTGCAAGTGCTACAATTAAGATTAAATGGATACATTTGGGTTGTTTTTAATGTTTTGTTATTACAATATGAAGTCATCAAGCCTAGAAATATTTATTGATGACAAGTGTTAGAATGCATATAAAATAGAATAAAATATTACATATTACAAATACACTATTTCCACTAGTTTTAGTTTTAGGCCCTATTTTCTGTTACTTGGTAAGTGGTGCATAAGGGACACCAGATAAAATTGTAATGCATTTGGTCGATATGAACAAGCAAAGGAGGTCACTTTGTTTTTTATGTGTTGCCTGAATCCTTGTTCAGTCAGGGTGGGCCAGACAAAACTCTATCATAATGGGAAAATTGGGCCTGATCTCATATGTGGTCACAGTCGGTGCGTTAAATAATGATACTGCTCAAGGCAAAAAAATCCAAATTGTCTAATTAATTGCACCTGCTTAAAATGTTGCTCACCTATTTATGCATGAAAATGGTTTTATAACGCTTTCCTGGCCGTGCCATGAGAAGCCTGTACCATTTAGCCGGATGCTGTCAATGCAAACTACAGTACATGCATGTATTAGGAAGCTGTTGTGTAGCTACATGATGATGATGATGATGATGATGATGATGATGGTTTTAGTGTGGATATGCTGTATTTTGTTGGAAAGTGGTGATGATAGTAGATGGGTTAATTAAATTGGTTTGCCAGTATCTTCTCTTGTTACTCGTGTAATTTTTGACTGCAGCTTTTGTCAAGATTAAGATTAAGATTAGGAAAACCTTTATTTGTCTCACAATGGGGAAATTGTGTATTCAAGGTAATAGAAAGGAGGTACAAGTTGTAAGCCACTTAATGAACAGACTTTACTCTGCACTACCATCTGCTCAGTTATGAAGCTCTCCTTGTGATGATAATGGGGCCTTGTCTGCGTATTGTGAACAAATGATCTAGTGACATAGTTTAGAAATTCCTGAAGGATACTTTGTATGTAAATATACATTCTTCAGAAACCCACATTAAAAGTAGAATGTAAACAGGAAGGGAATACAGGGCATAATGTTACATCATGGACATATAGGTTTTCTTACCTAATTTCAGGTTTCTAAAAAAATGTCCATAAATCAAGTTATAAATTAAACAATATTTATATGTACATGCATCAACCAGATACATGAAACAAAAAGCATTAAGGTCATTAAGGAAACCGGAATTTTTATTTGATGTGATACGGCTTTGCAGTTAAATAGGACATCTCTCTCAACAGGCAGTTTATTGTTCCAGTGATAACAAATGGCTTGGCACAGAATCTAATTTCATTTCCACTGAAACATTTCTCTTCATGACTGCATTTTCAAAGACAAATTGCAGAAATGAAGTGGTTGCGTTTACAAATGATAGATAGTATAAACACATTGCACACATGTTGAGCTCCTCTCAAAAAAAAGGCCTCTCCAGAGATCCATCCTTGTTAAGCACAGCTGCCCACAGAGTAGTTTGGAGTCTTCAATCACATCCTGTCTCCACACCCACATAACTGTTAAATAATGTATCAAAATATGTTAAGAATAGTATTTTTTGCACGTTATGGACTTTTAAGGACACACTAAACAATAACTATTGTGTGCTGTTGCAGCATCTGGATGGAGCACCACTAAATGACAAAATGTATTTTAATGTGTAAGCAAATACAACAAACACCCCACAAAAGCATATGTATAACACTCCTTATCCAAGGCCAGCAGCTTACATGGCAGGTTTGTATTTCCAGCACAGAAAAACATGAGGTTGATATTTTTGTCCCTGAAAACAGAACGTGTGCATATTACTGGGGTTGCACCTGTTCATGAGAGCAGGGTCATTACACGATGGTTGCCACAAATAGCAACTGTATGACACGCAGGTACAAGGATAAACATCACTGCTTAAGTTTGTTCAATTCTATTTTCTTGGTTGCAGTGAAGATTGTCACTAAAAAAAAACTAATTGCTGCACTAAACCATCTTTGCAGCTTTGGATGCTTAAGCATGAAACAAGAACTGCTCCTATTCGTTTTGGTTCACTTCCACTCCAATCAATCATGCTAGCCAGTTCCACAAAGCTTTTGCTGACCTTTCCTAGCTTTCCATTCACAGAGAAATTCTGTCCTTCCTCACTGAGCAATTTAAAGGTTGCATTCTGCTTTTGCAGCCCCCCCCCCCCCTTTTCTTTGGAGCAGAATGCACAGCAGTATATGGTCCTCTCCCTAGATGGCATGTTTAGGTGCTAGTGCAATCACAGAGTGCTTGAGATTAGTTTCAGGTAGCTCATATACAGGATTCTTCAGGATTGACATTGATCCATGATCTTTATTTGTCCCAGCATACCATGAGTATTTTGACCAAGGTTGTTGAGTGGGCCAGGGTATGTTCATTGGCTTTAGTATAAATACAGGTCTAAGATTCTGCCTCACACAACATACTACAGGAGTAAATAACCATGCCTAATGTTAGAGCTGCTTGTAGTGCTTTACTATTACTTGTATAGCTATTTTGCGTAGGCCATTTTCTGCTGACACTTTGGGGAAAGTATTTCCTTTGATGCACTTAAATGGACAAATAAATGACGGATTTTTTAAAATAGAAAATGTTCATTGTGACGTGGAGTGGCTGTGTAGCTAGTCTGACTTGCCTGTAAGGATTCAGTAGGAAGTAAAAATCTGAGAAGTACAGCTGTCTGACTGATGGCCAATCTGATGCTAAAGTGGAAAAGTTACTCAACCTGACATCATGAAAAGGTTTGGTAGAATAATGGCAAGACAGGCAGCCAGATGACCGCAGTTGCTTGGCACTTAGGGGAAATACCCCTGCATCGTTGTGAGTCTCAAGGATCGGCTGTCACTTCATTACATCTTTACAGATCTGCCTTAATCACCCTTTACCAGTTCAGGGGACAAACCACAGAGTATGTGTTGCTGCTTCTGTGGAGATAGATAACATCATGAGACCGAGCTTTATTTGTTAGTGTGTGTACACTTTGTGTGTCTTTTTGTACACTCTATGTATGAAAATCGTAGATATTTCAATTATGTACATTTGAAAAAAGAACCCTCAATTTACAATAACAACAATAACTCTAACTGCTACAGAGATATAGCTAATGTTGTTCAGAATTAGTGGGAACCATCAGTGCGAGCAGAGCTCCTTCTGTGCGTAGAGTTTTTTGAGGTAGGCCACTTATTTTCAATTGTCAGGATATTGAAAGAAGGGAGAAAACAACATGCACATAAAATCAATAGCAATTACATTGTTTGTTTGTGCCTAAGCATTTAGACAACAGCTGTCAGTACACGATGATCTGATATATATATATATATACACACACAAACAACAAACAATCTGGAGTTGATGAGTTACTTTAATACCCCAAGAATTTAGTTTGTATTAGATGTATTTTAAGGTGATTGTCAGAGTCAGTCAGTCTAAGGAGTAATGCAATGCATTCTCTATCTAAAAACAGCATTGTACTGCAATTTCTTTGTCTTTGAAAGAAAAGTTGAACGGTACGTGTGAGTGTGAAATCTCTAATATGTCTACTTAGTCTGTCTGTATGGCGTATGGTACAGACTCCATAATATGGTCAAAGGCAGCAGAGTGCAGCGCAGTGTTGGTTCCCTGTAGGGGTATGAAAGGAAGCCAGTATGTGCTGACTTAGTCATATCAGTCTAAAGCAATGCTCTGTAGAGGGAGCCAGCTTAGATATATTTTTTTTTCTTCAGGATCAATCTATAAAGCACTGCTGCAAGTATTAAATTGTCAAAACTCACATGTATGCACAGGCACGTACAAAACTGGCTTATATATCCATGCAGAAAAACCTGAAGGAAAACTTTTCGGTCCTGTTATTTTATTCTCACCCCTCACTTTTAAGAAAGCTGAAGCTGAACAGCATCAGTTATGCCAACATGTATGGGCCTCGCTGTATAGTGTGGCTATTTGATTTAGAGATTATAGCTGGTGGCTGTGTATAGTTTATATTCATCACACAATTCCAGATTGACTGCATATTGGAAAAGCTGCTTAATAGGAACTGAGCAAAGATTGTTGTATTGGGCGTATCACAGGGTCACTCTGCTGCATGGATATTTGTGTAGCTGTCCTTCTCTTGAAGCTACTGTTTTAATAGAAATGTCCAGAACGGCAAGTGGAAATGATCTAAAGCACCGGAGGGTAGTTTGCAAGTGAACTTTGGTGATAATACAATACACTACAATACAACTTTGTTGCTGTGAACTATATATAAATGAGTCTGTGCATACTGTTAGGGTGGGATGTACAAGTCCTTGTAGAAAAGTATCGTCTAACTGAAAGTCTGCATCTCAAGGCTGAACATTTCATTACAGCCAAGAAGGCCCTTCTATCCCAGTGGCTTCACATATTGATGCTGAAATGTTTTTAGACACAACAGATGTGCATCAGGCTGTTTTTTTTTAATGCATTTAGTAGTTTTTCTCCCAGTCCTGACCATCGGTAAATGAAATGTGAATATATATCAGCACACAGAGTACAAAACAAATAAAGATTAATTCCCAAACTATTTTGTCACTTGAAGTTTGGGCCCCATTAAGGCTGGAAATTGTCTCATTTAAGGAGGAAATGAAGGTTGAGATGACTTTTCTTTAGTCCATTAATCTGTGTTTGTAGTTGATAGCATTACAAATGTTGATTCATTTAAACAAACACTTTCATTTCAGCTCCCTCATCCTCTTAACAGTTGTAGAGGATTTGTTTCTCTGACAAAATACAGGACATGTGAGCCCCCCCCCTTTTGTGTGTGGCTTTGTGTGTATTCAGCCTTGACGTTGATGTGCTATTTTCAAACCTGTCAAAGATGGGAGAAAGTGTCATGGCTACAAAGGCTAGAATCAGCCTTAAGGACAGTGTCCTCACAGTTTAATGGAGTAAAATGGACTTCTGCACAAACTGTTGATGGAAATCAGAACGACACATCCTGAAATTCTGATTTTTAATTTGATGTTTAATTAGTTTTCAAGTAAAAGGGATATTTTTTCACAGGCTGCCATGTCCTCTCAGGATTAATTATGTCTCTGGAGGAAGTACATTAACTGTGGCTGTTCTGTGGTCAAGGTGCATGACTGGGAGAATGTTTTTCTTTCCCCACATTCTGATATTTTATGGTTTGGAACTGGTTCAGTCAGGAAGAGGCATGTATAATTTATGGAATATATTGTGTTTTTCTTTTCTAGTACATTCATCTTCTTGGCCTAATCCAAGCCCGTCCATTGTTTTTGTTTTTGTATGTCTTCCCTCAAGTCACCTGCCAGACTTTTAAATCAAGATTTGAGTGTGTGCCCGTGAAGATGGACAACTAATATAGTACACTTGTACAGAATGTTAAAATCCTCGTTGTGGACCTAGTTTAATATCTGTGAAACTACACTTATTGTACTTTTATTTGTTTTGTCAAGGTAATTAGAAGTCTGATACGTTATGGTGGTGGAGGAGATGGACTGTAGTATCAGGGGAAAGGCATTTACTTAGAGCCTTGCCCTTCAACCAAACAAAATCATGTGACTCAAAGGTAAGATTGCCTAAAACTGATAAATACATATCAGTGTCAGTGACCATCGCCCAGTCCAGAACCTCAAAGCAGGACACCTGCTTAAGCTTCATCTATTTCACTCTGACAAAGCTGAGAAATGTGAGTTTTGTTACTTACCAGATTTGCACTGGGTGTTGTGTTCCCAGGGCATATAGGACTCCAGCGCAATATGGTCTCACACTGATAAGTTCATCAGCCTTTAGACTTCCCTTCAGGTTGATAGCCAGCCCATGCTAAAACAGAAAATACAGCATGCTGTCAAGAATAAGAAAGTGCTTTATGAGAGCATTTAGAATTGATGTCAAACCTCAACTCAGTTATCAGTTTCTGTTCTCATAATGATTTCACACTGCTTTTCACTTGTGTATCGCTTAACTGCATTGAAGTGATCAATACATGAGCTGATTTTCTTGGTAACGCTCATCTTTCTGCACAAGCTCGATTCATTTTAAAGCTTACCAAGCTTCTGCCACTATCGACTATGAATCAAAATAACCCATCAGCCATGTTTCCTATAGTGTGCAAGCAATAAGAGCAAGAAGCACTGACCAAAGAGGGATCCCAAAAGTCTCCTGGGTTTTTTCTTCCAGGTCATGTGACCTGTGGCTATCAGCCTTCCAGCAGAACGGGGTGACTCAAAATCTGGCTGGTGGACCTAAACAGACGACAGGGTTAAATTAAGCATTACCAACCTATAGAGTCAAATATAAATCTTACCAAATAAGGTGTAGATGAATCATCAGCCCAACACCAGGAAACACATCCTACAGTATAAAGTCTTTCAATACATTTTTTAAAGAAATCTCTATATGAATATATTTTCTAGTGTGGCAGCAAAAATGGTTGCATATGTATGAGAATCATTTATGGGTTCTGATGTATTCAAAACAAAACTTTTTTAAGTATATTATACATATCACTTTATGCACTTCTAGTCATTGTAATTCTTTAAAACTGTGACCCATAATGTCAACAGAGAAATATAGCCAATGAGGAATCATGAAGGTTATTTATGACCCAGTATACCTGTATTTATGATAAAGGTTGTGGAAAGTGCAGGAACTTGCTGTGTGTGTATAGATGAGTGACGGTACTATACTCGCCTTGCTGCGCCTGGTCAGCAGAAGTATTTACACCAAACTAATTGTGGACTCAGTGGATCTGTTATAGAAAGGAAAAACACCTTTAAGGGCAATATTTAAAAGTACATAATGCATTTAAATGTCATTTTGAGATATCTCATCTTTGGAAATGTGCTTTAATTCCTCACGTTTTGTTGTGGAGACTTTGACAGGACTCCAGGAGAGTACAGGACAGTCGAGGGATCCCTATAAAAGAGATTAAATTATTAATTTCTGTTGCTTTTTGTAGAGCAACAGCTCCCTCTAGTGTCATCTGCCCATATCACACTGAGGAGAATTGGTACATGCGCTTATTTTTCCAGCCACGCCCAGCCAGACAATGACAGTAAAGGGCTCCTGTGCACCCTTTTCCTCAGAAGAGGAATGCTGCCCTCTGCTGGTTCTTTATGAGACCAACACCATTCACACACATGCAACTGTAATTCCATCTGTAGGGCGTTGATCTCATTGATGACTTCAGAATAAAGGTTTAGCAGAAATGCAAATATGTACCCTGTGAATAGGAAAGATGAAACACACAAGTTACTAATCAACTAGTTAAAACATTTTTGATTAATACATTTTTGTTTACAAAAATACCAAAAACTGTCAGTTTCAGTTAAACAGTTTCAAACACAGGAGGATCATTGAGTACCAAACTATTTTAAGTACATCTTAGAGTATTGGCTTAATGCAAGCCTCCCAAGGATTTTAATTGTTTTAAATAGATAGAAAGAGAGCAAGGGGAAGTGTGTAACCTTAAATAATCTTCATTTAACACACACACACACACAGACCCCGCTAATCTCATCCTCAGAAGCAGGGTGGGGATCTGATCTTCTCTTGGCTTTAGCTCTACACTGAAGGGTGGGTGGGGGTATAGAGATCCCCAGAGGTGAAACTGTATTAGCACACAGCATGAAAGTCAATGAAAAGGACCCCAGAGTGCTCCAGTCCCTTGACAGTATTAATGTTTAATGATATCTAAAAAGGCTAATTCCCCCCACCCCCTCGCTTTTGCTCTTATCCTCTCATTAAATATCCTCGCAATATCATCACCTCCTCAGATTAGAGCACTGACCCCGTCTACTGAAGGACTCACCCTTCACTGATGGTAAATTCATCTCTCTCACACAGACACACTCCGAAACACACAAAAGATTAATACAATTAAAACTGCATTTAAGATATGGCAGAGAGGAGGACGCATAGGGCCATTAACCTTTACCCATTAACCCTTTATGTCTGCACAAATCCTTTTTGTTTAAACCAATTGTACACAACCATGTTTCGCATGTCAGATGCAGCTAACATTTGCAGTGAGCATTTAAACCAAGACAGTCAGAAGGAAACTCCAGACCATACTGGATCTGAGTGTGAAAATATTTCTTATTTCTGAATATCAGGAAGAAGTATAATTTCAGTTACTGTATACTGTTTTACAAACATTAAGGTTCTTATAGGAGCTTGCATATCTTATGAAAATCCTAATCCTGACAAGCAATTGATTTGTTGTTTTTTTTTGTTTTTTTTTTTTTAACTTTTGTGCCATTCATGCCTCTCTCTCAGACAAAGATGCTAATGTGAATAAGTTATGAGAAGGAAACAGTCAAGACTTATTGAGCGTACGTGCTGGCTGGCCTGCTTTCTCTAGAAGCATAAAGTTGCCATATTTATCACTGTTTGCCAGCAGGCTGCCAGTCTTAAGTAAGGCCCCACTCCTTTTCTAAAGCTAATGAGTAATAATTTACGTTGTAGGTGTTCCTATAGTGTAAAATTACTTCAGAAAATATGAGCATGGGTAGCTGAGTAACCAAAAACGGACTTTAGTATGTCTACATGTATTCTTTGTTTAGACATACTAAAGTGTAATTAGCAGATAGATTAGTAGATTCATTAGATCTGGCAAACATGACCCCGGATTAATAAAGTGTTTCTGATTGCTGAACTTTTCTTCTGTCTTCTTCCACGTCACTTTCAATGACACATACATCCATCAATATGGGCATCATGGGTTAGGAAACCCTTAACCAAACCTTAAACTGCTGTATTAAATGTTTCATATTTATTTTAAAATCACATGTGCACGAGTTAAAGCATGATGATGAAAAGTATATCAATGTTGCAGGAATTATTGTATATATGGTATTTTTAACATGATAAAGACCCACAATGAAACAGGGCATTTAAAGAAAAAAAAACCTTTAGCACACACAGCAAAACCCCAAAATGCACTAGTGCACATGTACACACACACACACACAGCACTACATTCTCAAGGACACACACACACACACAGTGCAAGCAGGCAAAAAGTCAGAGGAAATGCTTATGCCTACAAACACACTCAGGAGGGACTGCACAGCACTTAAGTGGTCACTTTCACACACAAAGGCCAATCACAGGAGCTTAGCTGGCCCCATCAAGCTTTTTAGTAAATGCTGCCGCACTGAAAATGCTTGTTTGGTTAACCCTGTGTGCTACTGAGAGGAATGTAGTTTCATCTCCCAAGCCTGAGTTGTGGCAAATGCTTGGCTTTGAAGTCATTGTGTGTAAGATGACTAGGCCTTGTCATTTGTGAGGAGGGATTAGTCATGCTATGTTTATTGGGGAGTGTACATCAGCTTTCCTGACTGCTGCGTTTTAAGGATTTTTGCTTGAGAGGGTTTCTTTCACTCCCCCCTGATACAATGTGAACTCATATGAAAACATCAGCATGACACAAAACCTACAACTATTACACAATCATAAATTTGCCTTATGTCTTCGTAGAAGTTGAAAGTTTGCTAAACTTTGATGCACTTGACCTGCCTTTATTTTGTGGTGCTTGTTTAGTTTGTAATTTTTTTTCTTGTGTGTGTGTGCAGGTGTACTTCTGACAATAATAGTTTGATTCAGAGCACAAAATATTGCATAATACTAGAAGTGTTCTACGATAGTGCTGCTGGAATGATTTAGATTGAAATCTCTTGCTTAAAATGACAAAATTTATCAAATATAAGGAGCACATTTATCAATTTTCAATGTTTTGGTTTAAGAAGCATTTAATTGAACATGTTTGTAATAGATCTATTCAAAGTGATCACAAAGTGCCTTGGTTTAGGAGTGGCCGTCCATAAAATAGATTGTTGCTTCACTGCACAGAGCTTCTATGATTGATGGATATGTTTGTCAAATCCCTTTTTAAACTACAAGGTAGTTTTTTCTTTTTTATTTGATATCCTGTCTTTAACCTACTCAATGTATGCAATATGTGCCTATGCGGCACCTGCAAGTGTGCATGGCCATGTTTTTGTCTCTTGTGTCATTATTGCACACTTGCATGAGTTGTAGGGAAGGGGCTAAAAAGCAATCGTAGAGGCTTCAACCGGAGATGGAATTGCCAGTTGTATATCTTAAAGCTGGACATATTTATGTTCAGAGAGGTTCGCCATTCTGCCTGCTCATCACAGCAACTGTCTGGTGGTGAACCGTGTGTGTGGTTTATGCTGGTCTCATGTGCACATATTGATAAAACAAGACATGCTGCATGTGCATACTCTAAACTGTATGTTACCGAGGTGTGTAGTGATACACCGATAACATGGTTTGGTGAATATCGGTATTAAAACTATAGATCAGTTCTGTGTGCTGAAGGGGCGTGGCATCAGCAACATTAAAAAATAAGGTTAAACTTGAGTCAGCCGGTCATTTCAGCATAGGACATTACACAGTTTTTCTGTCCACCATTACCTAGCTGAATATCACTGTGTTGTTAATTGAGTTTTCTTATTAGGCTGTTTAACCCTGAGAGATTAGAAATTATTCTAATTTATTATTATGTCCACCAAATAAAAAAAGACTACAGTAAGGAGAAATGCAGAGATAAACACAGGAACAAACTGGCCTGTCAGGATAATTTTATGGGCTGTTACCTTACTGTGTTTGATAAATTACATGTCACAGTGGTTATTTAACTCTGTTCATCCTCTGTGACATCTGTGTGAATGAGCACCGAGACAAAGAGCTCTGAATACTGATGTCAGAAAAATGTCAAGTCAAATTTTCAAAAAAAAACTCTTTTTTTATTTATTTTGGGTCATGATAAAATATGGCATTTTTCAATGACTTAAAGCAGAAATTGCATAGTGTTAGGGGTGTGCCCGAATAATTGATTCTAGATTAATCACCATACCGTTCGACTTCAGCATCGCTTCATAAATGTTCAAAAAATTGTTTTATTTTAATAGCGGAACAAAATAAAAGTAGCACATCTACATAAAAAGATGGCGGTCAAGAATTCCTAAAGGTACCCTTTTGTCTTTTTCATGACATTGGTCATAATAGCACATGTCATTTCTCAATGTTTTTATGCAGGAACATCAAAGTACAGTATGAAAAGCCACTTTATATGTCCAACACAGAAAAAAGCCATCATATAGCATTTCAAAAAAATTGTCAGATTTTCAAAAAACACAAAGTACCTTCTAATGTCAACTTGTCAGATATTGGGTCATACTAAAATATTACGTTTCTCATTTATTTTTTGGTCTGGAATATCATAGTATACAGTGGGGAAAAAAAGTATTTAGTCAGCCACCAATTGTGCAAGTTCTCCTATTTAAAAAGATGAGAGAGCCCTGTAATTTTCATCACAGGTATACCTCAACTATGAGAGACAAAATGAGAAACAAAAATCCAGAAAATCACATTGTAGGAATTTTAAAGAATTTATTTGCAAATTATGGTGGAAAATAAGTATTTGGTCAATAACAAAATGTCATCTCAATACTTTGTTATATACCCTTTGTTGGCAATGACAGAGGTCAAACGTTTTCTGTAAGTCTTCACAAGGTTTTCACACACTTTTGCTGGTATTTTGGCCCATTCCTCCATGCAGATCTCCTCTAGAGCAGTAATGTTTTGGGGCTGACGCTGGGTAACACGGACTTTCAACTCCCTCCAAAGATTTTCTATGGGGTTGAGATCTGGAGACTGGCTAGGCCACTCATGGACCTTGAAATGCTTCTTACGAAGCCACTCCTTTGTTGCCCGGGCGGTGTGTTTGGGATCATTGTCATGTTGAAAGACCCAGCCACGTTTCATCTTCAATGCCCTTGCTGATGGAAGGAGGTTTTCACTCAAAATCTCACGATACATGGCCCCATTCATTCTTTCATTTACACGGATCAGTCGTCCAGGTCCCTTTGCAGAAAAACAGCCCCAAAGCATGATGTTTCCACCCCCATGCTTCACAGTAGGTATGGTGTTCTTCGGATGCAACTCAGCATTCTTTCTCCTCCAAACACGACAAGTTGAGTTTTTACCAAAAAGTTCTATTTTGGTTTCATCTGACCATATGACATTCTCCCAATCCTCTTCTGGATCATCCAAATGCTCTCTAGCAAACTTCAAACGGGCCTGGATATGTACTGGTTTAAGCAGGGGGACACGTCTGGCACTGCAGGATTTGAGTCCCTGGCGGCGCAGTGTGTTACTGATGGTAGCTTTTGTTACTTTGGTCCCAGCTCTCCGGAGGTCATTCACTAGGTCCCCCCGTGTGGTTCTGGGATTTTTGCTCACAGTTCTGGTGATCATTTTGACCCCACGGGGTGAGATCTTGCATGGAGCCCCAGATCGAGGGAGATTATCAGTGGTCTTGTATGTCTTCCATTTTCTAATAATTGCTCCCACAGTTGATTTCTTCACACCAAGCTGCTTACCTATTGCAGATTCAGTCTTCCCAGCCTGGTGCAGGTCTACAATTTTGTTTCTGGTGTCCTTTGACAGCTCTTTGGTCTTGGCCATAGTGGAGTTTGGAGTGTGACTGTTTGAGGTTGTGGACAGGTGTCTTTTATACTGATAACGACTCCAAACAGATGCCATTAATACAGGTAACGAGTGGAGGACAGAGGAGCCTCTTAAAGAAAAAGTTACAGTTCTGTGAGAGCCAGAAATCTTGCTTGTTTGTAGGTGACCAAATACTTCTTTTACTGAGGAATTTACCAATTCATTAAAAATCATACAATGTGATTTTCTACATTTTCTTTTCTTATTTTGTCTCTCATAGTTCAGGTATACATATGATGAAAATTACAGGCCTCTCTCATCTTTTTAAGTGGGAGAACTTGCACAATTGGTGGCTGACTAAATACTTTTTTTCCCCACTGTAGCATAAAAACCCACTTTATATGTTCTAAAACATGAAAAAGTCATAGTTAAAAAAAAATTGTCAAATTTTCAAAAAACACCTAAGGATGCCTCCTCACATCTTTTTTTTAGATTTGGAGTCGTTATAAATCATGTCATTTTTCAATGTTTTAATGCTGAAACATCATAGTATATTACATAAAGACACCCACACATAGTTTTGTGTTGTGTCACAAATGTGTGATCGTGGTAGTAGTTAATTGTAGGTAGGAAGTAAAATGCATTCATGTGGTTGAATGTGTGTGTGATTGTTGTCCTTTGATCAGTCCTGTTCTATAGGTCATAGTGGTGTCTCAGCCAACAGTAGGGGATCACACACAGCTTGTTGTGACGGGAATTTTGTCTTATTAGTTGTAACCCAGAGCTTGTTAAGTTGGTTCTGTGATCAGCAGTCAATCAGCTCCTGTTAAATCAATCTTTTGATTTGCCTGGCAGGATATGCACCTTGCAAGCACAGTTTCTTAAATTAAATTTGTTTGTTTGATGTCTTTCCATAATTTGTGATTTTCCTGCATTCTACTGCTCCTTTTGAATGCTGTTACTAGAAGACATATGATTATGATTTAATAGTAATACATTTTCTGCAGTACTGGGTGTAAATTATATTAATCCTGCACAAGTTCTGTGCTCTACTGTTGAACTCCAATATTGATATTGCATTATCATATATTTATGAGAAAAATAATTCTATATTTTTTAAAGCTGTCCATTGGATCCACATAAATAGCCAGTCAGCCAAATATGTTTCATGCATCATGAGACAGGCACCCTTTGTGCATGGAAATTGCACAGCTGTTTTTCCCCTTACTAGTACATTTTTGTTGCGGTAGAAGAAAACTGCCAGCTTTGATAAATCTGATAAATTACCAGTTGCAAACTGTTGACCAGTCATTTTTCTGACAGGGTATATTGCCTAATTTTCCCATTTCCAGGAAAACGTATTGCAAATGGAGCTTGATTGCTCCCTAAGGTGGTAAATTACAGATTTAATAATTAATAATTCTCGAGTGAATTTGCTCAGTTTGGAGGCAGGTGCTCAGCTCAGTTTCTCAGTCTTCTTTAGTCTTTAGTCTTTACAGCTAAAACATACATGCATGGAGCAATAAACAAAAAAAACATGAATCTATTATTTAAAATAGTAACATTAATCATGATGCTTCCATTTCAGCATATGAGAGTATTTACACCCAATGAGTAGATGGTGAGAGATACACGCCGGTTCTATTTTGAAGCTGTCACGCCCAAGACGCATCAATTTGCTCCAACCAGATCGAGCAGCACCAGAACACCAGAGAGAATCTGGTAGATTTTCACAATAAAACACTGTGAGACTGAACTCTCGCTGATTTAACATCAGAACAGGCAGAGAAACACAGTCACAGCCATGTACGAGGAGAGATTCATAACATTTATATTTATCGGAAAGGAAAAGGCAGAGAGAGAAGCAGCAACTGTCTTCAGAGTGGAAGGTGAGAAGCTGCCCTCTGTGTAGGTGTGTTGATGGAGTAAACAGAGGTTTCAGTAAGGTGCTCTGTAACCCAGCCTGATACATGTAGAGAGTAAACAGGCAGATTACTACGTGATGCTGTGAATCTCGCAGGAGACTGTAACATACATGCAGGTGTGCTGTGCTTCAGAAACATGTCTGGTGGGAATTGATGTCATGACCAAAACGTGCTGGATATGTTATGTGCTGCTTACGCCTCCGCTGTAAATCCACGTCAATATTAAGAGCTTGTCTGATATGACAATACATTAGATGCAGCAAGTATCCTGCTTGTGTACAGTCCTACTACATTGTTTAATAACCTAAAAAACTAAAAAAATCCAACATAGATTTGTGAGAGTCCATTTGAAGAAGATCATTTCAGGTTGGTTTTGAATGTATAAATATTTTGTGTTTCCATTAATATGTTGTGCACTTTTGGTGACCCATAAATGAAGGCAACAAAATTGTCTTTTGGCCCCCTGTGGTGTTCTGACCCTGCCGTTGAGAACCCTGTTGTTAAATGCTAACTAGAATCTGATAAAAGACCGTTTGATCTAACCACATTAATGAGGTCAGTGGCTAAGAAGACCTTTGGACAGCTTTGGCTCTCTGATGTACATGTAAATGAATAGCGCCGCACATCAAAGGTAGAAATTGTCCCAACTCGATGCTGTTTGGTGCACAAGTGAACCGATATTAAAGGGTTAATGTGCAGATTTACAACTGTAGTTAGGCACTCTGTGGTGACGTCAGTGCGTGATTGTCGATGTGCTGGCATGCACATGCAAACCGATGCAACACCAATTATGTACAGATGACAGATCCAAGCATGTGTGCCAAATAGATGTATCTCTGTCTTATACACACCTTATGTATTTTTTTTTGTGTACATCAGAGGAACCCTAATATCTTGTGTTGTTAAGCAGTATTTGACATCCTCACACCTTCAGCATAGAGCCTTTTCTAAACATTGGAGACAACACTGAAACTCTTTGATGTTAATCCTAAAGGGAGCGGAGCAGGGAGGGAGGGGATTTTAAGAACCCCCCTACATTTAAATGTCTTTTTTTTCCCCAGACAGAATATTATACATAGACATTCATGCAAATACACACATGAAACGTATGGAGACACGTCTATGGTGCTTTGTTCATTTAACCCTTAAAATAAACCCTCAACAAATGTCATTCTTGAGGTTGCACGTAAACAGAGCCATATGCTATGACTGCAGTGAGCATTCATGATCTCATCAGCTCCCTCTTACAAAATGATAAACCCGAATTAGCCGATGGATCAACTTTCATCAAATCTGTGTGCGTGTAGATCACACCATGCTGGTTAAATAATCTGCTTCCTCTTTTAATTCGCCTGCAGGGAAACAGACTGTAGCTCAACTTATGGCAAGCTGTGCAAAATGTCAAAAATCAAGAGGATGCTCCTACAGTTATTGTGCTCCACTCACACAGATGATACAGGTTGCAGAATAAAAGCCAGTGTATACATCTTACTAAACCTTTAAGGACAGTGGACAGTGATTGGTTGCATCTCAGTCAGTGTGTTTTGAAACAGATGCTGCTCGGCTTGTTAAATGTCATTTGTCTAATGACGTGAGGCTCAGTGCATGACAAGGAAGAGATAAGAGGACCACAGTCTGCAAACAAGGAGAAAAAAAGACTGTCAGCAAAGAGGCAGAGCCACTGTTTCACACCAGGTCTGGTTCAATGTATGAGTAGTTGCACTGACACAGTTTCAGTATTCCATTAAATGAATAATAGAGGAAGAAGGGAGGGTTAAGAGCATTTTCCCTTCTTAATGTGGAAGGCAACAGAAGACAGGAGGGGAAAGAAGGTACAACAAGACATGCTTGTAAACTGATGTTCTTGTGGCAGTTAGTTTAACAGGAGTCATTGCAAAAGCATTATTTTGGTGCATTTAAATCCAAATGTTACTCTTAATTGTACATGATGGAATTCTTAAGTGTCCCCCCGGGGGGGGGGGGGAATCTCTGAAATTTTTAGTGATTAATGAATTAGGCTGTACATATGGAGGGGTGGAAAAGCGCTGCCTGGGCTAATGGGATTTTAAGCTGTCTTTTTTTCCAGACCTGCCCCTATTTCATCATGCCTGCTCTCCCCATCAAACCCACCACCTAAGACGCCAGCGGCAGTAACCCGGGGAAGTGTTTTCTCAAGCTCCTGAAGCGCTCGCCTTCCCTTTTTTTTTTTCTTTTTCTTTTTTACATCTGCTTAAGCTCACTTGGCTGCTTTCTCGCTGACTTAGCAGCCTCTTCTGCGGATGCTTCTGGAGCTGCACAAAAAAAAATATAAAAAATAAAGACAACATTGAGGAAAAGTGTGTCAGGGAAACAGAAAGCAATGCCATACCGTTACTTCTCCCTTGAAAATAGCGGGATGAGAAGGACTGAGCATGAAAAATTAGGGAAAAGTCTTTGCCTGATAACCTAATGACAGGACATATTGCATCTGTATGTTAACTTGTCTTTTTTTCTACTGAATTTCCAGCCCGATCAATTGTGTTGATATTACTATAGATGCTCTTCTATGACTGACACTGAGCAAATACCAGCTCTGCTGTCTAAGACCGCTTTTACATAAACAACATGATGACATCAGTCCTAAAATGTCAACTTGTTTGCCTGTCCATGCTGCCAATACTATTTCCAACTGAGAAATTAGGTGCATGGGTAGTTACAAAATCACTATAAGTCTTCTCCCTTCAATAAAGTGGTTCAGTTGTTGTTGTTGTATTTTATGCATGCCTCCGTTGTATACATCCATAGTATCAAGAGAATCGCTAGTTAAGGGTGTGTTGTGTCTGTTCCATCCTCAGCCTCCAGCTGGGGCCAATCTGTTGGTCAGGTGTGGCTCGGCGGTAGCAGCATTGGCCTCGCCAGCAAACTGAGAATGCACACAACCCAGATACAGAACACAGCTTACACCTCAACACGGAATACTCAGTAGATGTCTACACAGTATTTCTTGTGGCTATTCGTTGTTAGTTATGCAGAGTGTGTGGACAGACATTAAATCAACCTTACTCTTCTCACTGCCAACATGGTGCATGAGGTAGCTATATCAAAGGGACAGAACACGGAGGTGGAAAGATAACCGATGAGTATTTACAGCCCGCCTCATGAGAAATGGTAATATTTGCAGTGTTAAAGTAGTACTTAACTGTATCTTATATTTCAACCTATTTAGAAGACTAGTGTAGTGCTTATCATTAGTGGATGGACATTCTTGTGGACTGATGTAGGACAATGCACAGACTGGCCACTGCTATCCAGTTCCATTCAAAAAGTAGCAAGATGACCCAACGCCGGCTGGATTATGTCTAAATAAAGCCTCGGCAGTGTATGAATCACTGTGTCACTGATCCCCTCTGCTTCCCAGACAACAGGTTTGCCTTCTGCAAGCTGTCACTGGCTTTCCACTCTTTCAAATGAAGAATAAAAGAGAGGGGAAAAAAATGGAGACTATGTGAGGGAGAGAGGAGAGTTGACGTTCATCACTCGAGTGCCGTGGCTTAGCCTAAGCGGCTTGAATAATCAGTATGTTAAGCTGTCAGGGTGTGTGCTCGCACCTACCACGCGCTTACTAACTCCTGGGCGCTTTTTAATCAAGCAAAAAACGCTGAGAGGTAGTGGCGACTGCCAAGAGCCCTGGCTAAGAGATGAGCTTTAGAATATCTGTTACACTTTTTCCTGACATTACCAGACGTGTATTTTCTCTGTAAGCTGCAGACACGTCTGTTTTTTTTTTCCTTTAAAGAGGACACAGTCAATTTTCTCCACTTGTTTATTTCATGTGAATCATCATTTTCAGTGTTACTGCCTCATAGTACATTTATCTGCACATTCTGCCAATAGATTAAACATTCTTGTGAATGAAAGACTAATATATGTTGTTCTAGAAGATTTAAGCCTTGTGCTGTCATGACACAGTGCACTCTGTGAGACCCTGGTGTCAGTAACAATACACTACACAGTATTGTATTGTTGAGCTGCAACAGTATGGAAGTTAAGATTTTTCTATAAAGTCTCTTAAGTTTTGTTGTTGTAGTTGAAAGTACTCGTAAAAAAAAATTTGAAGACCTTTGTGGTTAACGGTTGCTAGCAAATGTTAGCATGTTAAAGGTAGGGTAGGAGTTCTCTCGGAGCTCACCTTGAAGCCACGCCTCCCAACCAGTCTGTGACTTCGGCCATCATGCACGTACCTCTCTGGTGCGCGCAGAGCAGGAAGAGAGTGACAACCAGCCAACTCTACGCGCAGGGGCACCTCGTAGGATTGGCTGATGTTTTTAGCGTTTTATAGCTTCCACAGATGATTAATATTCTTCGTTTTAAAGCGAAACTGCCGAACTAATCGTTTGCTATGGGATTGTAAAGAGAAATTACACTAATTTAACAAAAAGTGCATCAGAAGGAAATCTCCTACCCTACCTTTAAGTATTAGGTTAAAGATTAATCTGAATGCAATTATGCAATTATGAAAAAAATGTGAGAAAAAACTGTTCTACCTAGACAATGTCGCTCCACAGGCCTGAAGGGCAGAGATGTATTAAGACTGTATGCAACCCTATTATTGACTCAGGGTCAAAAAACTCTCATTTATCATTTAGTGTTATCACGCTACTGAGGCCATCTCAGGAATACAATGTTAATAATGGCTAAATAAATAATGGCTTAATTGCTTCCATACACAATGAAACAGTCATGCTGTATACACCACTGCACTGTGGTGGATTTAGAGGTCAGACCTTCATAGTTTATATATATATATATATATATATATATATATATATATATATATATATAGTACAACCAGTTGGGACTTGGGTCACACACCCAGGGTATAATCTCTGCCTGGGATGAACAGGAGTGGTTGGAAATTCTGAGTCTGTGGGTGTGGGTGTGTGTGGAGTTAAAATTCTCCACAGACTTCGAAGTAATTGAATTACATTTCTCTTTTTCTCTCTTTCAACATAAACTCAAATTCAAAACTGTCACAGATGTTGTCTATATCAACTTGTTAAAACATTATGTAGAAGGAAAAACAATCTTTGCATGTAATTCTTAAAGTGACACTATCAGTCAGTTACTCATATGCTCCCAGTGGTGTAAAGGTTTCTGCATTCTCTCTAATGTGATTTTATATGACTCAAGTTGAAGTATTGAAGGTTTGTCAAAAAAATCTAAAAAAAATAAAAATCAGTATCAGTATCCCTTTGTAGATATAGAAGTTTATCACTTTATCACAGAAAACAAATCCCTGATAAATACACTGCAGTCACATGATATTTTTTTGTGGGTGAACTTTCCCTTTGCCATAGTTTTTAACCATGAACTACAAAAAGTAGAGTATCCAAAAGAATGAATGAGGAACAGTAACAACATATACTGTATATTTACACCTTTATTTGTGGCATAAATTCAGTGTGTTGACAATAAGACATCAATGCTATTTAATATAGTAAAAGGACTAGTTCCTAAATGTTTGACAAAAATTAAATTGGGAATAAAACAGGCTCCAAATACAACAATGTTGCAACATGTCAGAGTAGATTCCTGGAGATCGAATCAAATTAAAAAATAACACAAGGCTAATTCTGCCCCCACGCTCCACCCTGGGTGTGTGCATAGCTCTTTAATCACTACAGCTCTCTTAACTCCAAGCCAACAAAAATATTTTCTTGTCACTTCACCACTTGAGCTGGTTCACCGGCTACCACCCCACCCCTAATATTAGAGTATAAAAATAGCACTGGGGGCAGAAGGGCTGCCTATTTATGACCGTACTTCACCACCCAGAGTGGTGCTAGGAAAGCAGCAGGGAAGGCTAAAGCTCTGTTTCTGCAGCACCTTTTGCTTCTTAACCCTCAGCCTCTTCCATTTCTTTCCCACTCCCCGAGCTTCATCCTCTCTGATTGATCTTGCAAACCTTCACTAGCTTAAATTACATCAGCCAGTGGCTTAGCAGAGAGACAAAAAGGGCCCTCAGGTTTCACAGATCATAATTCTCCACAATAGCTTCAACTTTAAAAGGTGCCATGTTCAATTCCAGCCTCTGGCAGGGCCTCACAGCCCCCAACCTTTACATTCTGTTTTGAATTATGACACAGGATAGATTGTTTTTTAAGTTTACAGCCCAGCTCAGTGATTGAGAACTGCTCACCAATCAACTGAGAGTGAAGGCGGGGAGTGTGGGATGAAAAACAGCCAGTGGCTGCAGTAGTCCCCGCTGGATGGTTTCTACAGTTTACTATGTCAGTATCTGTTTAACTGTTATTTTTTTACATAACTGCTGCTGAAACTCCGAGAGTCACCAGGCAGTCAAGTAGAACTTTAACAATAATGTGGTTGTAGCTCTTCTGGATTGCATGCACATATTCCTAAATATGTTTAGCAGGCCAGTACATGGACATATTGGACTTCTCAACACATTCTTTTGTATGTCAGACTGTGGCTACACACAGTAAAGGATGGATGCATGTGTTGGTTTTGGTATGGAAGGAGGTTGTAGATAATCATAAGACAGTGGACTGTAGACTATGGTAGTCCGCGATATCATTAAGGTAAAATGTCATTTTGAACACTTGCCTGGGTTCCTGTGTTAGCCTCAGAGGCTGCTGCTTGATTGTGACCAAGCTATGTAGTAAAAATCAACATAGGGCTTTCTACTAGGTTATTGCCGCATTATTTCACACCTAGAAATGGTAAAAAAATAAAATACAGTTTTGAAGTGTTCAGTTGAACTTCAATCGGGTCACAAGTTTTTTTTTTTTTTTAAGTTTGAGCTTCACACTGATGTCAGATGGGAGTTCGGCTGACAGACAAAAACAATGATTTGACAAGCCTTAATTGTTCTCAGACATGCTATTATACTGTGCTGTTAAATCGTGTGTGCCAATCTTACCTGGCATACTGTGTTACAGGCAGGCCATCAGTATGAAATATGTCCAAATCCATTTAAATATAATGCTGGAAAGTACCTAACTTTTTTAGAAGCCACAATAAGTGTAATCAGAAGAATTGAAGTTATTGTAAAAGATGGTCCTGTGATAACACGCAGCTGTCTCCACAGAAGAAAAATGAAAGTACCTATTGAAATTGGTGCTGTGTCCAGAAAAAGGGCAACAATATCCCCCTAGTCAGAAAGGCACCATTTCTATGTATGAAAATGTATTCCATGTTTCCACACTGATTATCTATATTATTAAATACAAATTTTCTTGCATGATATCAAGGCAAGATGTCGTACTATGTGTTACTGTGTTCACTGATTACATAACTTCTCCATTGCCTCCATTGTGGTTAAAAATAAAAATGATTTAGTTTTTCAGTCCTCAGTCAGATAACAGACTACAAACTGAAAGCATCAAGAAATGACCTTTGTTAGGCTGTGTAACTGTGGACTAGTATGTGTTTATTATAAACAAAATCATTTCATATTGATATCTAAAATAAAACCAATACCTTCCTGGTTATTTGTATTATATATTTTATTTATTTTATTGTCATTTATTATTTAAGCACAAATGTCTTTAATTTAAGTTCAGCATGTTTCAAACCTTGTTTAATAAGCCATTTCAGTAGTTTGAATTCTACTCTTTTGCTGCATCACAAATTCTGGAAAAAAAGTAGTTATGACAATGCTCTATGGAGAGTATTGAAAGTCCCAGTTTGCACTGTTTTGTAAATAGAAAACGTTGCCACTAGTGTTCAGTTTTTTTAACTCAAGCATATGAAACCAGCAGACCAAAGACAGTAACTACTAAGAGCCCTTTTGTCTGTGTCCATTTGCCCTACTAAGGAAGCAACGAGTCAGTGTCACAGTGTCACAGGGCTTTTTCACAGTGCCTACCCAGGCAACTCCCGGCACACTCTGTGCCCTGAGCCAGGCCAGCGGGAGATCCGGAATGGCTCGAAAGGGCCAAGGCACAAAGGGCCAGCTGCTTGCAGAGCATTGGCTTTACATAGGAGGAAGTATTGCTTACAGAATGTACTGGAAACGTGTGATCAGTTTTATAGTGCATTTATTAAAAACTGAAAATCAAAGCTGATGCTAAAATCACATCTTTAAAGAGGAAGCATTGAGAATATCATATTCACTTCAATATGATTATTTATGAGTCACTTGTACAGGTAGCCTTTCAGTCAGACTGTGGGCTCACCTTGTTTATATTCATTCAGAGTGACTAAAAAGCTGTCTATTCACATTTCATTTTCTGCCCTTTGAGCACTTCATTTGTGTGTTTGCTCAAATCAATCTCAAACCTTCACAACACCTTGTGCCCTAACTGACAGCTGTGGCATTATGTGACGTGAAAGTGTAAAACTGCTCTGACGTGGTGAGCCACACTCCTCGTGTGCGTTAACTACATGCAGCTCAACTTAAGCTTAAAGGGTCGGGGGGTGGGGGGCGGGGCTGCAAGAGCACAAGCAGCGGTGTGCAAACACATCCCATAAATATCTCATTCTATAAGGTATTCGACATATGCATTCTCATGAGTGCTTACACTAAAAGAACGCGGTAAGTGCATTAAACGTAGCTGTGTAGGAGCTGCTGGGCGGATGTGTGTGTCCACTTAGAAAAACTCGTGAAAGCACTGGTTTCTTCTGCCAACATAGTTTAATGATAGTCAATAAAAATATGTTTATCATTATAAGAAAGGTGAGGCATTGTGACATGATTTATCATTTGGTCTACAGCCAGCTGGGCTTCTGACATGGGACGGTGCAGACAAACACCCACGTTTTTCTCCTCCTCTTTAATTTACACTTCCTAATAAACTAACACTCGACAACTGATGGAATGAATATGAGAATGCAGTCAGCGGCATCATAAATACTCTTTACATTGACATTTTCATCCACCAAAAACATCATAAATATGCTAAATTAAACTAATGTTCACACTCAAATTTCAAGTGTCAGAAGATTTTTGTAGTGTTTTCTCTCTTGTTGTTTAACACTAACAACACTGCTCTCCCCTGAGGCGGCCTTTTGCTGGGACAACCAACAATCCCAGAAGGCTTTATCACAGATGCTCTTTTTTGTCTAAATTAGAAAATGATTATCACTGAAAGAAAGGTCAAACTGTCTGCTACACGTGGCTCATTTTTATCATGGCTTAAAAGTCACAGCCAGGCTAAATATGATTAAATCATGACGATCAGTATAAAGATGCAAAGCATAAACAGAAATTTAAGTTGTTAAAAAAAAAACAAAATAAATCAGTTATGGTGGATTTTTTCCTCTTTGCCACATGTGGTTAGAGTGAATAAGCATGCGGTGTTGACACCAGGGGACACACCTGGGATACATTGTGTAAACAAAACATAAAAACCAATCAGCAGATTGATTGATTAAAATGGCTACATTGTCCCTACAATAAAAGTTACAACCATCAACGACGACGACAACATTGCCATCAATACAATAATACAATAATATATGGCAAAGCTAAAATGTAGTTATATTTTTTAACTTATTTTTCAGTACCCTGAAAACATACACCACACCCAGAGAAGCATTTTCTCCGTTGTTGACATTGTTGTAAGGTCCAAATTTCAGAAATGATAGAGTGGCTTTAAAATCTCTTGGCTAGCACTATTGATGTCTAAAGCACTTTAGCAGTATCTCTGTCTCCGTCACATACACACATGCACACCCAGACACACACACACACACACACTCCACTTCCCCTTCCTGGTGAAGTACAGGATGTGCGGCTGAAGAACTAAGCAGTTTTTTCTCGGCTCTGCTGTTGCCAGGAATGTTTTATGGGCCATGTTAATATTGGAGTTCTCCTGCTGGAAAGATTGCTTGATTCAATCAAGCAAGTCAGTGCCTTGTAAAGTCATTACACTTTGTGCAATGTCATGTGTTCCAGAGCCAGTGGGCAGTCCTGTGTTCTGTCCCGGCATTATGGAAGTGGCCTAGCAAAAGCATGTGCGCCTTGCACGTCAGCGCCTATAAATAGCTATCACCAACTAACACAAACACTTTTCAAAATCAATTAGAGAAGCATTTCCATAACCACAATACAGCATGCTGTTGTTGTCAATTTGAGCTTCGGGGCAGACTTGAAAATAAAAAAAAAAAAAGAGTTGAATTTGCACGCACTCAGAGCTGGAGGATATGAGATTGCAAAAGACACGAGGAAAGGAGATGCGAGGACTGTGGGGTAGAGAGGGGCGGAGGAGGAAGTTGATATCAAGGTGGAATATCAGAGGAAGAAGAAAAATACAGTGACCTCACAGATAGCATCTCTCGCAACTGTGTCACTTTTCTAAAAAGGACAAAAGAGCTGCAGGGAAAACTTGAAATATGCATATAGGAAAGGGAGAGAGGACACAGAGAGGAAGGAAAACAAACACAGAGCAGCAGTTTTAAGTGAGACAAGAAGAAGAGGAGAGGCAGCAAGTACTTTTCTAGCCTCAGTGTGGGATGAGATGGAGAGAATCTTACCTGCTCAGAGGTTGGTGGGATGGAGAAGAGAGGAGAGTCAAAGGGTCCCGGGGTGGTCTTGGGGGGGGGGTCTCGGTCCGGCTGAAAGCAGGGCTGAAGGGTGGTCCAAGAGAGGGGAGGAAGGATGGAGTGACAGGGAGCAGGGAGACGGGGAGGCTGAAGGGGGGAAGAATAAACGCCGCTTGTCTCTCCCTCCCTTTCTCTCTCTCTGTCTCTTTTCACCCTCCAACATACACACACACACGCACTCAGCCACACACGCTCAGAGGCAGACGCCAAAAGCCCGAGTCACTCAGATAATAGACAGAGAAAGAGTCTTTACATTTACACGCTCTGCCACAGGGGGAGGATGGGGTGAGCTCCCCTCCCACTCTCCTTCAGGCAGCCAATAGGAGCTGGCAGAGAGGTGTCCAGCCAGCCAATGAAAGTGGAGGCAGCCGGTGCCTTGCCCCAGCCAATAAGTGCTATAGCTCATATCCAGTTGGAATAATTACAATATGGAAGGAGTCATGAAAAGCTTCCCTTCTGAAGGACAGAGCAAGCGTTGCCCTCCTGCCAGGGAGTGTGATTTAGAGCTGCCACAGACATTAGAGTGATTAGATTCTGAGCCACTCAGCCCAGCACAGATAGAAAAGCAGGCTTCATTCAGCTGGAGTTTAGGAATTACTCAGGCACAGCCAAAGAGGCAAAGCAGGAGCACAACGTCATATATTGCAGACATGTTCGCATTCACAGGCTGCCACGAACCCACATCATTTTCTTACCTTATCGTTGCACTCAGCATTCTCCTACAGTGCTCATCAACAACAAGCAGAGACCTGAAGAACTGAGGGTGAAATTTCATCAGGCGCCTCTGATCACATGTTCACTGAGAGAAGCATGCTTCACTTCCACAACTCTTATTTTATTTCCTCCTGCTCAATCGATGACTCTTGCAAGCACCCAGCATAATAAATGATCAATGGCAAACTGTCAGAATCAGCTATGAAAGGCACATCACCATCTTCTTGTTGTGCTCAGAGAAGCGAAAGAAAGACCAGCTACTATAATGTTACATCAGAAACAGCGTGGAAAAGAAGCGGTTGTTCTTTTTGTCAGCAAACATAATGCAGCGACTTGCAGAAAAGTAGATTTTCTAAAGGATGGAGGGTATTCTCAGGGGCCGCCAGCTGTGGGGTGAGCACGGTTTTTGATATACTGCTGCGAAAGCCGGGGTTTCTTCATGATGTTCACAAGCTTTAACAATAACTTGACTTCACTGTGAAATGAAAGGGTCCCCAAGGACAGTCATCCTTCCTTTTGCTAAACAGCCGTTCAGGGAGACATGAGCCTATCCCAGCATGCAGCGGATAAGAGCTGAGTGTACCTCCCTGCACAGGTTGAAGGGAGGATGTAAAGTTCTTAAAAACATTGCAGCCAGTCATGACTCTCATTTGTAAATGTTATGTAATGTTCTGCAGATGCTGACATTAGTATCTATATGTGTTTAAACTTTACAGTGACAGTGAGATGGTGGAATGTGCATCAACTCCAAATGTCCTCTGCTGTGCATCTTTCTTACATCATAAAAGCTAATTGTCATGACGTCTGTATATATAAATGACAATAAGGGCATTAGTGAGTATTAAGGCTTTGTCTGAATGACCCATGATGACCTCAATCCTTTTGGGAAGATGTCCTATAGACTGATATTATATACCCCTATGCGTTAGTCCGTAGGTGAAACTAGATAATGTAGATATGTATAAACTTACAAAATTAATATTGTTGTTCATTAGCATTTGATCAGCACAAAAATCCAGCAAATGTTCAAATGACTTCAGAATATAAAGAAATACAATGAAGTGAAACAGATGATGATGTGCATGGTATAATGACTCTAAATCTGATTATTATATTATCAACCTTGTACAATTATATGTGTATATTGTGTTTGTCATACTCACTGCTTTAGTGCTGCACAGTCCTGTGAAGAGTTTAAAGGAAATGGCAGATAGGGTGATTTTTTTTTTTTAAAGGTGAAACTGTTGCATATGATGCTGCAGATCTTCACTCCCTGTTGAATCAGAATTTGCAGGGGCCCTAAAAAAATCAATGGGGCTGTCGATCCCTGAGTGCATTATAACTGTGTCAGATATGCACAGCACAAGTGTGGCAAACTGCTGGTTTAGCCAAGAATATAATCCAGATATTTGTCTTTCCCTGGAATCAATTTTTTCAATAAGATATATGTTATTGTCAGTTGGGAAAATGATCCCTGTTTTTCTCGTATAGCTGCATCTGTCCTTGGACATACATGTGTGGGTTTATTCTATTGACAGGATTTTTTTTTTTATGCTTTCTTCCATGGCCCAGTTAACATCTTAACAACACGGCAAGTTGTAAAAGGTTCTTATGAATGCTTTGATACTGTGCATGACACAAATCCAATCTGTATGGAACCTACAGCACAGCAATCTATAGCAATAACAGAGCAGAGGGGTCACAGACTCCAAAGGCAACGCTGCCATTTACAGTAGCATGGTTTTACAGAGCGGCGCTGATAGGAGGCCCGTCTTTGTGTGAGTGGGAGAGGAAGAGACATAAAAAATTCATTAGAAGATGGAAGGAGATGTCACATCGAATATGTAGCCAGCTGCACTGATGACCACGGGTAGTGAGCTGTGTAAGGTTGGTGCGGTAGCTGCAAACACAGCGCCGTCAACCTGACCTGCTCTAGTCAGCAAGGAGATGCAAAAAAAAAAAATAAACACAATAAAATAAACAGATTTTAGTGACTACTTGATAAATCATTTAAAACCCAAAGAATACTTAAGACTTTCTTAGACAGTAACAGAAAGTAATTATATTAAGAAAGAGCTCCTGCATTATCCTCCAGACTTTTGGCAAGAGCTGAAGAATTCTGTAGTGCTGCTATGTGACATTTTCATCCACATACACAGGCAGAGATTGCATTAATTACATTGCATCAATTCAGGAAAAGCAATCAGTACTAAAGTCAGGACTGGGGCAAAGTCTGAGGAAAACATCCTGCAGACTGTTTGATGGGCTTTACTTTGATGGCGACTCCTAAATATGACAAAAAGGCATCAGAGCAACATACCTGGGTTACTGCAGAAGAGAACGCAGGTATGATGGAGTGGTCAAAGCCTATCTTCACAATGCCAGGAATATCCATTGAGAGATAACATCCTCCTCATCAAATATTTAAAGACAGGAGGGGAAAAAAATAGACTTAAATGCCAGTAGATTCACAAGGGGATTTAAAGAGAGGGAGAGAGTAACTCATTATCCATCGAAATGTCAGTGAAATGTGAAAGCCTTGCATAAGTGCTTCTGACACTACACAAATGTTGCTTTAGGATGCCTTAATACTCCTTAATGGCAAAAATATGTTGATCTAGTTAGAGGCAGAATGCAGTTAAACTGATACTATAACATAAGACATTTAACAGATGCATGTATTTTCCCTCTGTGTAAGCCGAGGTTGGAAGGTCCCCCACTAAAACAAAAGTGGCTGTGCAGCCCTGTTAAGATACTGCTAGATTTGGGTTAATGTGGCAGTGAGTCACCGCCAACGAATAAACACAGCCCAGAGATCTGACAAGTGCGGCTTTTCGCTCCCGCCCCGAATGTAATTAAGTCCCCCAATATCTGGTTGTCACCTTGTTGTATCATTACCGTCGCCGGATCATTTCATTGTACTTAGTTATTACTTAGCACCCACTAAATATAGCTGTCCCCAGGCAGCCAGTGTGATGGCGCTTTGCAGCTGTGGGTTATTACATGCCAGCCACCCCCCACCCACTCTAACCTCACTCAGTCAAGAAGACTTAAATGGATAATATGCCACTCAGTGAGTTATGTTTTTTTTTTTTTTCCTGAAGATTTACTCAACTATTTGACAAGGGTTATGTTGCTCGTTTATTTTTCCTTCAACTACACGACACTGAGCCCCTCCAGTCAATTATTTTATAAGCCTTATAGCTCTCGTATGGCTGTGACACTTAAGAGGCAGATTTGATGAAATTGAGTGGGAAGTGAGTGCATTTACTGATTATTTTAGGGTGTCCTAAGGGGTAGGCGATGGGATATATTTGGGCCTTGATTCTTCAATGACATGCCTTCAGGCCTCAGATATTTAATCCTAACTTATAAACAAGTTTATTGTGATGTAAAACTTGAAGTAAAGTTTGTATTCTGTTCAAGTGAGATATGACTGTATTAAATACACTGACTGAGCTCTGTATACAGCACATAATAATATGATGAAGATAATACCTGAAAATGATGTAACCATAGTTACAGTAGAAGGTCTATATGAACTTGCAGTGGTGCAAAGAAATGTGCTTGTATTTTTATATTTGGTGTTTAAATGGTTTATCTTGAAATGTCCCATTGGCTCTATGATTGCTAAACATAGCAGGTGTTGTTTATCCATTGTGCAGGGATGAAATGTAATATGTTTGATGATCCAGTGGTACTAGGTGCAGCTGACATCCTGGTGTTAGCATTGTGTGAACAGTCCAAGGTCAGATACCTGGCCTGGGCTGTAGTTTAATGCTGACAAACTGTGTTGGTAGTTTGGTTGTTGATGAAAGCTGACACATGCAGATCAGCCAAAAGAAGTTTGGTCAATTTAACCAGTTCTGCATACTGTAAGGATTTTCCTTTTATTCAGTGGACTTTTCTGGCATCTATTTTTGTTTTTCAGTGTGTGCTCCCAGTTTCACACTGCTGTTCACCATATTCTACACACAGTCTTTGTAGGGTTTGTGACTGGAAACTCAACTGTAGGTGGTTTTATTTTGGCTTTTGATATTCATTGTTTACCTTGCTCTATTCTTGTCAAATGGGTGTGTAAAGGTAACACAACAGGAGATCTACACTGTGCAGCTGCCATCATTTACAGTGTGTGTGCTGTACGGCAAAATACCACGTTCATAATGTCCCCTAGTGTCTTACTTGATTAGTGACATCAGTACAGTAACATTAGATCATAAATGAATCATGAATCAATCTAGCTAACAACAAACTAATCTTTTTGCATAAAAACAGTTTTAATATACCTTACTAAATATACTACTGTTTACCTGTAGTTAAAGGACACCACATGACATTTGGAAGTTGGTGAAGTTTGGACATATCCAGGCTAAAACCAAACTAATGAACTTGAATGTAATATTACTGTAGAGTTGTACATTAGTTTGGCTTCAGTGACTCATTTTAGAACTTAGTAAACTATGTGCTCTATTCATAAAACATCTGTAGAGATGAGTGGGTAGAATAAATAACACAATAATAATACATCTTATTGCGGTAAAATGTGTTTATGAGCTTTACAGGAAGTTTCAGACTATGCCTAGAAAGACACAATGTATACCTAGATATAGAAGAATGTCTGCTGCACAATGGATGACCTCAGCTACCATCATTGTTAAATACTGCATTGTGTTGTCTTAGCTCTACTGATGAACCATGTTATTCTGTTGAATGCTGTAATTAATCTTGTTATTCAGTCTTTATTTTCCCCTTTAGCCCTGCTGCAGAGCTAAAGCTCTCCACCACCAGATGAGATACTGTCCCCTTCAACAATTTATAGGTAAGAAACTCTTTCTCAGATTTATTATTTTAGACTACCAATTTAGGTCAACTCAGAATCATTTGAATTAATCTTCTTAATCAAATATTATCTCCAACGCCTCCTATCTTTAAGGAAGAGATTTAACAGGATTTTAAAAACCCGAAATGACTGGTGACCTAATTTTGTTCTTTAGAATCCTCTTTAATTGTAGTCAGTATATCAGCGATTGCCTGGTAATTTCATTTAGAAAGACGTCAATCTTGGCATGTCCAGGCAAGTTTGTGCTGGTGCCACAATTCATGTGTTGCCTGCAGTCCATCAGTCCATTGTCCAGAACATTGTCAGAGTTGCAGTGGACAGATGAAAGGGCAAAGTTGCTCCAGCTCATCAAATTCTTCGTCTGAACTTGAAATTGACCAGTGACAGTGACGGTTTTGAAGCTCAGTTAAAATGTGGGGCAGGCAAAAAAAATAAATAATAATAATAAATAAATCTGGTAAGCAGCTCGCCTATTTTTGTCATGAGGGAGATTTTTCCCAGAGCTTCCTCTAGAGGCACAAACTTCTTTGCTACATACTTTGTTGCACAATAGTTCTGTAAACTGTTATGCAGTTGCAGTCGGTCCATCTGTAAATTAACCATACACACATAGGCCAGGTAACACAAGCGTCACACCATTTTGTGAGATTCCAAGTTACACCCTCTAACAATGCTACTTCTAATACTCTAATTCTATTACTTCTAATAATAATAGTAGTTATTTACACAGTTATTTAGTAGTAATAATAGTTTTCATCTAAAAATGTTGTGTCTAATATGGCTGTGTGTGTAGAAGATGAACCAATTAGCCTTGAAGATGTCCTGAACACAGAGGACTGTGAAGGTTAATAAATGATGAATGACCAAGGTGTCTTGAGGGCTTCTCATTGCCATGTGAGAAACTGATTTGTGGTGGAGTCAATGCCACCAGCAGCATCTCTTTGAGTAGGACATAAAACTGCTGAGTGAAGGGTTTCAAGGTCAAACACCGTCACAGGTCTACATGAGATGGGTCTATGTGCTTGAGCCATTAATGAATTCCAGACCAGTGTACAGCACGTCACATTACTGTTGTATTTGAAAAAGACTTTTAATTCAGTGCGTGGGAGAAATAGTACAGCGTTATTGTTATATATATATATATATATATATATATAAAAAATGGATATCCACAGGTTCGGTAAGACATCAGTAGCACTAAGGCCAAGTTAGTCTCTGAATTTGAATGCAAGGCTACTGCAAAAACCTTCTCCTCGATTTACTGGTGTTTCTGTCCCTCAGACCCATGACAGCAATCAACAAAGATTAGCAGTAAACCAATCACTTTCAGCTTACTGACAAAAGGGTAATTGCTTAGGATTAGTTACAGTAGCATCCTTGTTCAAAATGATCATTTAAATTTAGTGTGAAGTACAAGTATGGGATCGCACCTGGGCAAAAACTACTGTAACATTCCACAGCTGCAAACATACAAAAGAAGTGGACTGTTTCCGATCCGAAGCTCTACATGTTCTTTGTCGTGTACTGTATAAATGAAGGTATTTATCATTTTTAATTTTCCATTTTTTTTGTCCTTACATAACTTCATTTAAAAATAAATATCTATTATTTCTTATTTAAATTTAAAATAGTCCTTAAAAAGTTTGCTGTACCCCATCATAACCCACAATGCTTAACTGGAATTGGAAAATGTCAAATTGATCATACCTAAAAAATTAAAAAAAAAAAAAAAAAAAAAAAAAAAGATGGATTATAGCATTTAAAAAAAGTTAAAACATTGATAACGTCATAAAATGACAAACAGGAAATATACAGTTTGGGGGAACAGTTTTAACTTCTCTGCTGTTTTTCCGCCCCTTTTAATATGTGCCAATGCCCCGAGAAAAAGGACCAACACCCCTCCGTTTGACCCATCTCTTTGGCATTTGTGGAGGGTGGAGGAGCAGACGATGCAAAGCGTCCCTGCCAGGCAAAGAGCCACAGGCCAAGTTCATTGGACGCCACATGTTCACAAGCTGCGTTATCAGGGATTTAACAAAAAAACAAGTATGCTTGGACATAAAAACTGTTTAACTAGGTCCCAAAATAAAACAGGGGGGGGTTGATGGGATTTACTTTTTGGAGGGTGATGTGAAGGCGTTCTCGATGCAGAGAACGATGTATGAGCCGGAGCAGCTGCTGGAGGTTTGCTGCAGGAGGTGGCCGCTCTGTAGTGATGATGCCAGACCAGTCACAGCGCGGTCGCCTGCCCGCCATGTTTCACAGTAGTGGTCTGTTTGCCGGTGGCCTTTGTTGCTTGATCCGTGCCAGACCATTTTCTCAGGCCTGAAGGCAAACAAAACAACAACTGCAAATCAGCAAAGTGAACAAAGGCTGCTACAGTATCAGCTACACGTTAGCCCACGGGGCGCTGCATTAAATGATTTTCATACAAATTTGACTCACCATGCACTATCTCTGAGGATGTCTCTACCATCAAAGGAATAGATTGGTACATTGTCCCGCATTTTGCTGACATCACCAAAGATAGACTCCCAACTGCTAAACAATACTTGGTCCTGCATAGGAAAAGAAACAGAGCATTACTTTTGTTATCTTTCTCCACTTTCTAGAATAGTGCCACAATACAGTAGCGTCAGCTGTGGCAGTATCTTACCTTGAGGTTTACGATGGGGAAGCTGTCCCGGTCTGACTTGCGGACGATGGTGTAGAGGTCTTGAAGCTTGGAGGACAGGAAGGCTCTGAAGGTTCCCTTTAGACCCACAGCACGAGCTTGCTGGAAGCAAAGGAAGTCTGCTCCGCGAATTCCTCGCATGTTACCGGTTTGAGGGGCATTCAAGGCAATAATGCGCAGCTGATGAAGAAAGATTTATGGTGAGCCTGGTTTTGTTACAAGAGTTATTATTGTACAGAAGTAATTCCAATATAGGACTGATTTGGTCAAGCCATCCACAAAAGAGCGATCTACAAACCTGTTGACAGATCAATGGAGCTGTATTGCTTGCATAATCGGATAGCTGGGATTGTTTACCAGTTTTGTTAAAAACAGCAAGGTTACTCTAAAAATGTTTAAAGTTCTGCACATTAGCAGTTCATGTTTCACTTTTCGCCTGTAGGTGCATACACTGTCCCAATCAGTTATGCAGCTGTGTCATTGATACCTCTAACCAGATGTTTTTAATAGAAGGAAGCTAAAAACACGGCCACTACTGTGGAATACAACTCTGATTTCTCTGGTACTGTAGCATCTAAAGTTGAATATGAAGTGTTTCCAGAAACAATACAGCACTGTTACACAATGGAGGGTAAAAAGTGTACTGTACCATTATTTTAATATATTTTGACATGCATTTTTTGAGTTCTTTGCTTTAGTTTTACTTACTCCAGATGGTAACGTGTCGCTGCCAGCAGGTTCTGGCACAGGCAGGCTGGGTCGTCTCTGAGGAGTAACAGGGTAGTATCTGTCAGTGTTGCGGATAGCTAAACTTCCATCAGTCTGACCCGTGTGTCTCTGATCCTGGAATCTGGGGTCATACTGCGGTGGGTATCTGGGGTCTACAGGTGGGTGTGGTGGAGGCTCAATAGGTCGTATAGAAGAACCACTCTGAGAGTAATGGCCTGCTCCATTGTTGTGTGACTGATCCGTAGACTGGGGGTACAGAATCACAGGTGGAGGCTGGACCTCTGCCACCTCATTCTCCTTTGAAAGCAAAAAACAGAATCAGAAATGACAAAGCTGTCGGTGAATGTCAGCATATGTTTTTGTTTTTTTTGGTTTGGCCCATTGAACTTACCAGATCTCTGAAGAAAGGACTGTACTCTCCAAGCTGAGAGGAGACAAACAAAACAAATTAGAGTCTTAGCTTTGAAGTTTAATTGTAATAAAGCTTTATGGATTAAATGCCTGGTGAGCTGGTACCATGACTTGTCGCAGTCCATCGCGCACTCTCAGATAAAGGTCTGCTTTGTCTATGATGTAGATGAGGCTGCCCTCTGTTTGGCGTCTGGCTGTAGCAATCATTGTGTCGTACGACCTCAGAACTGTAATCTGTGAAAACAAACCTTTCTTTTAATGCAATGAATGAGTCAGTTTATCAGGCACATAAATCTGGAATGCAGTACAACCTATTCTCACTGTGAATAGACACCTATATTATGAGAGCAAGCAGTTATTAAAGTGCAGTGATAGTACTCACCCCAGAGGAGTGACCAGGAATTCCAGGTGGGCCAGGGGGACCAGGAGGTCCAGGGATGCTAACAGCTTTAAATTGAAACAAGAGCTTGTGAATGATTTGGTGTGTAAACAGTGCAGATGGAGTTTGTGATTGCAGAAGGTAGCATGGTGCATACAGCTGGTTAAGTAAACAAGCAGACATTATGTGTAGCTAAGTTTTCAAGGGTTTAGAGATGATACTGTGTACGTACAATAATTGGGTCTATAAGCTCCAGGAAGTGAGGGAGACCCCGGGGGTCCTGGAGGTCCAGGGGGTCCTGGAGGACCTGAGCGCCCATCGTAACCAATCCCTGGCGATCCTGGAGGTCCCTGTGGTCCAGGAGGGCCAACAATAGATTCTCCCTTTGGACCCTAACATGACAAAAAGAACATCACATTTCAAAAAGGGTTAAGCTTAGCTATAGAATATCTGGTTCTGAATCTGACGATATATAGAACTCTGATATTTTGCTGAACTCACAGGTAGGCCTGGGCTGCCAGGTGGCCCTGGTGGACCCTGTACTCCGAAACGAGGGTCATAATATCCACCACCAGGCTCTCCTTTTTCTCCTTTGACACCTGGGTCTCCACGCTCTCCCTTCTGTTCATTTTGTTGGAAAAGTTTAAAAACAATTTAAAGGTTTTCTTTGGAAGAACTGTAGCATTTCTTTAAGAAGGAGTTAGTTTACCTTGAAAAAGTCAACACGATCTGATTCTTTTCCTAAAAGAAGAAAGGAGCGTTAGTAATAGAAACACTCCTGCAGGTGGATTTGTATGTTACAATAACACTTCATGTATATATTATTTGACGTCTTGGATTTACCTGGGATCCCTGGAAGTCCGGGATCACCACGCTCCCCTTTTTCCCCCTTTACTGCTACAACAAAGTAAAACATTCAACATTACAAAGATACACACACATACAGGCACAGCAAAGCACCATGTTGCTCTCATGATTTCTGCTGTTTTGTCTATTCATTCTTCAGATCTAGTCTTGGCAGTTGGGTGCATATCCACTTGAGGCTGAGGCAGCACAACCAAACTGAAACTCACACAGAACTGTGTACGAATCAGTCTTCTTTTTGTCACATTTACTTAACACATTTCCATTCACATTTTGTGACAGAGTGTAATACCTGGGTAATTCCTTGAAGTTTCGTCATAGCGCTATAGAAGAAAGAAAAGAACAGAGGAGGAGATTTAGTCCATGTTACATGTAAGATGTGAATGCTACATTATCAATGACTAAAATCTGCTTTAAAGCGCGAGGTTTGGGATGTCGTGTTCTCACATTGAAGCGATCCACAGGTATAGCTGGCCCAGGTGGCCCCGGTGGTCCAGGTGGTCCCGGGACTCCCTAATGACAAACACAGTTACTTACTATTATATTACTGCTGTAGGATATGTATATATAAAATGATAAAATATTCCGCTACTATCACTGATGTTAACAGTTTTGATTATACTCTGACAAACTATAGGATGATGTACTGGTATTCAATACTCAACAGACACTATGCTCATTCACAATTGTAATGAGTGGACACAACCTAACTATGGAGAGAGCTAAGCGACCATTTTTAACAGAAGTCCTGGTTAAATGCCAGTTTACAGAGCATCATATGGTACCATTGCCTTTCAGGGAAGACAGGCCTTATGCTGCGAGATGGTCAAGAGTAGGATGAAACTGTCAACATTGCATGTGTAAAGTATTGAGAATAATGATATCAATACTTACAGGGTAGCCATATCCACCACCTGGCTCTCCTTTCTCACCCTTGTATCCATTAACTCCAGGGCGGCCCTGAAAAAGGAGAAAGTCATTGATTATTGTTATCTCCTGCACTTGAAAAAAAATCCGAACATAGAGGAAAACATGTGTGGGAACTAGGGCAGCAAAGTTGATATTGTGTTTTATATCAATACAGAATAGTAATAGTTACACGGACAGACAAAGACACCAGGTAAAAGGGAACTTACAGGTCTTCCAGGCATCCCAATTTCACCCTTAAGTCCAGGAGGCCCATATGGGCCCTGCAAGAATACATTATGTAATTAGACCATTTTAGCTGAAGTGAATGGAAAGTTTGAAAATGATTGACACTCAAACACTTACAGGAGGTCCAGCAGGTCCTGAAGGTCCTCTGTCTCCCTACATGTATAGAAAAAAAAGATTATTTTAAAGATCATAGCAAAACATAAGACAGAGACAAATGTGAAAAAATGCACTGGGACTCACCTGTGGACCTGTCAGTCCTTCCAGATGCAGCACACTTCCATCAGGTCCGATTACTAATCCAGGCTCACCTTTTTCACCCTGAACAAACAGCAGAAACATGGCATCAAACACACAAAATGACAGGGGATTCTTCATGATGATGAATTCATAAGTGGAGTAAACATTTAGATTGTACCTTATCTCCATAGCCTGGAGGACCAGGGTCTCCTCTGTCACCTTTTGGTCCAATAGGCCCCTGCAACATAGAGAAAGAAATCAGGACATTCATTCAACAGCAGAAAACCCTTTGTTCCCATAGATCAATTCAAGCTAATATAATCAGACATCAGTCTCTGTCTAGACAGTGCAGCTTGTGAAGTGCTGAGTAAACCATTGTTTGGATAGTGAGAGGAGAATTGGGATGTTGTGGTCTAAGTAGAAGCCTGTATGGAGTCACTGTAGCATTTGATGCTTGCTCAATTACATGAATGAATATAGATGAAGATTAAAAACGTCAAGAACACAAATGCCAACAGAAAGGTCACCTACCAACACACAATTTCAACACGCACAATTAGATTTTTCAATTTGTCAACAAATCATATGGCAAAGTTGAAACAATCAGTCCCATCAACAAGTCTGTTGTGGGGCTTTCTCTGTGGCACTGTTACAGCTGTGGAGCTCACTGGTGTGTTTCTTCATTACAGTGGCTATAGCTCCTGTAAATCATCTTATACCATGCTGCTGCTGTACACACTATACAGCTCTGGCAGCTATTTATCTGCATACATCTACATGTATTAGGAACAGTATAGTGAGACTCACAGGAAATCCAGCCTGGCCAGGTATACCAGGAACACCCTGTGCAGAAAAACAGAAAAACATTGAATGTATTGGATCAGTTTCTATTAGGCGGAGAAGTTCTATTTGTTCTGTATACTTCAGCTCTTTGTCAGGTAGGATCACTACTGCTGTGTAACATATAAAAACCTGTCATCATGTTACATACCTGAGACCCAACTCTGCCAACCGCATCATCAGACTGTAGACAATGGAGTGAAGACAGATACCATTACTACTTATATTATTACTGATAGTGTTACAGTTTTTTATGTTGGTGTAAAAAAAGACAAACATTACAGTCGGTTTCTTAGTTGTACATGTCTGCCCTGTGTGACTTACATTGCCAGATGTCTGATAGATGATTTGTCCTGGTGGTCCAGGTGGACCTGGTGGACCTCTGAGTCCAGTTCCATCACGGCCTGCTTCACCCTAAAATCACAAAAACAATCAAAATAAAAAATTCTGTGCCGATGTAACCTGTACCTGAAAGTAAAAATGAAGTATGCAACAATGTCTTTGCTTAAAAATGATATTCACCCTCTCTCCTTTGTCGCCTCTGTCACCCTTTTGTCCCTGTAAAAGCAATGGTGAAACACTTCCATTAGTCCTGCTATGTACAAATACAGGCTTTACACAGGTCTGATAAATATAAAAGGGACCCCCTTTCTGATTTCTAAAAATGTAATAACTGAATTTATCTAATCTGTGTCAATCAGATTTAGTTGTTACCGGAGGTCCAGGGAATCCATCCAGTCCTGGGCGCCCGTCTCTTCCCGTCACACCTTCACTGCCCTTCGGACCCGCTAATCCAGGCAACCCAGATTTACCCTGCAGACATACTTTCATGTTAGATCAGTGACGAACAAAATTTAGTGAAACACATAAAAATAACATTTTTGTTTATTTTTAATCATTCAGCTCTTTTCTCTCAGTTGCTTCACTATGGACAGAGCATGTGGTGGTTTATTATTAGCCAAAATAACATGTGAGTTGAGGAAGAAGGCAGAGGGACCAGCTCAACATAGAGTACTGATAAAATTGCTTGTTTACTTACTGGAAGGCCAGGTAAGCCAGGAGGACCCTGAAAGCACACATTTGGCATGGTTAAGCCCGTCTCTTATCTTTCACATTTATCATGTATTTGCAGCTTGCTAATAAAAGCAGCATGTTCATAATATATGCAGTTTTTACACAAAAGGATACTACAGCCCATATGATTAACCTAAAGAATCATTTCTATACACAGTGCAGCTTCTGACGACGACAATATAAAGCAGCTGATTAGATCTGGGATTAAGAAGCTACAGGCAGAGTATTTCAGTTAAAGGAGGAGCTGCAGCAAAGTTTGATAGTTGCCTTATGTCATATATATTATATTCAATCTTACCTGTATCCCTGGTGGTCCGCTGGCACCAGGAAGTCCATTGGAAAAACCTCCAGATCCCTCCATGTCATCCTTCAAACACAACAGAGATTTTATGAGAACATACGAAAAATACTGTTTTACTTACTCTACATATTTCAAGAAAAATATTTTTATGTGTTCACATTTCAGAATATCAATGTGCTGCTGGAATAAAAATAGGTGGAATATGTGGGTAGGACAGCAAGAAGTTGCAGGCTTTAGTGACAAAGGTGCACATAAGCCAGATGTTGGTGCGTTCTTTTTTATCCAGGGCCCTCCATCCTCTGGTGAAGAGCTCCATTCAATTTTACATTGCAGAAATATTACTATATTACCATTGTGTCAACTTCTTATCAAACAAACTCACAAAGCCAACACGGTAACTTGGTCCAGGAGGTCCAGGAGGCCCAGGTGGGCCAACTGGTCCCATGGGTCCAGGTAGACCAGCCAGTCCAGGTTCTCCTACTGGTCCTTGTAAACCAGGTTCTCCCTGAGCTCCCTATAGGTCAGTATGAAATAAAATAAAGGTAAAATAGAGGCAAGTACAAAGTTCTAATTATGAGCATCACACATAATAGCCAAATTCAGAAGTTACCACGTGTTAAATAAGATTATAGTCAGCACAGAGTAGACTTTAAGTCACGTCTGTAGCTGACAATATTTGACAAACATTTGCATATTGTTAGGAGGCACAAATCTGCTTTGATGCCTGACATGCCCCGTTACCTGCAGACGAGAAAGCTTAGGAGAGGAGAGAAGGATGAGGAGAAATATTGAGGCAGCAGATTGGTGAGAAAAGAAAAGTAGGAACATGGCTGGAGACATGAAAAGGATAGGAAACGTGTTAGAAATACTGGAAGCCAACATGACATGAAGGTCTGCTCATCTAGTGGGCATCATTACAGAGTTCTCTGAAAGCACACCTCCAGCTTTTGCATCTGCAGATATTTGAATTTGTGCTTCTCAGAAGTATGTTTAAATAATTCTTATCTGCTACAATTTACATCAGTGGCAGTTTACCGTCTGCTTGGAGAGTACACCTCACTGTAAAATGTCAGCTTCAGGTAATATAAAAAAAACAACAAAAAAACATTAAATAATTTCATACCTTTTCTCCAATTGCTCCTGGAAGACCCAGCTCACCGGAATCACCCTGCAGGAGAGAATACAAATAAAATTGCATAATAATTAAAGGCACCATTTAAGTCTGGCCAAAGTCTTTATTTTCTCATTCATAATTTCAATTTGTTAATTTGAGTTTTCAGTTCTAATGGTACCACTTGACAGCCTTGTGTCCCTCTTGCTAAGAGACATGCTGTGAAGTAGCTGTGGTAAATGGACCCAGAGCTTTGTTACACTCCGAAACAACTTCCACTAGACTTCAGGTTCATTCTTTTTTCAGCACCCACTGTGACCTTATGACCTTATGCAGCTCCTGCACACTTTCTTTGTTTGTTATGTATTATGATGTATGGCTGTTTCATGGGTCCACTTGTAGCCCTGTGATTTAAATGTTCTTCATCTCTATAATTTTCTTATTACTGAAAAGAGTTATTGTTATTTAAGTTTTCTAGATGTAAAACCTTCTCATGATTTTTTTAGTCTTTGCAGAATCATTTTTACAAAGTCTTTACCTTTTCTCCCTGAGGACCAGGAGCTCCTGGGAGGCCATCAGTACCCGGTAAACCAGGCAAGCCCTACATGCCAAAAGATTGGGTTCAGATATACAGTAGCTGATTTGGTTAGACATTAGTATCACTATCCAGACAGTTTGAGGGTTAGCTGGCTGCGGGTGTTGAGAGACAAGAAGCTCAGTGCTTACAGGCTGACCAGGTGCCCCGTCTTTTCCTGCTGGTCCAAATGCTCCAGAGCTTGATGCTGCACTGCCTGTAGAGGATCCAGCAACACCAGGGGGACCGGGAGGACCAGGGGGACCCGGTAGCCCTGGCAGTCCCTACATCAAACAAATGTACACTCAAATGTTACTGATCAGATTTACAGATTTCTACATAACAGCAGCAAACATGATGTGGTGTGCAGAAAAATTTGTCTCACCCGAATGGATTCAAGATCAGGGTATCCTGAGCCCTCCATGTCCACGAAGGTCTGAAACACATGATGTGAAATCAGCCATGTTCAACAAAGTATACATCAAACAGGATCTAACAGGGGCCAGAACCAACTCACAGATCTAAGTCCTGGTCCTGGGGGTCCTGGAGGCCCTGGGGGTCCCCTGGGGCCAGGCTGACCTTCTCCACGATCTCCCTAAAAGTACAAGACTCAATAAATGACTTGACACATCCTATTACACTCAGTTCCTTTACAGTGATTTTCCTCTTATTCTGTTGCGTGTCTGACCTTCTCTCCTTTGGGTCCAGAATCGCCTGGGGTTCCAGGGAAACCTGGAGGGCCCTCGGGACCCTGTGTGCAAGAAATTGTAATTTTAGGACATTGAAAGTGTAGTATTATGTAAAGCCATCTGTCATTATGCTGATGATGCACAGTAAAGAAAAAAAAGCAACTCACGGTTTTCCCATCTTCACCAGGATCTCCCTGTGAGATAGAAAAGGGTGATAAAAGTCCATGTAGCAAAAAGAAGCACCTGTAATGAATGTGTTATGAATACAGTTTTGATTAAAAATAAATGAGGTAAACAAGTCTACTAACTGGCTCTCCATCAGCTCCTGATGGTCCCTGGGGCCCTGGAGCACCTGGTGGTCCTCTGGGTCCAGGGACTCTTGAAACAACTGAGCCGTCACTGCCAACTGAAAATTCTGTTGCAGGTCCTGGTGGGCCAGGGAGGCCAGGAGGTCCAGGAGGGCCCGGTTCACCTTTTTTCCCTTGATAGCCAAAGCCTGCACTGCCCTGATTAAGAGGCAGCAGCGTAGAGAGCGTAGATGCATCAGGTATGGCAAAATAAATACTATCATAACATACATGAGTTACATACATGTTTTATAGCTTGTACGGGTGTGTTACCATGAAGCCAACTCTGACTCAATCTTACACCTCTGAAATGAAGGAGTTTAAAGTCACAGTAATAACCAGTGACGTACCTTTGCTCCTTTTTCCCCAGCGTCTCCCTTAAAGTAAGAAGAAAGCATGGAGTCAGTGTTTGTGACTTGACCTCAAATATATTATGGGTAATACATTTCTGCTGAATTGCAATTCAGAGAATGTATTAACCACGTTCATTCACTTGCTCTAGATAAAAAATATTAGCAATATAACAAATGTATAGTATGCAATAAAATGTACAGAATGTAATCTAAAATTAGGACGTGCAGCTCCCTCTAGTGTTTATAAGTGTGTATCACTGGATGTTGTTTTTAACCAGCTAACTCAATGTCCATCGTTTCAACCTTCAGAAAGCACTGAGGGCTCGCCAGGCTGTCCCAGCTGGATATACACCAGTATAATTCATCCACTACCATGGCACATTTAACAGAAAAACAAAAACCTCCAAACCTTCTCTCCACGGGCTCGTGAGCTGTGGCCAGATCCTCCCTCTCCCTTCGGCCCAACTGGACCCCTGTCTCCTTTCTCTCCTCTGTCCCCTTTGTCGCCCTTTTCTCCTTTAGCCCCGGCTGCCCCTGGAAAATAACCACACAAGGACAGAGTCATTAATTTCCTCATGGAAAGCTTTCAAAAATGATTAAGGATTGCATCCCAAACAACAAACAGAACACTTCCTGCTCCCAAAAGATGAGGAGGAAAAGAAAATGACTTTTTGCTTGATGGAGCAAGAAAATAGTGCATGGCCATAATAAAAACAGTGGTGACAGAGTACCTGGCCACACCAGCATGCACCACATTCCTGACACTGTGTCACATTCAGTGTATAAAACGCAGCAACATTCACTGGAAATGACATGCAGAGACAAAATGACGTCCTCTGCGAGGACATTTGGAGGGCAGCGTTAGGACATCAGCATAAAAGTAATGCCACATATTTTAGCATTAGTAGTCTCAGCTCATGGGCAAAAATAAGAGTTCCCACTCTTTCTGTTTTCCTTCCATCTCTTTTCCTCTCACAAGGGAGCTCTTTTTCAGAGTTTTATAACCAGAGAAAAAAACTAATTTTTCACACCGCTTGGCTTATCTGTCCTATATAAGTCTGCCCCCGTGCAGGAATTCAAAAGCATTATGCATTAAGATATAGTCATGGATTCCTTTGCTTTGGGAATCCATGTGAGGTCCTGTGAGAGAAGTACGCATAGAGTGAGCAAAACAGTGGACAGAGAATTGGGAGGACACAGGATTCAGATGCCTTGTGGCCTGGAGACCCACCTGGTGACCCAGGAAGTCCAGGCCTGGACTCCACAGAAACAGAAAGGTGCTGGGAGTCACTTGCTGAACACAGTACAAAAGACAGTGTAACATTAAATCTCTAAATTGACCACGTCAGTGAGTTATAGGGCTATTACAACATGTGTGGTTTACACTTTCTCTTGCTTCTGTCCACAGAGCCGTAAAACAACATTTCACCCGAATCTTTTTTTTTTTCTGCAAGTCGACATGGAGTTTGAACTTGAGCTAACTGAATGCTTTAACATGCACTAATTTGCACCCAGGTTCTGGGAAATACATGTAAAGGATTTAGATTACCATCTGTGTTTGTGTGTGTCTGTTGATCTGCTTTACACTATGCGAATGTATTGCTGGGGGTGTGAGTGCAGTGTTGAGTTTGAAGTCGTTTGGATGACTAGTCGTCATATCTTTGCTAAGAGCTGTTGCATCAGATGAGCCATAAAAGACACACAGGCCCCTGGAAGCCCCAGGCTGTTAGGCAGCCTTGGAGTGCTGAAATCCCATAGACAAACAATGGGTAGCTTCTAATGATCCCTTACTATGGAACCTTATACAGGCCCCCAGGTAGCTGCCGGGTGGATCTGTTGGTAGCTGTTTGGTGACTGCAGCTCATCCTGATGTCATTTCTTCTGTAATATTAAGCATTCTTCTTCTTTTTATTTTCCCCATATACTATATATAGTATATATATATACTTTGTAAGAGCAGCATTTATTATTATCATGTCCCCCTACAGTCTATTATCAAATTATCCACTAGATGGAGACATTTTCCACTGATTCAGTTTACAACAAGCTGTGACTAGCTCAGCTATGCTTGTTTGATGAATATGAACTCAGCAACACCAACACTATCATAAAACATTTCTCTTTACACCCAGCAGGTGAGCCGAGTATGGAGTCATGCGTCAACATGTGGAAGTGAAATACCTATTTTCCATCACTGAGAGGAAAATGATAAATGTATGAAAGACAGGCAGTCTAGACTCTATACAAATAAGCTCACCTGTCTCTCTTGCCATGGCCACCTCGTTTTTCAGTGGTGGCTGCTGAATGGGCCGAGAAGACGGAGGCATGGTCTGCAGGAAAACAGAGACAGACATATTAACAAAGGGTGCTGTGGGTATTATCATTAACCGGAATCTGGAATGAGCGTGCTGCTCTACTTTTTATGGCTCCATTTCCATACAATGAAGAAACAACGAGGGAAAACAACATCAGTACATGGGAAAAAGTTTTCCTTGTTAGCAGTAATCGCAAACAATTTCAACCAAAATGACTCATGTTTCAGCTCTGGTACCGTTTAACTTGCTCCTCAGCTCTGTACCAGGCCTTTCTGAACATGATGGAGTCAGCATGTGCTAAGCATGCCTGGTAAAACTTTTTTTTGTTTTTACTAATTTTGTTGTCACATAATTTCTGTTCATGCAGTAATCGCTGACAGACATCTCCATACCGGACTCTATCATAAAAGTCCTTTGAATGTAAACCTTATTAAGGCTGTCATGATTTAGAGCCCTCAGTATTATAAACACTGATCCCTACCAACATGCATCTGTATTGTTTTATGTGCCTGTGTGTGGTCATTCTGTTGCTGCTACTCCACACCACATTACAACCAACACAGCTGCTCTGAGGGTTAGAAGTGCAACTCTTGCACATGGAAAAAAAGTCAAATCAAACCCTTTACAAGATATTTTTTGGCAGAAATATATATTAGAAATGTATCGTATGTGCTCTCAGCACCTTAGCAGTCAGTAGTACTAGGTGTATGCTGACCACACATGGAGCCATCTCAATTATTCTTACATTTGAACATAACTTTATCTTTAGTCATATTTGTTGCTAGTATTACACTACAGTGCAGGTTACTCGCATGCTTGGATAATTCGACTCCCTGTGTTTTTGTTTAGCCCTGATAATAGTAACATTGTGGGTGGGTTTTGTGGACAAAGGAGAGTCAGACCATATTGTGTGCCAGCAGTCCTCTGTCAGTGGAAACACAGCAGGAACTGCTGTAGGTTGAAAGAGTTGAGGTCACTTTTGTTCCACAAAGCGCCTCTGGGCAAAAGAAAGGAAATAATGCAAATAGTCCCTACTCTGTAGCTCATTCTTCACCAGTGACACACCTCTTGTCACCTGTGGAATTCCAAAGAGCAGTGGGAAGAAGAATGTGGGAGAAGGCGGGGGCAGCTGTAGGGCTAAAGTGATGCCACTGTTGATAATTAACCAGTTTTCCTCTGTGGGAGAACATTTCCCCGCTGCGTTGCATGGCACTGACTATGCGAAGAATTTGGCTCGAGCATTATTGACTGTTCTAAGTGGATATATGTATTAATGTGATAAAGAATACTTTGGTTGTTCACTCCTGTCCGTCACAGACGGGGATGATGATGGGCGGGAGGGCTCGTATGCTTAGAACATAGTGTTGATGGATCTGAACCACACAACCCCCTTGAACCTAAGAGCAGGTATGCAGCTCCATCAGCAGTGCATATACTCCTGCTCTGCAGCAGTGGAGCTGCTCTTTTTTTGTGTGTGTGCACATTTTTGTGGTAGGCCTGAGGAAAAGAGGCAAACCAGTCCAGCTGTTTATAAAATGCAGAAACCAAGGCTTTTGTTATGTGGCTGTTGTGTAACAGAGATGACTGATTTGAATTTCCACAATCGTACCACCCCAGTAACAATGCGACGTCTCATTAGCAGCTAACTGCAAACAGTGATACTTTGATACAGATAAATGAAAGAATAAGTTGCTTGCTGGAAGACTTTCAGTCATGAAGTATTTCAATTAGCATAATTAGCGTGTTATCTTAAGAAAGTCTTGTGTCATAAGGTTAGCAGATTCTGTTGATGGAATAGATTGTTGGTAAAAGTGTGTGTTTTTTGGCAAGGATTTAGGCAATTTAAAGTCATTACAGCTTAGACTTAGAACTTCAAAACTTAGAAAGTCAAATTAATGAAACACTGGCCAACTACTTATCCACTGAGGTACATCCTGACATTTTAAAACCTCACTGAAGCCCCAATGGAATGAGTTGCTTTTAGAGATTATAAATCTTAACCCAAGTCTAACAACATATATTTTCTTTCTTCACATGATGGCCACTTTCTAGTGGCAGCCTGCCACTTTCGAATCATTTCCTCTTTGGGGCTTCATCCTTGGGGCGACGCTTTGCTTCCAGCAGTGACACCGTCAAGCACCAATGATTAGCTCCACCATCTATCACCATGAATTCCAGGATGACAAAATGGAAAAGTCTCTAACCTCTGAAACTCTCCCTCTTAAACACGCCTCTGCCCAGACCTGCCCTAATTGCACCGGTTGGACAATTGTGTGCAGTGTAAATTACACTGTATGTGAGCAGATGATCATCAGACGGAAAAGGTGTGCATTACATGCCAGCTGTTGTCTTCTACATTACATCGCATATTACACGATGCAAATAAATGCCTACTGAACAGATGGAAAAAAGCCCCTCGTAAAAGCTGCGTGGCATCAAGGCAGAGTGAGGAAGCTAGCAATGAGGAGACTTCCGACCCCGCCCTCGCTGCTCTCTCCTCCAACTTTCCCTCCACCTCTGTCGGTTCCTGTATGCACACTTGATTGAGAAACCAGTCAAAATAACAAAGGCTTGAGGCGTAGGGGGCTCCGACTTGGATCAGATCAAGTCCAAATTGACATCTGGTTTTCCTAACTCTATAATTGTGAGTGGGAGTGAATAAGTGCACAGTGAGGCAAGGTGAGGTGGGGGGTGAAGTGCATTTCAGCCTGCATGGCTATCTCTGAAGGGTGGGAAGATGTGAGTGTGTGTCTGTGGAATCTGATTATGCGTGAGTGTGAGAGAGACAGAAAGCAGAGCGAGGAAGACACAACGATGAAAAGCAGTAAAAATAGAGAGAGAGAAGGAAGTCACCAAGTGATAGCAACAGATTTAGACAACTTGTTAGCTTAGCATAAGAATGGACGGTGTACCTGTAAACACATTAAAGATACATTGCAGATGGTTTGTCTCCCCCTTCTGGTAGTGAGAGTAATTACACAAACGCTGCAACAGCAGCCTGTGGGATTGGAGCTAAGATATATTTTCTTGGATCAAAGAGAGCAACACATTGGCTAACACTGATTTTACAGTACCTCACATCATTGGTTAGTGTTGGGTAATCTGAGAGAGTTCCTCCAAACCACAAATGGTGATAGCTTACTCTGCCAGCTTACATTACCATTGGTTTGGCATCGGCGCTAAAAGTGACTGAGCACCGATGTGTTTGAAGTGCACACTGAAGTCATTCCATTTAACATTTAATAACAAAGCATCATGTTGGAACAGTAAAAATGTCCTTGTGTTACCATTGCGTACATGAGCCTGGGACTTTCCAGGTTACAGTGCTGTAATGTGGTGTTTTTCCTCACCACCCATCATTTTCGTTTTTTCCACCCTTCCTCTGAAAGCAGAGTTCATTTTTTATCTTGGAGCATCACAAACTTTTTTTGGATGCTTCCTAGATTTACCCTGCCAGAAGCTCCACCTAGTAACTGTTGCCTAGGGTGTCTCCATAGCTACAGTTGCCCCCGTCTATAGTTTGTTGCCACTGCACGAGCAAGGGAACTTCCCCATACTCTTCTGTCACATAACAGAGATTTACCTGAAGCCTAGCACCTGAGAGTCTGATATTTCAACTGGACTCCCCTCGTTTCCTCTCCAGTTCAACTCTTTGTCCTAAATGTATAAGGCAGAAGCAGCTCCATTTCCAGACATCAACTCAGCAGTTTTTAATCTTTCTCTCGAGTACTCGAGACGTCAGCGGCGTATCTAACCATTGTGCAGAAGCACATTGTGCTCTGTATAAACTGTCTGCCAGGAGCACGTGTCTGCCTTGATCAGCTGTGTGGATCCCATCTAAGCTCTCTTCATTCATCGCTCTGTGTCTCATGAGCCTTTGACCTACAATGTTACAGCAAACCCACAGTGTGGGTCGAACTCCGTCATGTTCACAGCACAACAAAGAGCACTGGCACCATCAGTGACAGATCCTTTAGCCAAGCTTATAAATGGCCTCTGTCATAAGTAAAAGAGCTCAGTGCTACATGAAAACTGTTCCATACCGTTGATTTGTGTTTCTCGGCGCCTGGTTTTGGGGGTCTGGTTTCCTCATAGCCACTTCCTTCCCCTGAAGCCTGAGGACACAAATCAAAGTGATTACATTTCATTCCAGGGTCCACTAGATGTTTCCTCTTGGCTTTATCCACCATGTTCTTTTAGAGCTATGTTACTGCATGTGCACTTTACATTTGGGTGAACTGAGTCAGCTGTAAATTAATAAAGTGTTTCTATAGAATATTTGTGTTTATTGCTATAAATGAATTTATAGTTAACAGTCAGCTCTTTGCACTAACATCATGAAGTTAAAAGCTTCTCTTTGCTCTATCAGATCAGTCTGGTGAACTCATATTAAATTCTGTGTTTTGTCTTTGTACATCAGTATCTTTAATGTGTCGTCTGAACTGGAAAACAGCTGTTAGGTTATCATTAGAGATAAAAGGAACATCCTGAAAGCAGACACCTGTGCTTTTTACCATCTAATCCAAACAACATCTAAAGATTTGACGACAACAAACAGCAAAGCCTCAAACTTTATTCTGTCAGTAAAGACGTGGTTCTGGTGAGCGAGCGGAACAGCTGTGAATGTTTTACTAAATAACAGTTAAGGCTGCTGGTGGGCTGCAGCAAGGCACCTGTGTTAGTGTGTGTGTGTGTGTGTGTGTGTGTGTGTGTGTGTGGGTGGTCAGGGTCAGCGGTGCTCGACTGTTACACATTCACTATTAGTAAGTGATACAACATGCTGCACTAAACCAGTGTCGTCTAAATTGTCATCACATTTTATATCTGTTATATCACAATATGTTTAAACATTGTACATTTTCAAACGAGTGCAGCCTGACATACTTCATGCCACTGAGTGAACACATTCATCTTTTTTTTTTTGGGAATAACGTCACTCACCATGTCTGAGTCATCTCCGTCCTCCTCACAGTGCCGCTCGGCCGCGCGGGGGTCTCCCACCACCCTCAGCTCTCCGATCACGCCCTGTTGCAAACGATGCACACAATGTTCTAATGTTTGATGATGCATACAGTCATCACACACACATTTAGGTGCATTACACTCAGCATGAAAATAATCATTCTTATCTGTGAACCTGCTGCTGGAGCTTCAGAAATATTTCTCAGGGAATTTCCCTGTTCCTCAAATCAGAGGGACCATTGATGTCTCCGGTTTTAGCCTCTGCCTGTGAAGTGCCACTATCTGATACATGTTCCCACACAGGATACTGATACAGATAGCATGAATGCTATCTTCCTGCCTATCAGGGGGGCCATTAGCGTGTATGGAGCGGTGGCCTCTCTGTGGCTGTGTTATTTGAAGTTGACTCTTCGGGGCACGTTTATGTCCTGAGAAAAACTCCAATGGGTTAGAAGAGGACTTTTAGATAGTTTATCTTCCACATTTCAACCCTGTCCCTGACATTTAGCTGAAGTATGGTAGTCTTTCTTTTGTTATGGTGCTTTAGATCTTGACAATAAATCTTACATTACATTAAAAGAGGCTGCATTTTTTATCAGTGATAATAATAAGAGGGACAACCATGAATGGAATGTCCATTTTATAAATACATAATGTAAATATTTAGTTAAAGAAGTCTGCCAAGTCTTGATTCGATTAGGGAGATTCAATTCACAAGACCTTGTGAGCCTAGGGGCCATGTTAAGGTCAACAAATTGCACATGGCCGACATGTCCTGAAAGAATTAACAATGTTTGGAGTTTTTTTTTTTTTTTTTTTAAAGCACTTGAGAAAACTTTTTTTAAACAACATGTCCAACCACAAATAAATACTGGATGGGTTAGTGTTTGCTCAGTGCTGTCCAGATAAATAAGCAGCTGTCTTCAAATGATTATAACTAGTATTAACACATGCTACATACACAGTGACACCCACACGGTGCCATCACCCACCCTCTACGTAGAAGTCCACAAAATATTTACACCAGACTATAAGTAAGTCAAACTATGAAATTCAATGATGTCTACAATTATAATGACTTCGTAGGGGGAATAAAACTGTCTAATCTTAAATTAATTGAAGCCACAGAGCTTTTCTTACTGACTGCTTAGATCTCTTCATGTAGGTAGCCATGGGTGACCTACTGTAACCTGTAACAGCTAAGGTCCACAGTTGTTGTGGCTGAGGTCAATTACATCACAGCTCTACAGAGGATGGTGATGAAGATGATGTTTCTGTTGTGGTTTGGAGCAGGCCAATTTGAGCAATTAGATCACATGAGAGTCACTGAGTCAAAATGTTTCATGTAATGGAAAAATCAAAACTTGTTTCCAAAGCGTCTCCCGGCAGGAGGCCCTTCTCATCAAAGATAATGTTGAAAAAAAAGCAGTGGCTTGGAAATGTAAGAGGCGCCAGTGCGTCAGTGCACTATGCACATGTTTATTATAGGACAGCTTTTTATTTTGTATTGTATTTTGTAGTTTTGTTTACAGTTGTATACATACCAGGAACTTCGCAGGATCGGCCCCTCCAGCTTGCCCGACGAAGACCCCAGCACCGCCCTCCAACTCCATCTCATCTGGTGACCTTTCGATGCGCATCACCTGAGGGTCTGCGTCACAGTTGAGGTAGAACATCACCTTATCATCTCTCACAGCAATTGCGAAACGGGTCCAGACGTCCCTCATGGACGGTACGAGGAACCTGGCTGCTTCGTAGGACTGCTGCGAGTCGGGCTCCGTATAGTACAAGATGAGATTCTGGTTGCTGCCCTGGACCTCTGAAAGTTTAACTCCCACATACATGATCTGCTGCGAGGCATCCGTGATGGAGAAGATGATGCCACCCCTGTCAGAGGTGGGTTTCAGGTTGAAGATGAGGGCAAAGTCTCTGTAGAACGGGCTTGGGAAGTGAGCGCGTGCAAGCTGGCCTGTGTTGGCATCTGGGCCAAAGACGTAAGCAGGGTTGTTGTCAGTTCCATACACTCGGGTGATCTCGTTTGGTGGAGGATCTCCAATCAGTTGCAGCAGGGAGACTCCACTGTCTTCTAGAGGGGAGGGGGAGAAAAGCAAGATGTCAGGACACAATATGAAGCAAGAGCAGAGGAGGTTAGAAGGAAGGGCAGCATGGCAAAGCATGGTGTTAGACCAGGAGCTGGGTGACACAAGGTGAATGTTTCTGATGGATGCAGGAACATCTGCTGTTATTGATCAATACGTTGGGAAGAAGACTCATTTTTTTCTTTACCACAAAATGTAAAGAAAGTCACCACTGTTTGCAGCATGTACAAATTTACAACAACTGCTTCTAACAAACCACAAGGTTTTTTAAGAAGCCTTGGGAAAGAAACGTACTTACTACTCAAGGGACCACAAACAAACAAGCTATTTATTACTTCCAGGCCAAAATATGGAAAGTGATTTTAAATCTTCCCAAACTTGTGCTGAAAAGGAAAACCATATGAAGAGAGCAAAGTACTGAAGCAGAAATGAGCTGAAGAAAGAGGATCTAGCTTTTACAGTATCTGAGACTTCATGTTTAATGTGTCAGGGTAATTTTCCTCATTTGTGTTTCGCGTTTCAAAATAAAAAAAACATTTAAAATGTCTATTTAATTAAGATCTACCACTGCACTGTTAAACAGATGGATGTCTGTGCATCACATTCCTGAAGACACACACAAACTCTTCCAAGTAGTGTGACATCTGCTAAATGTCACTGCTGGAGGGCACGCAGGGACCAACAGCTGGGCCTCCAGCATATCTCTGCTCCCTCTACCATCACCCTGGGTGACTCGACTCCAGCAAGGTCAGAGCATAATAACTGGAAGTTTTTGGGGAAATGCAAGGAACGTAAAGAGCAAAGTGTCTTCATTCACATGCACACGACTTTTGTTTCAGGTCAGTCGAACATGAAATTAGAAAATGAAGTTTCCTCAAATCACTATTTCAGTAACAACACATGATGTGGTTGTGGGGCTTTGAAGAAATGCTTTGTTTTACCACCTGGTGGCTAATGAGTGAGCACTATTGCTCAGTTCAAAGCCTCCCCACTGCCCAGAGTGCCGGAGATCAGTGGGGTCATCAGTCGGCTTTGTTGAGAGCTTATACACACGCGAGGTGTTTGGTTGAACTCAGATCCTGCTTTCTGCTCTATGAGTACTCTGCAGATGCTTTCATTGGAGTCTGAGCTAACAAAGACCCCAGTCAGGCTGTGACAGGATGGAAACACAAATACATTCCATTATGCAGTTCCTCTCTAAAATGAGATAATCATAATATCACCAGAAATATCAAGTCAAGCATGCCATACAATTCTGGAATATAATAGTATATATAAATATATATATTTTTCAGTTTTGTATTCATCACAGATCACAGATGAATACATCCTGAACTGCATCATCATGTTAAATGTAACCTATTTTACCAATTGTAGGATAATACACGAGCCTTTCTGCCCTTATCTACATTGACCATAAAATAACACAATGACTCGCAGATTCAGAACTCTTCAGGTGAACCAGGGGTCCTTAACTCCCACTCAGATGGCAGTTAACAATAAACTGTCATTTGCACCAGGTTGCCCAGATGTTTACTCTGATAGAGTCAAAATGAGAAACCTGGAGGGTCCCAGCAGTGGGCTTGTGCTCACACGTCTGAACCTGGCTGCCTGTTATGTGCACAATCTCTGCCAAAGGAGGGCTGAAAAAGGCAAATCCTTGTGGTGAAATCAATCATGTGGGAAAACACACCATTTCAATTTGTAAATCCTGGAGCTGTGAGAGCCAGAGCTGGTGTTCAGCTATTCAGCGTGTATCTAAACTGTTTATTTAAATGAGATTTTGCTCGTTAAAAATATTCGTACTTAAAAATATCTTCTCTTTTTTTGCAGTTTATTGTAATTTGCCAAAAACGTGCGATGTCTTATACACAGCAGCTGGTCATAAAAATGATTGGATTAGTGTCTGTAATGTGTTGGAATGTGAGGCACATCTCTCACACAGAGCCTGCTTGTCCCTCGCCGTGCAGTGTCCCTTTTGAGGATTCAGCCCCGCTGTCCTCTCTCCACAGCGTCTCGCTCTCTCTCCTACAACTCCAACATCTGATTTGTCAAATAAACACCCTTTTAGAACGTTCCCAAACCCCTCATTAGTGACCCATCTCACCTATTCAGTCATCACTCACAACAACCAGATGTGCATTTGTTTGAGCTGTGTTGTAGAATTTACCAACAATCACACACCACTGTGCACCAGGTGATGACCACTGACTTAATGCAACAATAAAAGTCAATGTTCTATAAATAGACAATGTTAATTAGCAGAAAAGGTTTGACCTGCTTTCATTTTTCCAAAAGAACAATGCTGAATGAAAGTGCCAGCAGCGTCAGTAAAGAGCCAGTCCTTCCTTCTCAGTGATCAAAAATTGTTGGCTAAACAAAGGGTCCACAATTAGCATTTTAAGTGCAATCTGAGTTCAGGCTTTCCCCTATAGCCTTTGTTAAACACTGACAGCTTCAAGGTCAGTTGGCCATAGAAACGAGCTGTTGATGAATGGAGCGGTGCTGAGTTTATGGTGCTAGTTTGTCTTATCCAGACTGACCAGTTCTTCTCACTTAACATTCCAACATGGGGGTGCCAGACCCTGCTGATAAAGCTGTATAGACAGCGTGCAAGTGTATATACAGCTTTGGGAATACAGGATGCCGTATGGAAAAACATTTGAACATCTGGACATAAGACATTCAAGTTTTGCCTGACTAGACTCCACCACCATTTAAAACATCCCTTGAGTCCTGCTGACAGGGGCAGGGATCTGTCTCTCTCTTCAGTCTGTGTCCGTCTGGTCAGGGGTCTGACCCTGTGCTTGCGGTGTGACCACTAAAACATGAAAATTACAACCCTGTGACTATTTAAAAAAACAAATGTCACAGTGCAGCCAGATGATTTGAAAGTGAAGCTAATCAAATTTGGTCACACAATGTAGAGGTTGTGTTTGTATCCTGCTCATTTAATCCACGTTTGATCTTGTGGTTTCCTCCCTGCGTACAGGGTTAAATCATCTGTAAGGCTCAGGATGTTCAATCAATAAGAAACATTTTTAAATAAAACCACATCACAGCTCAGGAAGCATATTTCATGTTTACCCTGAGGAGTAAGCTGTAATTTAAACCCACAAAGAGACGATGGGACAACCACAGTTCTAGGTGATGAAGTAACACTATACTGTTGTCTTCTGGGTTTACCTGTTAGTAAAGAATTTTTGAGGCATGAGTGTGTAAACAGCACACACTCAACCCATTGAGTTGGCACCTCTCTCTCTTTGACCAAGTCTCAACGACCTTTGGGCTTTTATCCAGTTTGGAACATCCCAGTGCCTCTGTCCTGTGTTTTGTAACACAGCCTCGTCAATCCTTGTTTTGTATCAGTGCAACACAAATCAGGAGGGGGGCACCGAGTTTCTGGAGGCAAAGAAGTCGACAGACAACACTGTGCCCATAATTGGAGAGCCAAGTCAAAATGATTCCCTGGCAGGCAGCACGGTGATGGACCGGAGCCAGCTTCAAGCCTTTCTGTCATGAGATACAATATCAATCTCTGCTCAATGGAGCCGTGTTGCTGCAAATCACTGTCAGACCACCAAAGGGGTGAACAAGAAACAAAACACAGACTTTATTTACACAGGCATTCAGGTACCACCAGAAGAGCAGCGTGCTTGTTAGAAGAGAAGAATATTCCTTTTTTTATATATATAAACCAGCATGCATGTAGCTATTACCAGGATTTCACATCATTTCAATTAAACAGCCCTAAACTAACAGAGAGTAATGGGCCTTCTTAAACGGGATATAATTTTGCCAACAAGAACTACCCAAAATAAATTGCAGTTGACCTCTTGACCCTGATATGAATGACTGCTCATCTTTCAAACAGGAGGTTGGTAACCATGGAAAAGCATCATTAAAAGGTCTATTGAGCCCTAACAATCCTGCCCCCCCCCCCCCCCACAGGGAAGGCCTCACATCTGACACATTTCTTAAGTTTCCATGATGCCCATGCAGATATGTCTGCAATCTTCCTATAGTATTCTCCCACAGGCGCATCTATGGGTTACCATTTTGGTGTATAAACTGCCGGTGGGCCTCTTCTTCAAATTCTCCCCCAAATATCAACTCACAGGGATGGCAGTCTATCATGAGACATTCCTTCATGACAGGTCATATTTAGATGATGTAGGAGTGGGGGTGATATTAGGGCCCAAAGCGAAGGGAGAGTATAAATGCCCTCCTCCCACACATCCAACCATCCAACTGAGCTGCAGAAAGTGAGAAATGCCTAAAGCTTCCCAGACTCTGCATATGAGGGATCTGATCACAGGTCAAAGGACCTGCGAGTGGGTGGACACAACCCGAAGAGCAGCAACGTTTTTTCCCCTTTTTAATCATGTATCAGTGTGACCACAGCGTGTTGCAGTAAGACGCTGCAACATGTAGCGCTTTGTTATTAAAAACCGCACTGAGGTGAACCTATAATTGACCATCAGCTATCCTCTGGCTTTGCAGGTACATTGACCTTATAGACACAGCAGCTACTCATTAGCAGAGCTACTAGTCTCATCAACAAGTACACTAGTCTAACCAGCACTGTGTCCATGTGTGTGCCAAAAATACTACAAACATATCTACTTTTACACACACCTTTAATACATGCCACAGTGTTGATCCAACAAGAGGAGTACCTATAAAACCTGCCCTGAAGGATGGCAAACAAGATCGTTTCTATCAAAGCGCCTAAGGTCTGTTTGCAGCGTCAGGAGTGATGATATATCTAACACACATACATCACATATAGCACAAACAGATCCTTACACCTGCTCAGAAAGCTACGTTAACCACAAACACAACTTTGCTCAAAGGGTCAAAACACGTGGATAAAAACATTTACAAACACAAATATGTTTGTGTCACTTAGTTCAACAAGCAGAAATAACTTGTCCACTCATGTCTGTCAACACAGCATGCCGTCACAGAGATAGCGGGGCTGTAAAAATACTCTTGATTTAAAGTCAGAGTAGGAAGCTCGACTTTAAGAAAGAGCATCTTCACAGGCACGGGGACAAATGTTTGATACAGAATTATGAATTCAGGATGTTCTCACATGAATTAGCAATGAACATTTTTTGCATATTATTTTTAGTCACCAGTGGTATGCACACAAAAAAGTGTTGATGATACTGATATGCACGTTGGTCATATTAATCTTCTGGTTTACTTTTTCAGCAGTTATTTGAAAAGGAAACATTCTCAGCAATCTACACTGTACACACCACTCTAGTTTATAAAAAAAAAAACACGTTTTTTTAGTCCAGCTGTCAGAAATTCAACTAGCCCAGTTTTACAAACTGCCACAATACTGAAAACCACTAATGCGGACGTGACTGCTTCCAGTCCATGACAACATAATGTGTCCATTTGTGAACAGACATATGCACATCAGACTGCCTGCAAGCCACAGGCTGTCATAGCAGACATGCTCTAATACGTATCTCATGCAGATTGTTTCACAAAAGACAGGCCTCTGTTTTTGCACATGTTAAAAATGTTTCAGGTTTTACTTACCGGTAGTTTAACAAAATCAACAAAATCACAATGTAAAGTACTACAAACAGAAATGGCAGATATATTATCTGCATAGGACAGGAAATACACAATAAAGTCTAATATTACCCATTTAATTAATGCCCTAAAGAATATGTGTGCATCTGTGTGTGTGTGATAGAACTTCACAAAGTAAGTCACATGCGATCCAGGGGGACATGGGAAACATGGGGGACGGGGGATCCATGCGACAGGTTGTAAAGTGCTGACACCATGCTTGTTAGGCTGTAGTCGGATCCTCCTTTCAGCAGCAGGAGTGCTTAAAAATATGCATGCTTGTTTCTCTTCTAAATGATTTTTCTTGTGTGTGGAATTCAACACATGTTAATCTTCCTGACTCGCCCTTGTCAGTTAACAAGGATACATTTCAGTCAATAGGGTGGGTACTGGGTAAAAACACCAGACATACTAGGGAGTAGATGTTAAAACTGATTCAAAATAAATCCCAAAGTAGGATTTATTTTGAAGCAGTGATTACCTTTCTGGTTACACACTGACAAGCACTGATACCCATCATCATCATCCTTCTCATCTGGTAGAGTGTGGCACTCCACAGGGAGGCGTCCCTCATCCAGGAGCGTCCAGCAACTGTCCCGCAAGACTTGGCAGAAACTCTGGCATGGCAACACCACCTGTTGCTGACACTTCGGTACCAAGAGGAGGCAGAAAAACCACTCCAAACTATGGTGGCAACTGGACCTTAAGAGCCATTCCCACTCTTTCAAGAGAGCGTGGACTTCCTCCACACTGCTGTGGTTAAAGTAATTGGGCACAACAAACTTTTCTCCAACCACAAAGGAGCAGAAAGGGAGAGGAGTATCTAGTAACAAGCATTGTGGAGATTCAACATCCAGTGCTGATTTGACTACTTCTGTGTGGGCTTCAGTGGTTGCCTGGCTACCTTCGGCTGTCTGGCTAAATGAGGTTTCTATGCTAAGCTCTTGCTTACTTACTGAGGGTTGAGTAGCACCTAAGATGTGAGCAGTTTGACTGGTCACCTCTTTCTGGCTTGTTATTAATGTTTGCCTGGGTATGTGAGGCTGGTTTGTCATAGATATCAACGTAGTGTCTGCTATCTGGGTAATTGACATTTGGGGTGTTGGTGTTGTATGAAGTTCCTGACTGGCTAATGGTGATTGGCTAGTCTGTAAAACATCCTTGTTAACAGTAAATTCAACTTTCACTTGGTTTTCATTAGAGACCTCAGTGGAGGTTTTGCCAACAACAACAATGGTTCGCACATCTTCTGTAGTTTTGTGAGGATACTTCCAGCTAGGGTTATTTTCTTGGGTGTTGGGAGTTTGCTCTGTGCTGCCAAGACTATGACCCTTATCTGTACTGTTAGGATTGACCCATGCTCCCTCCTTAGGCTTCAATTCATCCTCATTTTTGGGGGAAACTACACCATCTAACCCCCTATGATCTGTGGGAAGCACTTCACCTTCTTTGAGTGCCTGTGTTTCAGATCCAGACCAGAGTCCAGAGCCAGATAATTCAGACTCAAGCTCAAGTCTTGATACATTTCCTGTAGACTTTAAATGATCAGAATCTCCAGAACCCATAGAAAATGTGGCATTACCAGGTGTAATTGTGTGTGATGAAATCCCTGCAGTGCTCTTTTCTGATGCACGTTCACTCTCTGGCTGTGTTGGAGGTATGACTGTGGTTAGTCGAGGAGCCTCAGTTGTCTGATCCCAAGTCTTATGAAGCCCATGTCCTTCATCAATGATCTCTGCTCCAACGTGTGCTATAGTCTCTGATGGTGGTTCTCCACTACCTGCTGGACTGCCAGAGCCCTCCTGGTCCACTGTAGGGGGCAAGGTTGTAGTACCAGTCCAGGACCAGAACCAAGCATCAGAGCAGACCACCCAGTGGGACAGCAAAAACAAAACTCCAAACTGGGTCCTCATCTTGGACTTGATGTCAAATCTTAACCACGTCCAGCTGCTCGATCAAGCTCCAGGAGTGAACTATGACATGTCCACACAGCCGCTACACTCCACACACACTTTTCTCCAGGTCACTCTCCACACACACACACACACTCTCTCGCAGGCAGAGAGGAGAAGTGAAGAGCAGTATCCCATTCAAAAGAGAGTGAAGGGGCTGAGCAGGAGGAGGTGTGCTCCGCATTGGCTGCCAGGGCAATATTTTTCTCCTAACTCCTCCTCCTCCTTTTGTCACAGCAGTGAAAAGCGATCTCTCCTGCTGACTGATACCTTAGAATTACAGCAGTCTTGCTTTTTTTTGTTCAGTGTACAATACTGATGCTTTCAGAGTTTTACAGAGAGGGGCAATTTGTTCCCCTTGGTTCATTGTCTTTGTTAGAACATGATAATAAGAAAACGGGAGATATGGGCCTATGATCTGCAAATGAAGCAAATATGATGAGTGAGGCTGACATCTATCTAATGGATTAAATTAGTTCCAATTGATTGCAATGAAAATACTACCAATTGTAGGACAAATGTTGCCATTGTGACACCGAATTCTATGATAACACAACAATATGTACCAGACAACGTTATTTTCCTTGCACACTTAAATAAACTGACTGGCCCTGCATAGTTTGCCTCTATTTCATGTAGACATTATATAGGCGTTTACGTTCAGTCCTTTACTGAATTTTAGATGCCTGTTTTCAGTGCTCTGTGGTTACACAGTAATCCACTTTCTTGTCCAGACTGGTTTTTCATACTGCCTATAGGATCAGTTGACAGAGACCCTCGACAACTGCTAATGGGAGCTTAGTGATAAAAGGAACAGGAGGTTTGAGTCAATGTCTTGTAGTTCTGGGGTTTAAGGTAAAAGGCGGGTATTCTGTGCTTGTAAACTCAGTTGTTGACAGAAGGGAACTCTACATAAAGGTCATTCCTATGATGTGTCCAGATGCTTACACAGAGATGCAGAAATGTCCTAACATTTTATCTTGTAACTGTCTCATCCCTGGAGTCACTGATGATCCATCTGACCCCAGGTCTCTATGAGAAGAAAGATGGGCGTTTGCTTTGCCATGTTTTATTCATACTTTATGGAAGTTAGTTAACTATTCGGGAAAATACCAGGGTAACATAGCCAAGTTTTTTTTTTTATCTTTTGCAGTTTTTTTGCAATCACGATGGCAATTTCCATGAAAGGAAAATATTGTATTTCAGTCATATGAAAAGCAGTTTGCTTCTGGACAAGAATGACTAGGAAACTTGTGATTGTCTTGTGTTCTGGTGTCTGACTTCTCTAAGCTGCAGACACTGACACTGAACTTTGCATCGAGGTCTGACACTGTTTTATGCAATTTCTCCATTGTGGGACTAATAAAGGTAATCTTAATCTTAATCTTAATCTTAATATCAGGGGCATCTGCAGTAGTGATACCTGAGCTGCTCGATTATATGTGAGGAACCATGTGGCATACATTCTGGTAACCAAGAGGAACACAGAGGATATCTGCATACCCAGCAACTATTAAAATGACAATTTTTAAAATTTAAAATTACAAAATAAGAAATAAGTTTTAAGAGGCATTAGAAAATAAGCTAAGGGTCAACTTTTGTGTGGTCAGACAAACATCTGAACCATATAAGCACAAAGGTTATGGTAGGGAGCTGGTTAATAAATTTTAGGGTAATAAACGCAAGACTGAGTGATGGATAATGATTAGCCATAAATGTCAGAAACAACTTGCAGGCACTTTGTTGTATAGGTTAACAATTCCCTACAGTTTCAGAGAGACATATATACAGCAAATGTTATGCTGTGAAAGTCCATGTGATGACTACACACTAAATGGTGTCCTTTATGAAGACAACACCTTAATCACTCCGCATTTTCCATCTTATGTGTTGGGTCCCTCTCTGGTAAAAAGAAGAAACGGTATGAAAGAATGATTCAGGAGTGTTATTTTACAAAATATGACAATGAGTTAAGCCCAAGGCTGTACTCATACTGTGTGACAGTCAGATTTTATATATTTTTAGACAAACTTCAAAGGTGGGAAACTTGCCAAAGAGACATGGGTGGCCAAGGATACACCCTGTCAGCCTGTGTCGAGAATGTCCTCACAACTATGAAAAGGTTTGTTTATTTATGGGCAAAAAACTGAATAAAAGAAAGACAAATTGCATTTAATGAGGGTAGGACTGCACTCATGCTTTTGGACTGACAGTTTTTTCAGCAAAGGTAATCTCCAAAGATTATACTATGATCGTACTATAAACGTTCCAACAAAAATACGTGTCCATCTTTTCAACATCCCCTTTCATGTCTACAACTGCCCGTATAGAATATAAACCATGAGCCAAGACGGCTAGAAGATTTCCTGTTTTTAACAAGGGAGCAGGTAATTACAGTGGGAATGGTTGAAAAGTTTGCACTGTATGTTTAAAGCAGAAGGGAGACTGCATCTCCTCTGCTTTTAATTTGAGACACAAATTAAACATCATCTTCCTCAGCCTGAGCCCTTAATACATGAGAACGTGGGCAGTCCTGTGTTAGTAAGCATTATGGCAGAATTCTTTTAATGTGCCAGTGATCCGAGTTGGTTTAGGCCTATTTGAAAGCCAGTGTTTCCCATTATAAAGAGAACACAGGTGTAGTTCAAGCATGTTTTTTTTGTAACAGTCACTGCCATAATGAGTTAATTGACAATGATTCCTAAAACTATTGTCAACCTGGTGAATGGATTGTATCAACATAACTTATGTAATGAGACTTTCCCTGCTTTTTCACTTGCCCATATGAGCCTGTGGATTTATCTGTACCAGACTTCTTGAGCATTTTGCATCGATGTGCAACACATGCTAATGTTAGCATGCCTACTAACTTTCTTGAGCATACCTCCTGGTGCTGCTCTGGTCATTAAGTAGTCTAGCTTCTTGCTGTCAGACTGTATAGCTTTTCAAAGTTGTAACAAACGTTACAGAGCAAACACCTTCTATTAGCTACATAAAGGCTGGTTACTTTAGTCTGACTGCTACTGTGTTTCTGTTCAGGATGGGCTGGACTTAAGTGTTTTAGAGGTCCTTTTTCTATCTCAGTTCACATGCTGTTCGCCTGCTGTCAAACCGCTGCCTGCTGACAGAAGGGCCATAGTATCAGCAGGGTTCCTACTTATTTAAAAGGTCAGTTTGCTTCTTTTACAAAACAAGAAAATGAAATTATCTTTGCACTGAGGACACAATTGAAGGAATTCCATTCTGTTTCTTGGTGGATGCAGATACTTACAGAAACTAGTGGGTTTTACAGAAAACACACAGTGATAATCCTGATGCATTGTCTGACATGTGAAATCCTCACATGTTTGAGATGGAGAAAGGTGAACTAAAATTCCTGGCCTCCCCCCCTTGTGTCTGTCTTCACAATACAGAGACAAAAGCATGAAACCTAAGACCAAGAATGAGTCTGAAAGCTAAGACCATCAATAGGAGGTGAATGATCGACTAATTACAACACCAACAAAACCTCCTGAACATAATCCGCGAAGGGCCGAAGGCATCTAATTATCTGTCAGAGTATGGCAGTATTTGATGCCAGACTGTCATTCAGAACTTGTGTTTCATATACAGAGTTCCAATTTCACCTGTGCTAAATATAGCATTTGTGAATAATTTAAGAATACATGGGGTTGGCATGATAAGTAAAGAGAAAGAGAAAGTATGCATTTCAAGACCAGGTTTTCCTTCAAAATTACCACAATCATTCTTTATGGCTTTGCAGCTAGTGCTTTACTGCACGGGGTCATTTTTACCTGAGGTGTAACTGCTGTACAAACAGAAAGGCATCAAGCCAGACGCATGTAACAACACAGTAACAATACAAAAATGTGAAGGATTTCCCAGCTAGAGGGGCCTTTTGGCAGCCCTCAACCCACCCCTGCACATTTACTGATGTTATTTCAGCAAGTGGGGGTCGTTGACCTCTTGCTGTGAATCATAGTGGAGCCACAGTGCTAGTGGTTATACAAGCACGAAGCTCCAAGGCACTGGGAAAACTGGGAGTTTTAAATGACACACAAATTGAAGAACATCCGCAGACAGCCACCGCCTGGCTCAAATACATGTGTAGACACATTCAGCCACACGCCGACACACACACACACAGCGTGTCACAGCTGAACAGCAGTGTAAACAGTGAGCCACAAACATATACAAATGCTTAGTGAACATATGGCGGATGCACACACCCTGTCTGAGCTGCAGCATCAACAAGAGGTGATGCAGTATGTCACAGCAGCGTGGACATTCAAAATGAAATAACCACTCCAAAAACAAAAAACAGGAAACACATCTGTAACTTGTAACTGCCCGATGACATGCTGCACTTTCCAGTTAAAAAGTATTTATCAATTGTTGAATGGAGGATAAATCATTTGAAACAGAAAGAATATAAGAGCCAACTTTCATCATTTATAATTTATAAGCTTGTAATTCAACTTGGTTGCTGCTGACAGACAGATAGTATATACTGATTTCACTTCTATACTACACTGGCCTGCTTGTCAGAATGAAGGACTCTAATTCAAATTACATCTTCCCTTACATCCCTCTGAGATCTCTGACCAGTGAATGTGTGTCACTGAGTGTGTGCGACAGCCGGAGAATGAGAGGTGGGGGGTTGGCTAATAGAATGGAGGTCAGAAGGTCACAGCTATCACGTTAGGAGGGAAAGGGGGTCCTGTTTCCCAATATATATAGAATAGAGACTTATCACAGTCCTGGAGTGGCTTGCAGGAGCAGAGTGTAAGTAAGTAACCTTGCCTGCAGTGTAAACGCCTCTCCTTTAAACACTTTAACTTGTAAACTGCTTACTGACACAATAGTTTTATGCTCATTTGAGGCCAATGATTGGCTCCATATTGATATTGATGGACAAAGCAACCAAAAAAACCTGTACTGTGAAATCCTACCATATGACTGAAGTGCTGAAAGGTAACAAATATTACTCATTGCTTCCCTAAAGACTGTGAGGCTATATCTTTCCACTGAGGGACCCAGTATCTTGCAGAGAGACAGACGGGCAGACTGAGCCCTGCAGGGTTCCTCACAGTCCTGCTCAGGCAAGCAGAAACAGCTTGGCTGTCACTCTGAATAAGACACATTCCATAACAAAAGGCAGAATATGTAGCCTGTGGTGCCTAAACAACAGTTACAGTATAGGAGAGAGATGTAGGGGGTGCACTGTATGTGGGAGAGTAGACAGAGAGCCATGCGTTACCAAATTTAATGCTAAAACTAAACTAAACTAAATGTCGTTTTCTCTGTAAACACTGTTTGGTTACACAGAGCAGAACAAAGTTAAAGCCGTGTACATAAATTCCAGCCTGAGAACATGTCAACTATACGTCTCACTTGGTTTAAAACACCATTAAATCCTCTGGTGGTCAGTAAGTGTTTGTTTCCTTTGTTGATTCTTGAGATTTAATGAAACCCCAAATTACATTAGTGTTTTGGGAACTGCTTTTGGAAGTACTTATACACCGGCCAGTCAAATTCTTTACATCAGTTTAATGTAAACACACTAGAAACTGTGACATATCTGTAACATATCCACTTAGCTGAGAAGAGGCCTGCAATACACAGTTCCACTCAGCATAATTGTCTCTCTCAGGCAATTGATACAAATAATTGAAAGAAGTGCTGCAGGAAATGACCAAACCATCTGCCTTGCAGTCATCTTTTAAAAAAATTCCTACCTCCACTACTTTGAGAGTTCTTAACTGTAATGACTCCACTAATTAGTGTACTGTCAAGTTGTAGCACCCGTACATGTCTAAACTGTAATTGGCTCACAATGCCTGGGAGGTGTTAACTCAACTAATGACAGACACAGCACTGATTTTTCTGTCTGAAACAACACCACCACAAATGGAAAGACAAGCTGAAACTTTACTCAAATAGATGTAGAACATTTAAATAAGTGCTGGCTCAGAAACTGTGTTTTTTTGTTTTTTTTCTCCCCTAACTGGAAGAGGCAGTGCAGCTGGTTTATATAGATACTGTGTTATCCTATTGTATTAAGTTAATGTGACTTTTTTGTAATGGTAGAATGAATTTCTGCTTTGTTTCCTCACCAGCAACAACAAAAATGCATGAAGTAGGAGCAAACCCCTCATCCCTGAGTGCTGAGGTGTAGTTAGGGAAATAGCTCCCTCTACTGTCTACAAAGCGAGCATGCCTAACACACAACTTTTTTGTGTACATCAAATACAGTGATAATATAATGAAAGCAGAGAGAGAGAAAAACATTCAAACCACTGAGCTGCCTATTTAGAGGCCTTTTGTCTTGTTAACAGATGTTACAAGTTCACAGTCATCAGTGAATTGAACTTGCTCTGCATCCTAACTATTACAGTTAAGCACATTTTACTCCACAGGTGGAGCTCTCCTCACAAAAAACACACCTGTGGAAACTCAAACACAAGGCTTGTCAACAGCTAACAGGAGAAGACAATAGACGTATATATTGTGGGACTTTATTTACCCACACACATCAACGTCAGCAGAGCTACTCAGCAAAGCGTTGCTCCCCCTTCCATCGGGAGCAACTGGCGTTCAGTGTTTTGCCTAGGGATAAAAGACGCATGAGTGTAGCTGGAAATGATGCTCACTGAGATAATAAACTCATTACAAGCTGTTTGTTTTCATCTGATACCATAAGCCGAGCCTTCAGCAACACTCTCAACACACCTGTACTGTTGATGTGACTGAACAAAGAAAAACCACAAACACATGTTCACAGCGTTTCCTGAATGAAGACTTCAACGTGTCAGCTCCTTCCTGACATAACTTTCAAAGGGATGTGTATTATTATAAAGTCCACATTTGGTAAAGTTTAAACCATTTAAACAGTTTCACTTTGCTGTTTGTTGTTTTCATCACTAGAGGGAGACCAAATCACAGAGGTCAATGATGAGGCATCAACACTGCACTGACCTCATTACAGTCCAAGGCACTTAGATCACAGTCAACTGTCATAGGCATGCACATGCACGCACAACACACAACTATCCAGTAAGATGTCATAGGAAACAGTCCCAAAATATTTAGTTACACTGACCTGCAGCAAATGAACACCCAAGTTATGTAAGAATACTTAGGTGTGTATGTGACACGCCACTATTATGGTCAGTATACTTTTCACTCCATACTTATTTACACGTCATCATATCAAGTGATATATCAGGAAAATACTGTATTCTTATCATTTACAATAAATTAGATTTTTTTTTCCAAAGTCAGAAAGTCACTGAGTGAACTTTAAAGTGAAGGGTGGTCTCACTCTGACAAATCATTTACCTACTTTCTACACCTGAAAAGAATGAAGAGGGACTCTCCCACACCTGGAATCCAGACACTGCTTGTCTAATAAGGGCAGGGTTTGAGGGTCATAGAGTTCAGATTAGCTACACATTTACAACAGAATGTCTAATCCTGGTGATGCATTCAACAGAATATTAAATGGCTGTAGTCTACCTGCAGATTCAGGGCAGAAGAAGAAAAAGAAGTGGGTGTGCTTTTATTAAAGCATCTATTTTCTTGTGAATACAAAACTATAATCTAGTTGCAAGGGTTATCAGGAGGTTCCAGGAAGCTGCAGGTCAAACCTTTTGACCGGAGGGTCACTATTGTGCCTCCACAGACCAGGAGACTTTCATTCTGTTTATGTATTGTATGTGTACTAGCTGTTGACACACACACACACACACACACACACACACACACACACACTGCTGTGCCACTGTAACTACAACCTATGTTTGGGCAGGACAGTGAAGAAACCAGGGAGGAAAATAGTTGATATTCTACTTTTTCCATTGCTAAACAGTAGTTAGGGTGAGTCTGGAGCTGGAGAGGTTAGTGGAGGAATTGAACACACCAGCTGTTTCCCTGTGTCTGCCTAATACGACTGTTCACGGCAAGTCTCAACTGTTCCTTCTTCGACACACATGAAAGAGGCCAAAGGGGTCTAATCTGGGGCCAAATGCCAAGCCATATTTTGTCACCTCATAAAAAATGTCAGATTCCAGCCAAAGCCATGTTTAAAGAACCTAAACAGAAATGCTGCAAGTCAGAGCAGCAGGTTTCTCACAACCACTGCTGAGAAAACAAAAATATGTTGACGGCAAACAATTACAGTAAAAAAATGATGGTTGCCATCTGATCAGCTACAGTGGTGCGTTTGAAGACGGGTTAGCCAGCTGGTGATGACAACGCTGTCATTCGTGCTTCCCAAAAAGATTAAACCAAGATCGGAAGTCCGGAGTTAGTAGTGTTGACTCTGGGGATTAGGATTCATAACCGGAAGGGTAGAAGAAGAAGAACAAATTATCCAGATTCTTCTTTGAGAGGCATCTGTAAGTGACCTTTCAGAGGGAAAAAAAAACAGAACTAACATCTTTTAAATAATCCCGTGACCTGTTTTCTTTCTTCCCGAAAAGGCTGCGTGTTACTCACTGACATGCCTGTGCTAATGTTTGCCCTCTGAGGACTTGTCCTTGTATATATTTATTTGCGTGTGCAAGGATGTTGTCTTTACTCGGATGTTTGCCGGATGCGAACATACAGTACAACAAATGTGAGCCGTGAGAATTTCTGTCAGTTGTGTAAAGTTGTATGTGAGGAAAACCTCAGAATAAGACAAATAAAATCACAACATTCAGCTTTTGTATATGTTGGATAAAACAGGCTCTAGTTATTGCATTAAATCTGCATCTGCACCAAATGGTGAACAGGCCTTTGGAAATGTTTATGTTGTTAACCCACCAAAACAAATCTCATTATTGTGATCAGGCTCTATTTACCCTCTTAAAATGAGTAATTTGCCATCTATCCACACTGTTTGAGCATTTCCTGTAAAGACTGGCTATTTTTAGTCTTGAAATGTTTCTCACCCACCTCAGACTGGCTGGTAAACTTGGCTTTAGAACAAACCAAACACTGTGAATTTGCCAGGAACAGATCAAGACACTGATCTGCCGAGACATGAATTTACATGAGCTTCTTTTTTAATTCCAAACAGCTCAACAACTCATGAATATATAACATCCATACATGTGCTTTTAGACAATTCTCCTCACACACCCTGATTCAAACAGGCTGCAGTTGTCCATTCATGTGTCACTGACCCCGTAGCACAACTAAAACAAAGCATTCTGGATTCATTAGAGACGATATCTTGCTCCCCAAACCCCAGACAGTATTTATTTCCGCACACTGACTCATTCCAACAAAGAGAAAAACTTTGCTGTGTGGTTAAGGAGCATGAGTCAGGATAAGCAGAGGTAAATCGGAAATTTCTTCTGCTTGCTAACAGATGGAGGGAAAATCCAGACATCTCTATAGCCAGACGGTCAATAAGACCGCCGACTGCCTGTTCGTGCAAGAGGGATTAGCAAACATTTATGCCCTGTTCACAAATTCATGTGCAGTCTGTGGAGCTTTGAAGATGGAGAAGATCTGGGACAAGTTATAACAAACAGTGTCATCCTGGGAGTGGATGTTTTCACTCTCATTGTGGTTGACGTGCTCTGTGGGATGAATCTAAGTGGTTATCCTTCGGTTAAAGTGTTAGTTCTAGAGTGTTTTTATCGATGCGCAACCCCATGTGGTCATGTGAGAAGGTGCAATTTTTTTCAGCTGGGTCACTGTAGGAGTCTACAAAAGATGGAGAAGCTTGTTGCAGATGGGAGCCGGTTGCCTTATAACAGTGAAAGACCTGTTTTAACCAATCAGCATCTGAGCAATAAAAGTGAGAAGAAGAGTTGGCTTAATATCTCCGAAAACTGCCACCTCAGTTTGCAGGCTTTGTCAGTCTTTTGACTACCACGCCCCAAATAACCACATATGTTATTTTGGAAATAATTGGCAATTGAACCATTCAGTCTTTCATGTGTAAGGAGGACATGCTGGCAAATTACATGTAAGCTGATCCTGACAGCAGAAGAAAGCTTTAGGATTTAACAAATAATTGTGCGATTCCAGCATTGTCAAGTAGGCCATTTCCTCAGCCTCTTAATCCCACACTGAGGGGAGCCTGTGTTTAAACATCAAAAGGTCCTGGGACTGTGGTCGCTCTTCTGTAACTATGCCAGTGAAAGGGAGTCATTTCCAGAAGCTTTACTCATCCAGCCAAGCATCAACTATCCTCATTAGGAACAAAATACATAAATTAACAGTTTTTTGTGTCATAGCACTGTTATATAACACACGCTAGTTAAAACAAATGCCCGTAAAATAATATATATAAAATCCAGCTAACATGTCAGCTCCCCTTCATCTGTCCATGTAGAGTGTACTACCTGATTTGGAGCACATCACAATTATCGGATGTTTCCTTACATAGTGTTAGCGGCTACTATCTATCACACTCTTAAACAGATGTGATCGGACAGTTGTTATCATATCTGTAGAGGCAACTACTCTGAGTGTAGTCTGAGGCCCTTGAGCTATAAGCCTTTGTCACTGTGGCCCACAGTCAATGTTTGTCTTTGTTCTTTATTTTCTGGCGTATTGGGGTGATGTGCTGGTATGGAACAAGACCACAAGGGGCTGCTGACGCAATGTCTTTCTCTATCCTTATGACTTATCACAATACATCACTCCTTCTGGTCCAAACACACGTGAAGCCAGATCAAAACCTACAGCTGAACTTAAACTGAGCCGAATGAGCTGTAATATTACTGTATTTAAGGTTGTGTAGTCTTCCTAAAGAACTGCCTTTCCTTTTACCATCGTAAAGCTGAGTGTTTAACTGTTAATATTTTCATCATATCTTATAGATTCTCTCAGGTCTCAGAACACCACTATGTGGTCTTTCTCTGCACCATATGAACTTTTTTCTGACTTCCTTTCTTCAGTAAGATGAAGTTAACTCAGGGTACAAACATTCCCCATATTCACGAGCAAGACACGGCAGCATTTCAGAGGGATATACTATCCTATACTCTCAATTCAGCTGAGCTGTTCTAAAGCAAAGAGGAAACACTGTGGGTTTGAATTGTTGCTGGAACGTCATCTCCATAATCCACTGTAAGCAAAGAAATGCAGATGAAAGCCTTCATGCAAGACAAGACAATACAAGCATGCGAAGGCAGAGGTAATAAAACACTAGAATACTGCTGACTCACTATCAAAAGGCAGCACACAGTCTAAGCCACAAGAGTCAGAGTAAATGTCTCCTAACAAAAAAAAAGACTTTACATGTTTGTTTTTTACAGGCCAATATGTACTAGCAATGAGTAACAGACTTACATTTATGTGTACAATAAGTGAATTGTAAATATACTGTAACAGTGTGCACATACAGGAAACTATGAAGAAGACTGTTGTTTAGATGCTGTGTCAGTGATAGGTAAACATGGTCCAGTTCTATGACCTCATTAGATAAAACACAGCATCCGAGCCTGGACTGAGACAAAACACGAGACAGAGATCTCTCTGACCAAAACAACACTTTCTGTAGTGTCCATCTTTTCATTCCTCACAAGTCCTCCAACTCCCTGCTCAAAAGGACAAAGTGAAAACAATCCTATTTAAATTATACCATCAGAACAAAAGAGCCTCTTTACAAAAAAGGGGGACAAAAGAGGGGAAAAAAGCATTCCAATCATGTTGGTTCAGGCTTTGCAATACCAAAATACTGCATGTAAAAGAGGAACGGCAGGCGCACCGTAAGCATCGCCTGGAGGGAAGAGGTTTTGTGTGGTCAGTTAGGGGGGATGGAGCTTTCTGTCACCTACAGTCTCGTATAAACAAGACTCTGAGTGTCTGAAATTTGCTCCTGAAACAAACTGTATTTCTCTGACTGGCAGTCAGAGAGACTCCACAACCTACAGCCATGAGTCACACAATACGATGAGAACACCAGAAAGCTTTATTAGTCACTGCTGTCACTCCTATTTCCTTTAGGAAGCAAAATATCTAAAGCGGGGGAGTCACATAATCAAGTGTCAGAGGTCTAAATGATTACTTAGGGATTTGATATGGGGGAATAGTGCAGGTGTTTTCCAAAGCACACGTGATTTATTTCACATCTGTGCGCTTTCATGAAGCAGCAGAAAAAACACAGCTGACAGTGTAGGAGGAGAGAGACAGAGGCAGACAGAGCTTGTGGCAAAAATGTGTCACATCCACACACATAACATGGCAAATGAATTACTATGAGATCCAATCCTTTAAACAGACATACAGGGATTTCCTTCATCATCACTCTGCATTAGTCATGTCACTGAATGCCTACAGATGGAGGATGAATCTTCTTTGTTTTTACTGCAAAGACCCATGAAAGGGGAATTATGCACTTCCTAATGTACAGAGTTTTGGTGGGACTGCTTGTTGCCCATCAAACACTGCCAGATGTTTCAATCCAAATTCTTCAGCAAATGGGTTTAAAAAAAACTTTTCACTTCCACAGTCAGTGTCCTTTAGCTTAAAGCCAGGTGTCAATGACTAAAAATACAGCAAAGCTCATATAAAATAAACAAAACCAAAAAACAAATAAAACCTCGGCAAAACGTTTAAAGGAAGCAGTGAAAGAAAAAACAGGAAGAGCCCTAAAGGATTGTGTCACCTTTTAAAGTCTGGGTGGGGTGTACACGTCTGGCCATCTGAATACCTGCTCTCTTTACTCATCCCTCTTTCTGCCCCCCTGCATGTTAACTTTTATGACCTGGTCCAAGGAGAAAATGCACTGGGTGTGGAGGACACTTACACAGTCTGTCCTTGTAGACGAAAGGCAAGATTGGAAGGCTATACATCCTTTCATCCCACAACATCAAAAGATCTGACAGAGGGTAAACCCAAACCCACTGTGGATCTCTCTAGCACACATATCAGTGCGTCTTCAAGCTGCTACAGAAAAAAAAGACTTTACAGTGACTTCCAATATTTGTTTGATCCCAGCCCTGCTGATTCACCCTTCTTTTTATGTATTTGCCATACAGATGGCTGTTAGCTTGCTAATGTTAGCCTTTACAGTATGCAAGCCATGCAGAGCTGTTGGCTTTCTGTAGTCCCTCTGTCAGTGCCTTATATCATATCACACTATCATCACACTACAACTTACTTTAATGAAGCATCTGAACCACTTTTTCCCACAATTTAAATCTTGCAGAAAAAAAAAGTGGAAACACAAGGTTTAAACGCTCACACCCCATTCAGGCACTGGATCTGTAACATTTATATGCTTCCACTGATAAACTGTCTTCCGTGTAAGTCTACATGCTGACTTAGATCTGTGAGAAAACAAGTATGTTTGCAGCACTTTGAGCCAAGGGAGACTCAGACAAGATCTCAGAGTCCTGCAGTGATTCAGTTGGATGGTGTGAGAAGTTAAGTAAGGCTACAACGCTATTGTCTGCATGGAGGCATTCCCCACAAGTTGTGACTATTCACCAGGGAGACCTCGCTCTGTGTGTGTGTGTCTGTGTCAGTCAGAGAGGACATGCTGACCCCTCACTTCGACTTTAGCCGCTCAGCTTATGGCTATTTGGACTCACTGAGGGGGAGCACAGACAAAATCAAGTCAGGACATAGAGATGGGGAAAGAGAGGGAGGCGAGGGACCGTTTCATTGTGACTCACACAAAAATCCTTAACCTGTTTAACATGCGCACACACCAGAATTTGGGACTTCACACAGCTTAACAGCATGGCATTTTTGGCAGTGGAGAAAGTTGGGAGGAGGTGTGTGTGTGCGTTTGTGTGTGTGTGTGTGCGCTTGTGTGGCCTCGTTTCTCACAAACAATGTTCCATTCAACTGGATATTAAATACAACAAAAAAGCTACAAAGATATGCTGCAGGAGCTACAAATTGTTACAGGAAGGATTCAATGGATAATTTATATGAAGCCACGGACATGCATTATAAAGATCACATGACTTAACAGCTTACATCAGCAGATGCTACTGTAGTACAGAAATCTCCCAGGTGGGTAGAGAACATGGTAAAACAAAGTGCTAGTAATCACAACCATGGCAGGTCAGTGCTATTGCAGTGTAATCCACTGTCAGTGGATCAACTTTCATCTATTGGGGATAGGTTAGAAGCTTGAAGATTTGTTTACTCCATCTTAATCTGTAAAACGTTGGGGCAGACTTCTCGGGCTCCTTAATTTAATAAGCATTGCAGCTATGCTGCTTTTGAGCTCAGATCAGACCTATTAGGTAGCACTGCAGTAACTCAATAGTGCTGCTTGGCTGTATGGGCTGAGTGGTGGTATGCGCGGTCGGAATGTGTCCAAATACCTGAGTGGTGGCAGAAGGACAAAAAAAAAAGACATATTAGGACGAAGGAGTAGGATGTGCAAGCAAACACACACCTTATGTGAACCACCACATCCTGAAAGCTTTTTTTTTCCCTCTCTCCGGACACTGTTCAAACAGTTCTTACAATACACTGAACCTGTGTAATACCTCAGATCTACCCCTCCAACCTTTTGAAAAATCAGCTGCCATTAGCACAGGTCTCCACTAAGTTTATCAAGGAGTCATTTGTTGCCTGTGTACTTTTCACCCTATTGTGAATTTCCAATGATGAGGTAAACTCTTGGAGAGCAGCCAGCCTCTTAAAGCAAGACCCCTGCCCCCCACCCACATACACAGACACACCTAACTAGCCCACTTTTTTTTGTCCTGACCTGAGACACAGTCAGGACCCTGAGGCAAGACTTTAGAGGGTGGGGAATAGGGAGGGTTGACTTGCCCTCAGGGTAAGTGTGGTGATATTGTGGGAGGCAAAAAAACCCATCCATCAATGCAGTGTTACAGCAGGGCTCTACACTCCACGTTCTACTACTTTACAGTTAAAATTGAGAAAACATGCCTAAATGCTTGACTGATGATCCCATTTTAGTGCTCAATACATCACCATCAACATCAATTCTCATGCTATCCTCATCACTACACAGTAGCATTTACTCACATTGGGAATTATGAATGTGAGGAATCAGGAACATTTCCAGTTGTCCCATGTGCTAGATCCAAAACACGAGGATCTGTTCTGGGTCAAACCAATATCAGGTGGCATAATTTAATTAGATGGGCAGCTTTAGCACATTCTTACAAGACTGGAAGGTTATTATTCGTCGAAAAGTCAACAAAGTGATTGGAGATGTTAAAAGAAGCTGTTTTTAACAGCCTGTTCTCACCCTGAGAAGTCAGCAGTGGGAATCTTTTTGAGCTTTGCACTCCTCCCATGATTGTGTAGAGTTTATGCAAATTTTGTGGTCAATGCAAGACTTGCCATCATTGGATCCAAGAAAATGGGAAAGAAGCTTGTTGCAGTTGGGATGAATGTTTCTTGTCTTCATTTGTTGTCTTTGCTGTTTTTTTGTTGTTTGACAGCCTTACATTATCATATAGGGCATTCACCTTGTCAATGCTAATCAGCTTATTTGTTGTATTATTTGTAAACAGTTCTTGCAGGCTTTTACACAAAACATCGCTAAAAAACAATGAAACAAGGAGACAAGTCTGTTGGCAAACCTTATTTAGTTTTTTTTAGTGGAACCATTTACACATGTACTATCAAGTTAGATGCTTAATTATATCAAAGTATGTACTTGTTTAACCGAATGTTACCCACTGCCTGCAGGTTGTGCCTTAAGTAATACAATGCTTTGTTCCATTACTCAGCTTGAACTGTCAGTCAGCTTTCAGTGAGATAAAACTCAGATTTTTCTCCCAGTGTCTATATGTAATACCTGAAAGTCTTCATCATCTGACAGTGAACTCGTAAGGGCATGCCAGATTTCATCAAGTAAATCAACACTCTGTCGAGGTGAAACAAAGGACTCGGGACAGCTTTTCGAAGACCAGCCTGAGCTCTGGTGCGGTATATAGCTTTCCCTACACAACTGGAATGAATAGAAGTTGTACAGTGTAACCAGAAACTCTAAACAGCACAGGCTTGAACCACAGACCATAGGGGTCACACATTGTGTGCTCAGCTCTCTAATCTTCCCACTTGACCCATTTTCACAAGAGCTTATAGCCCAAACAGAAAACCACCAGGAATATACCAACATGGGAGTGGTGCAAGAACAATACCAGTGGAACTCAGAAAGTATTCGCTTCTAACACACAGTTGAACACCGACACTGTCCAGGACTAGAAGTATGTCACAACTCTGGTAAGAGTTATCCAGCGACGGGGAAAAGTAAAAGAGACGTTGGAAGGAGACATTTCAGACAGTTTGGGAGTATACGTATAATGTCTAACCCTGATCAGATGTTTGTTATGTCTTGTCTGCAGAGATTAATTAGATAATGAGATATAAAAATATGATTCAAAACAATTTGAAACCGCAACCTCTGACTCGTCATTCATGCCCTTGAGAATAATTCACACCTTTTCACATTTTATCACAATGGCTCACAATGTGCTTCTGCATCACAGTGCGAGGCAGTTTGCTCAAGGGCTATCATTTTAGGCAGCTGTTGAAAGTGTTGACTGCGGCTGCTCTTTGTTGGTAAGTATATCAAGCACCATCAGCGTAATTAAAAAGTAGTTAGAGGTACATTATCGTCAACAATATCTGAATCAAAGAGCAAGCGATGATGAGTCCTTTTTAAATGCAATACATACTGTTGGTTAAAATTTGACAAGAAACCGCAAATGACTATTTATAAAGTGAGGTAAGGAACTGAAAGAACTTGAGGCTCTATGAGTCAAAAGGTATATTATGGTCACATTCCAAGACATGCTCATATCTAATAAAATAGAGGCCCATCTTTTTAGTGTGCAGACTCTCCACTGACAAATTTCTCAGGCTATCAGCATTCTTTAGATTCTCCTGCCAGTCACACAGGACAATTTATTGACTGACCATCTAACGACCTTGATACATTTTCCATCTGAAAATGTAAGGGTTTGATGTTATACCAGCCTTATGGCACAGTGCTTAGCCATTTAACCGTGATGTATTATAATTAAATAAAGGGTTTAACTATATAAGACAGCAGTCTTTATGCAATCAAGATTACAAGTGAGATAAGATGTCATTTTTAGGCCATGTAATTTCATTCTCTTTTAATCTCCCCTTTTTCATCTATTCTAAATTAGAACCTCTTCTGTGTTACAAACCACACTCTCTACTTAGAATATGTTAAACTCTAGATTGTATTTCACCATCAAGAAGATAAAAAGCTTCGACAACCTTTGCAACTTTTCCTGTGAGCTTTAAATATCTGATCCTTTGATGCGAACAGGCGACTTTTAACAAAACTATACTCCCTCACACATTTTTTTTCTCCCATCATTAAAAATATCATCACCTTCACCATGAATGCGCATATTCTACCTGCCTACACAGGTCTATGATTTACCGAGCAGCTAAAAATGCTGGCAAACGTGCAGATTCATATGCACATATCCTCTTATGATTCAGCGTACGCCAAGAATGAATTTCCCTTCATGGCTGTTGTCGTTACTGAATGCATAAGTAAACACTGTCCTCCAGTGAAAATGTAGGCTTCATGTGGAAAGAATGTGCATACAAGTCAGATTTCTACACTAGGTAGGTTGTGTAGGCAGATTGTTAGATCTGTCCATGGGCCACTGCAGCCTCTTTGTCCATTTTCTGGCCTCTTTGAGGACTAACTCAAGTGTTGATTCTCAGTTTACCACAGCACTCCACCAACACGTCTTTTCAACCATGAAAGAAACAAAACCACTTTTGCCACAAAGCCTCCTCTTTGCAACGGAGATATGATAATTCCACACAGAGGACAACATTTAAAAACAGATGAGATAGAGTTACCTACTATAGAGTACAACCAACACTTGGAGTTTGGTGTTTAAAATTGTCTCACACCCCATTCTTTAATCCTAATCTTTGTCACTTGGCTACAGAGTACCTTTCTCCTTTGATTCACAGAATGAGGAGCATAGACTTTAACCTTGCACTCAGGTGATCCCTTCCATTCCTGAAAGTCTTGTCCTCTTGCAAGGGTGTTGACGGGGGCACATGCACCCCTCAGTGAATATTGCTGCCTAGCTTATAATTCACCTTCAACTGACACTTTAATCCCCTTATAATGAATGGAGACAATGGCTGCGAGGGAATGACGTTATGCCTATGGCCATATCAGAGGCCTGGGGATACAGTAGATGGAGAGAAGTAAGTGGGACAAAGAGGGCTTTCATCAACAAGACAATATCAGGGCCCTCAATTAGTATGGGCCAGACTAGGGTCTAGGTGCCAGCGATCATTGCCTCCTCCTCTAGTCACTTCAGCACAAAAAGCTCGCAGTCATGGTCTTTCTCTGTTTCAGCATAAGCCAAGCAAAGGCATGTTATAATCCACGTGATGGGGATTTGGTAAGCCAGTCCACCAACCTGAACTGAAACAAGTGAACTTTGTGAACCAGCAGTACTGAAGATTTATTTGACTCTACAGTAGAAATAGACGGCTTTCAGGTATTACAAGTATTTAAAAAATGATATCTAAATACCCATCAGAACTGTTACTAATGACTAATCCAAAGTAAACATGAATGCTGTTCTGCTTAGGAACTAAATAAAGATCAAAACAGAGAAATTCTTGTCAAATACAGCCCTATTATCTCATACATTCATAGATAAGACCAAAAATCTGTTATTCTAACTTGAACTCAGTGCGAGTGACCTTATTATGTTTTCGGAGTTTCACAAACAGAAAAGGGGAGGATTTAAAAAAACACAGCCCAATGCCAGCATGCACCTTTTTATGGGCCTCCACACAACATGTAAATTCTCAGCAGCAGGTACAAACACTTATTAACTGTGGTGTGTACACTACAACTGTACTTGTATCGCTTACTGTGCATAAAGCTGCATTACGGGGCACAAGAAAGCAAGAAGATGAACAGTGAGGTGGCTGAACCATTTGTTTTGGTTGGCACAAGCTATGTGATGATTGAAACAAGTTGTGGGAATAAAAGCTCACAGAGCAGCATCAATAGTTCCAGCCTGAGTGTTAGGTAGAGTATATTGTCAGAAGTTGGATTTGTTGATGAATATTCAATGATAACCCTATCTATATTACATGTTCCTAACCTTTCAACCAAGGTAATCTGGCAACTCACAATTCATCCTTTCCATAACACACTCATGCCTACCTGTGTTGACAAGCCATTGTTTTAGAGCACAACGTACACATCAAAATGTCACAGATTTTGTCATGTCTTGCGTTCATACTGTCTGTTGTTGTTTTAACTTGGACAGTCACATTCAAAACAGGAAGCTGAAGGTTACAAGGACTTTACACAGCAAAGTCTATTAGCAAGCTCAAATACTAAGGTTGTAAACTAGTGTTGTGAAACCACAGGGTTCTGTTGAACATGGGTTTCATAGGATATTTCAGCCAGTCAAGTGGCCATCGAGAACTGGACTGCAGACCTTCCAGACCGTCTCCCCAACTGATAAGACAACTGTCTGAGCAGAAGAATGGCCCTGCAAATCTTTCACTGGACCTCTAAATATTTAAACATCCCCATGGCTGGCCTATGTTCCTCCTCTCTAAACTTCTCAATGGATGGCACTGTGCCACCTGGCCTGTAACAACGACTGAGTGAATAGAGGGCACCCTTTATTGTCTAAGAGCTCATGATTCACACAACAATTAGCAGCTTCCAAGTTATGAGCAACTGAGGCGTTCACTTCGTAAAGTCCAGGCTCAGCACATGATCAAACACAAGCCGAAGGCCTATATCGCACTATAGCGCCAAGCAACGTAGTAAGACTATGCAGAGAGGTTAAAGGGACATCCTTACAAAGAAATGAAATGAAAGTTGGTATAGCGGCACTTCATTTGAAAGCAAACATATTTATAATGCTGAATTGTTCTTTACTCAACAGATAAGTGTTGTTGTCTTTGTCTCTTTCTGTATATCTTTTCCAAGGTGCACCTGGATAGTCCACCTCAGGTACAGTGAAGACAAGTCATATCATCAAACCCCATACCTCACCCAAAGTCCCACTTTCGGCAAACCTATATGAAAGTAAAGGACAGAGGTACAGGACTCAGCAAAATCCCTCTTTTGTCACAGGAGTTCTCAGCTTGATGGTAATCTGCCTGTCCCATGGGATTCTCCTCAGTTCACACCCCCATGGTGTGAGATTTGTGAGAGGGTAAAAAAGAGAGGTGCCTACAGACGTGGCAGCTCTTGAAGGACGGGTGAATGAGTGGAATTCAAGGATGCCTTGAAAAGCAGCCTGCACATCATGAGAGTCAATCAGAAGATAAGGAGACGTGGAGAGCAAAAAAAAAAAGAGGGAAATAACAGCAAAGTGAGGTTCAAAACGCACAATGGCATTCCCCAAAGGGGCCTCATGAAATGCTGAATGGTCTATTCATTCATTAAAAAAAAAACACACATTGGGTGGTAGCCGGTGTGAGTGTTAACGCTGTTCACATCTGACAGTTAAAATATGCTCATTTTATATTTAAATCTCCAAAACACCTTCTAAATATTGTACGAGGGTCCCATCATAACTGCAGACCTAAAGCAGTCTATACAGTCCTGGTCACTCTAAATACATCCTCGACCATGGAGAGTGGAAAGCTGATGGTATAGATTTCTTAGGACAAGAGAGTGTAAATGGGTGGATTGGAGGGAGGGGGGGTCTCTAGTTTCATGCCTCTGTGTGTTCAGCAGGCTGTCAGTGAGGACAAGCGAACACTACCTAAAGCTGGAGAGTGAGACAAAGTGGCAGGTAGATGGATCCGGTTTCCTTGGCCTCAGCCAAATAGGGCTTTGTGGTGGAAAAAATCTGCACCTGGTGGCCATGGAAACCAGTTTTCATCCAGGCTACAGCCAGCACTGCTGACAAACTGACCACACAAAGCAAAAAAAAAAATATGCCAGGCTTATGTGAGGGTCTCTGAAGAGGCTTGATTTGGGTGGTCAACAAATCAACAATGCATGTTACAGCGCTCCAATCTCCATATGAAATAGCAACAGGGGTGTTTCTTTTCCAGCACCTGGTTCCTGTTTGAGTTATTTTACTAAGTGTGATGCACTCAAAATTACTTTCATCAAGAGAGGTCTTTCTGAAAAAAGAACAAAGAAAGAAGTACACTTCATAGGCAGGTTGCTGTTTAAATGTTTGTTATTTATCTACCTTACTGTACTGCATGTTCCCATCTTTAATACACTGTCCTGTAATTTGCAGACCTTCACACCTTCCTCTAACTGTTACCTAGATTACGGCTGGGAAAGACAAGCAAATAAGTGAGGGTTTCACCGCAAACAGGAAAGAAGTGCTGAGAGGTAAGAGGGCACTCAGCGTGCCATTAGTGCTGGAGATAGTCAGGTGTACGGAGCAAGTAGCCCTACAAATCCTCTTCTCTTTGGAACATAAGCAGTCATTATGTTGTCTCTCTGTATTTTGCCGCTGTAAACCCTGCATTTTGACATCAGGGACAGCATGAGAGAACAGCTGAGTGCACCTGAAACGCTGAGAGAGGTGGGGGCACATAAAAATACAAATAACAGCTGTCAGGTAGCATTCAAAAGGATGTTCTGCCCTCAAAAGCAAGATGATAGGGGTTACCAAATACTAAGCCAAGGCCTGCCAGTGTGCCTCTGTCCACATGGTGATGTAAGGAAAACTACTGTTTACATTATCAATGTCAGACTTCTAAACTGCATATTGCACAACATTCATACCCTTGATTTAAAATAAAATTGATTCTTTTACATTTTTACAAACATACTATGAAGTCAATAATGGACCAAATAGGTGTGGTTCAGGTCACTGCTTTAAGGTATGGTAACACACACATGTACACACACTGTGTCACAGGAGTGACTGTGAAACTAGGCCATGTTTTCCACTGTCTACAGTAGATGTAGGATATACAACTTTTTAGATTCACTACAGGATCCAGATGGGCTGAATTAGGTACTCAAAGCAGGATGTGACCACTGCGGTTTTCTTACAAAAACAGGTCGACTTTAAAGTAAACTACACCGAATCTACATTTCCTTTTTAGTGTCCTTAGGAAATGTGTTTCTCATATAGAGAAACTCTTCCTGTGCGGCTCCTAGACAGTTGAGAGTTTTTATAGAGACAAACACATCCATCTGAAGCACTGCTGTGAACAGTGTTTACACTGTTTTTATGGAAAAAAAACACTTTATATGGCATCTTAAATGAATGGCATCTGAACTTCACTTCAGGTTGGATGACTGACAGACATACCAAGCGATAGTGCCGATACTGGTGCACATGAGAGCAGAGAATACATGCATAAAGGAAGTGTCAATCACCTGTTGTTGAACATGCAGACTAAGCCAAAGCTGAGAAGGATATCCAGACATCCACTTGACATTCTGAATGACCCCCCCCCCCACCCACACAAATGTATGCTTACACTGACTCAAACCCATACAAACTGCAGTCACATAAACCGTCCACTTAGCAGTGGTTTCATTAACCTCTGCTGACACAATGCAACAAAAACAAATGCTGGATGGTGCATGCATGAGCTACGGCTGTGAGACACTTCTAGAGATGTTGATTTCGCATAAGCAGGTTTTCTGACTAGAAACCCCAGGGATTAGACATCACAAGGTTCACTGAGTCAACAGAATCCGTGCCCATTTATTACATTTAGGAGTTACAGTGATCTTAACAGAGGCACCTGATAGCCAGATTGAGTAATAGAAGGACACCACTGTATATAGAAGATTATTTCTAAAAGAATAGATCTATAATCAATCAAATTTATTTCCTTAATTTTAAAAACTTTAGTGCCATTATTTGGGCAAGTCATTAAATCAGATTTACACAACACTTTTTTGTATTGTGATTCCCTGCAGCCTGTATCATGACAACTTCTTAAAATGTCTGTCCTGTCCCTGCAGTCAATCATGCCTCCGCATTAAAAAGAAGAGAGCACCCCCCCCCCATTCCCAGCCAGCTGTGATTTTTAATGTGGCATCTAATTCAGCCACTAAATGGCCCGGTGGGGTGTTCCCTTTACAGCCGTTCCCCTCCCCCTGCATCGTCCTTCTCCCTCCAGGCAAAACCACGCTGGGTGCATGTCAAAGATCACATGACAATAGGGATTCCTGACCCAGCGAGGGAATGAGAATGAATCAGACCTAATTCAAGCATGTCGCAGGCGGCTGAAGCATTGCTCTTCAGACAGAGTGCCAGGCCTTTTCCACCCACATGGACAAGTCAGCATTCCTTATGTTTTACCCCTTTTGAAGTAGAGCTACCTGTCTAGTCCACAGGTATTTGTTTTTATTACAGTACTGGTAGAGTTACAGTCAAAATAATGCACCCAAAACTCGAAATGCACTCATTAATGATCAGGGTTGATCAAATATTAATCGTCATCCTCTCAAGTTTCCTTTCCCTATCATCTGACGGTCACATGACTCTCTTGAACGGTTACTAAATTAAATGTACAATATTCTGAATAATTCAGGAACACACTTCATTCATGTCCTGGTTCTTAGAGTACTTCAACACTATTAGCAAGAAAGAATGCCTCATTGTCCTCTCATCTTGTAAACTGCACTGATAGCAGCTGCAAAAATAAAAACTGTAGACTTTTGAAAAAAAAAAAAAACACTGTTTGACCTTCTAGAAAACATTGTTGTACATTTAAACCTGTCTATGGATTAGTTAACAGACCATGCAACATGTGCCACCAGACCCAAAAAGAGACAGGAGCAAACATCACTCTGCATACAGCAGCAGCTTTCTGGAACAAATTAATATTGTGTGGCAACATAAAATCCACTTTTTATCCTACAGCTTACACAATCCGTCTCCAAGACTACTACCGTATACACCTCTAAAAAGTTCATTCTAAGCCCGTTTTAAGCTTTTATTGTGAAAGGGGCAGACAAGATTTATGTGACAAAGGTTGAATGTTAATGACGCCCTTAAGTTATGTACAAAAATGAGAGCTACAAATCAGAAGGTAGCCTGTGGGCATGCCGTCAAAGCCAAGACAAAACTTTTTAGCGTTATTTCTTACCGGGCCATTGCGATGCAGCTGGGATGACGACAAAAAGGACGCAGCAGACAACGCGCTCCAGCCAAGAAGAACACCTGCGGAGGTACCATACACAGCCACGCTCACATTTAACTTCACCGCTGCTCTGAAAACTACAGGAGGTGTAAAATGAAGATGCAGAACTTTACCTCATCTTCATCTTCTTTAACGGATCGAGTGCAGAAAGCTACATGGACAGTTCGGAGGTGGGGAAGCAGGAATAAAAAGTCTTCACAGCTTTCTTGGTCCAGCACCACCAGCACCACCGCTGCTGCTGCTGCTGCTGCTGCAGGCTCCGAAACAGCTGATAAGACACAGAGCGCTTTGCTGGAAACAGAAGAAGAAGAAAAAAGAGTGGAGAGAAGTGACCTGCAGGGGTTCACTTCAGGACTTCCGCCAGGTCCTAAAAGGGAACTATTTGCATAGTCACGTGACAACATCCGACCGGCATCTGAACACCTAAAAGAATTAATAATAATAAAAATAATACATATTTTTTACACTTTAACAATGAACACTGAGCAGACTGTGTCCCTTTGTGACACATCTGTCAAGCCCAAGGCTGTGCTCCTCTATTGACACTGGCTGGAGTGGATGTGAAAAGATAAAAAAGTACAGCATGAGCTGTGTAAACGTGAGATTTCCACCATTCATACAAAGTTTACACTGCTGAGGTCTCGCAAGAACAGACTTGACAAGATAATGAACACATGTAGCTCCACTTAAGACTTATTTACTTTAGGTTATATTACTTAGAGGTAAGAACAAGGTGAGACCTACCAGAGGAAGACAGAGGTTGTGGAGAAAAATTCAGTCCTAAGATAAATGTAAAAAAACAAACAAACAAAAAACAGTTAAACTGACCAAAAAATAAACAAAACAAATAGTCTGCAGAACAGTTTTTTTTAATTTTCTTGTTAAGACATAGACATTTTTATAACTGAGAATTACTGGGTTGTCAGTGTATGTGCATTGTATGTGATTTTCTTTCCACACTCCGCTTGTGTAAGTGGCCTATTCAGCCAGGACTGTCTCCAAAAGTATTTGTGAAATCACAAATCATGTTGACAGCTGCACACCTTTACTATAAGCAAATGACTCTTTTATTCTCACACTCTGACTATATATAGTGAGGATCAAACATTCAAAGCGTGGCAAATGCATACACACACTTTTCAAGAGTGATATTTCAATTCAGAAGCCAAATACGACTTAAAAATTGAAAAGCTTTAAAAAAAAAAAGCTTGTAGAGTGCACAGTGAACTGCACTTACACCAGATGGCCACTAGAGGATGAAGTTGGTTTTCTTTTCAAAGGCCACATTTGAGCTTTGTACTACATACTTGCCATCAATAGGCTGCTGATGGCCAACAGCACACACAGCTGATTGTGTCTGGAAAACAATTTTAATAATAAAAAAAAAATTCTTTATTGTCTTTATTTTTATGTTGCTGTGTCAGATGTAACCACCGTCTTGTCTGTGCATGATCTTCAGCTCTGGAAAACCCCATCTGTTGATCTGATAGATTGATGCATATCAGCACAGCAGCTAGAGGTCATTGGTACAAACGTGTACACATGCAACCTTGCTTTGTTTGTTTGTTTGTTTGTTTTTGTTCAATATCATTACAAAAAGATAAGAATTTGTGAATTCCTCTGTGTGACTCCTTTTTGATTGAAAGTGAGGATGATATCATTGGATAAGGCAAGCGGTTGAGAATTGTGTATTATTAGTGGTTTTATCTGTAGGCCTCCGGGCCACTGTCTGAACACGTCCACGGCTCTGTGAATGTCTGTTCTGTTCACATTCCAGTGTCAGGGAAAAGAAAGACAAAATTGTCTGTTAAATGCTATGTGGCAGTGTAACCTTACATAGAGCAGGGTGGGTCCCTTTCCACAAGGACTGGTATATAGTGCAGCTTTGCAGCTCTGTCCTGAAAACACAACTTCAGTTATTGTGATTTTACAGCAGCAATGTGTGCTTATTACTACACATGAGTAATATTATTCACCAGGGCAACTGTCAACATGAGCACAGAGTCAAAAGTCTGAGCAGTCTTATTTAAATTAAACTAATTATCAATCTAATCTCCACTCTATTTAAAGACTCACAGCACCACCATGGGGTCAGCAACCACGTCTTGAAGAGACTGTGCTTCCATTTGTCATTTCTTGGCAGAATAAAAAACTTTCAGCAGACTACTTAACTTCTTTACCTGAAAGGGTTAAGACTGACAAGATTTACGTCTTTCAGATTCAATGTGTTTCTGCCTTGTAATCTTACCTACCGTGTCATTTAACAGCTTGTCCAATACATCATTTAAACTGTTTTATAGGTACAACATTTTCAGGAAATCCTAATCTCTTCAGTTGTCAAGAACATATCCCACATGAGAACATTTATGGTTCTGTTACGGTAATCTTATTTAAGATGTTGAAGAAAGTACTGAGGATTTGGGACATTAATAAAAAATGATGCAATCTCATATAATCATGTTTCCATCTGGAGCTAATAAATCTGCGATAGTCATTCAACCCAGAATTGAATATCCATTGCACCTTCACTGAAGACAAAAGACTATACTTAGTGGGTGTTATTGCTTTTTCAGTGTCAGAGGTTCTAATATAAATACAATAATATCTTGCTAAATAATACATAAAGCACTGCTGACATATTCCTCTCATTTTAGTCTACGGCAGTTTCCAGATTCTGGATTAAAAATCATTTTTTAGAGTCATTTGAGCAAAAAAAGTCACTTCACATAGGACGGTTCTTACTAACAGGTGGCTGTTAAGCCACTTTAATGTGTCTCATTAATATATAATATAACATATATATATATATATATATATATAATATAACATATATATATATATATATATATATATATATATATATATATATATATATATATGTATATATATATATGTATATATATATATATATGTATATATATATATATATATATATATATATATATATATATATATATATATATATATATATATATATATATATATATATTGTTGTTGTGATGGTTGAAAGCTTGGCCAAAGATCCTTTCTCATCATAATTTCATTAAGACTGTTTTCTTTTCTGTGTTTATAGGAAAACACATAACAAGTGATGGACAGAATTAACTCTAAAGAATGTGGTAAAAAATGTATTAATGTGGTAAAACCCACACACCTTGCTCCACTGGGATATTTAAAATGTTCCTTGATTTCAAAAACATAACAACACTTTGAGCTGTTATTTCATCTTAGGCACAAAATGTTTCATAACCAGCAACAGGGCTCTGAGTTATATCAAATTACTTCCAACAGCTGAAATCAGGGAGGAGGGAGTGTGGACTGTGGAGCCACTAAACAGCTGAAGCTAGACTGCAGCCCACGCTGAGGTCTCACAATCACACACTGAAAAAACTCAGGCACATGTGCTGTACAATCCCCTCATTACCACAAGGCATTGAATCAAATGCAGTCTACAGACTGCTGTAAAATAAGATAAGGTCAGTAACAGGTGCGTTACGTAGTTTTAAAACTGTAGTTGCATCTTAATACACCATATAAACTCTGTGATTGAATGAAAATTAAAATGTAGTGATTTAGACTGTAGCTAAGCATTAGCTAGTCAAAAGGCTTCAGAGTTTTGTTATGTTCAGGTGTAAACAGCTCTACTTAACAAATCTAAAACAGGTACAGAGAAAAGGCTAAATCAACAATACTATAGTAGCAAACACTGAAAAAGGGGGTTTTGTGTTTTTTTGTGAGCAACATCAGAAAATATTATGTGTCAACAAAATACATTTTCAACAGCATGAAGTTGGTGCAGTTGGTGCCAATCCAGCCAGTCCAAGAGGGGAAAAAAAGCACTCAACACTGATCACATATACAAGCCAGTAACAAGTCCAGGAACATAATACAAGACTAGCCTTACCTGGTACATACATTATAAGGATGACCACAGTTACAGTCTGCCTTCACAAATCAAGCTTTTGAACTCCCCTGTAACTTCTCTTTTGAAATGATTCCGTCCTTAAGCCTCCAGGATGGAGGATTTTAATATTAACCTGAACAAGAGTAAGCAAATGATCTATTTATTTTTGCTGCATGTAGTGCACAACACTAACCCTAAAACAACAGCAATGATAGTTAGTTAGTCAGACTCATTTTAAGAGATCTTAATAACTTTATCACCTTTTATGCCAAATGGACACACGCACATACGACTAATAAAAAAAGCAGACCAATTTCTGCTGCTGCTGTAAACTGTGGAGACATCTCCTGCACATGCACATCCTGAGGTCTGTCTGCATCCAGGTCTCTGATTATTCCCTCAGCTGGTAAAAACATGCATGCATAGGCTCACTGTTTTACCACAATAAAATTGAACTTTTTATGCATACATTGTACTTATATCTGCTAGTATTAACCTGACAGATTTGGTTCAATACCTAATATGATAGACTCTTTATATCCAGAAACAAATAAAGATGAGCTCTAAAAAACAACTTTGGAAACATAAACTGGCTGTTCTATTGAGATTCTTTGTTGCAGAGCTTCAAGTAAGCCAAGCAGTCTGCTCTGCATTGGCCACCTGAACTATCTTTAGCCCCTGCTGGCAAGTGAATGGAAGTGCCTGACTTATCTTCACTGCTGTCATCAAGGCAGCCAGTATTTTTAGGGGACAGCAGCAGCTGCAAAAGCATTTAATGGTATTCCATGAACAATGACACTTGGGGTGTCTAAGGCCTGAACGACACAGAGACTGGGGGACCACTCCGAACTTGTTAAACAGGAAGCCAGAGCAGGACCGCTTTCTATACCAACCACATGACATTAACATCTACTGAAGTAGAACATGGGACCTTTGAGGACAGCATGCGTCTGAATCTGAAGTCAACTTGGGACATTAGTCAGCCTTCAGGAGACGGGTGGCACTGCTTCTTAACTCGGACAGAGATTGCTAGTGCGGAATGTATGTTGACGGTCGTTCCTGGCGACTGAAGCGAGGTAGGTCATGTGAGGGGTACGGAGCGCAGCTTCACAAGGGGCAGAGGTCATTCCAATTAAATCAGACAAGTAAACACAGAGGTTAATCTCTTCACTTTAAAAGTCCAGAGGGAATATTGAAGATACACTCAATGCAATGTTTGAACTGTGTAGGTAAAACAACTTTTTATGCGATGCACAAAAATATATTTGAGAATATAAAATATTAAATAAAAGAAAGCGAAATTTACTACTTTTCCCTAAATAAAATATGTACTTTTTTAAAAAAATCATTTGACTTGTGTGGGGATTTTTTGTTGTTTTATTTTATTTTTTTTGTAAAACTATTAACTTAAAACTTTATCTATCAGTTTAGACATGCCTCAAAAAGAAAACTTCAAAGCAGTATTGCTCAGTTCTCCAGAACATCCAGGGCTTGTTTTTTTAGGATATTTATAGCCATGTTTTATAATAACTATTATCAAGGATATATTGTATTTTTTTAAATATATCATTTTAAATTAAAACTGTGATCTAAAAGGGAAAATCAGATTTTTTTTAAATTAGAGTTTTGACTTGCCTTTATAAATACAAAGTTCTGACAGTTCAGGACATGTCTTGCATAACACACTCAGCTAATTGGTAAATATTCTTTTTTTCCAGAGTCAATCTATGCACATTGTTATTTTCCAATGAATAGAAAACTAAGAACGCTTATAACAACAAATTCCTTAAATATGGACTATGACAGGGCCGTAATCCAGTCACATTTAGATAAAGCATCCCCTAACAGATCTCCCAACAAAGGGTGTGATAGATGCTCAGCATATTTTGACTGCACGGTCTCTCTTGGGTGAGCAGACTGTGATTTGGGCTGGTGTTTGTGTGAGCACGCGGGCTTCTGAGCTGTCTTTGTGATACCTGACACACACTCCTTTGCAGGTCTTTATTTAGTGTGTACTATATTAAGCACTTTCCCATTGAAATACAGCACCAGCTGTACTGGCTATGTGTTGTGGCTGCTGTTGCAATAGGACTAGGCTGTCCCCCTCATACTGCTAGGCAGTGTTTTTCTCTCATGCAGACAGATCTAATTCAATTAGCCCTAATAATCATACCATCTGTTTGTGCTGAAACACGTGCACTTGAAAGGGGTGGAGTTTAAATGTGAATGACAGAAATTCTTTTGGCATTTCTAACGAGATGGGTTTGTTTACAGGAATGCTTCTCACAGCAAACAGTTATTGCACATGCAGTGTGGTTGACATGTTAAAACTGTTTGAATATATGCGTCTCAAAGGAAGGCTGCTTAATATTACAGTAATTTATCTGTCATTTCTTCTTTTAGAAACTTGCAGAGCAGAGGTCGGACGGTCTTGCCCCAGTGAGTAGCCACTAATTGCCCTACTGGACTGCCTAAGGAGAACGAAAGCTGTCAAAGCAGTAGAAAATGGATGTATTTGGAGGTGCACCACGTTTTTTAGCCTATCCAAGACCTGTGGTGGTACAAAGCGGGACCGATGCAGTCCTTAAGTGTCAGATTGGTGGCGATCCAAGGCCAGCTGTAATCTGGGAGCGAAACAATGAAAAGATTGACCCACAGGGACGATATCGGGTCTTTGAGGATGGCAATGTTTACAATCTCATCATTTCAGCTGTTACCATCGAGGATAGTGGCCAATATATATGCAAAGCAAAGAACAGCATTGGGGAAACATATGCAGCTGCGACACTAAAGGTGGAAGGTGAGGCACAAGAGATGGAGCTTCGAGAGGAAAATAAACCACGGTTCCTTATCAAACCACTCTCCACTCGCGTTGGCCGTGGAGAAGATGCTGTGTTCTCTTGCAAACTATGGGGAAACCCAAAGCCAGAGGTTGTTTGGGAAAAGGATGGTAGAAAACTCCATGAAATATTTGAAAGCACACATTTCAGTGTGGGCTACCAGGACGGTGGATGGTTTCAGCTGAAGATCTTTAAGACTCGTGCTCCAGATGGTGGTGTATATACATGCAAAGCTAGGAATGAGTTTGGGGAAGCATTGGCAGCAGCTGTGTTGCTTGTCGATGCAGGTCCAGGACATGAGGAAGAAGGAAATCGCAATGGCTACACAAATGGCCACTGGAAAGCCCACCAGGGAAAACAAAGGAGCGGAAGGCAGGTGCCAAACCGCCTCAAAGATGACTCCATGACCAAGTCAACTAAAGTAAAAATGTTTGCGGTGACAGAAGGCAAACATGCCAAATTCCGCTGCTTTGTGACTGGTAAACCCAAACCAGAAATCATTTGGAGAAAAGATGGCAGGCTTATTCTGTCTGGAAGGCGTTACTTGTTGTATGAGGACAGAGAAGGATACTTCACTCTCAAAGTTCTGTATTGTAAGCAAAAAGATAATGGACTTTATGTCTGTGCTGCTTCAAATACTGCAGGGCAAACCCTCAGTGCGGTGCACCTCTCCGTCAAGGGTAAGTGAGGAAACATTTCTATTGTTTTTATTTATATAAATGTAAAGAAAGTCAAGAATGGTAGATGCAGACTGTGCAAGCAAGTGATGCCTTTTTCAGTGAGTAAAGGAGTGAGTAGGAGTGTGGCGTTCTTGGATCAAATGTCTATCTATTTGATGCTAGGATGATGTCACTGAGATGAACAAGTACTCTGAGATCATTTATTGGGGTAGGGCCAAAGACGGATAATTCTTAAATATTGAAAGGGTTAATGATACCATGCTTCTACACCAAAAAAACATGTGACCTATGTCTCAAAGAGGTAGCTTTCATACCAAGTTTAGGTTGCTATAATTTAAAAAGCAAAGACAGCGTTCAGAAGCACTTTATGACTCTTTGGCTACTTATAGATGCCCACCGAGGGAATTATTTAATATATATATATCTTTTAGCATCTTAAGTCAAATAAAATAATTACAGGCAGGTCAGGCGGTCACTGTGTTGTAAATATAAACAAATGATCTACTGGTAGATTTATCAAAAAACATTAATGATATGAAATGTGAAACTCGAGATTGTGTATCTTAACATGCAAAGTTCATCAGCAGTATGATGTCTGCAAAGTCACTTAGCTTGTGAAAGGTTGGACGTCCATGTGATCGAGTCTTTTGGAAGGCATCATGTTTCTCACATGGCCCAGAGAAATCCAAACTCATGGCACCACCAAAGTATTGTATCAGTTGAAGCACTAAAGTAGGATTAATGGTCAGAGGATGGGTATGAATGCAATTTGAAGTGAAGACACTGAATGTACACCATCTGTCGTCAGTTATTGTGTGTAATCGCCCTTGTTAAAACATTAGCAAGATAAGGAAATGAAGAGCTTTGCACACACACTACTAAATGCAGTCTACATTCTTATGTTTACAACTGTCTGGTACTGTCTGATGGTGTCAGTTACAAACAGTTTATTCCCTATCTAACACCCCACTGTGTTAATGACCGTCCCATTCCTCAACTAAATAAGCCACTTGCCTCATGATTTTGTTCATCTTGTTTGCTTACCTGGAATTTACTATCAAATTCATTTCAAATTGCAGCGTTTACTACAGAGACATGCATACTGTGTATTATGGGTTTATTTACTGGGTCAGATTGCTTAAAGAATTTAATGTTACTAATGTAATTTGAGTTGTTTCTAAATTTTTTTTCATGTAAATGTTATACGGTTTTAATCATAATTGTGTTCTTTGGTCCCAGAGCCGCCTGTGCGGTTCAAGCAGCCTCTCATTGATCTTGAAGTATGGGAACGAGACTTAGCTGTTCTCGAGTGTGAAGTTCCAGAGGACTCAGTTCCCATTACGTGGTATCTGGAGGATCGACGACTGCAGCCAGGGGCCAAATATGGAATGGAGGAGTGGGGAACAAAACGGCGGTTAACGATCCGTGACATCGGAGTTGATGATGATGGGATTTACCTCTGTGAGATGCCCGATGGGGGCAGAAGTATTGCAGAGGTAGCTGTAAAAGGTAAAGAGTAGTTTCAATCACAGTAAATAGCTAAAGTAACAGGAATGTAACTCAAAGCTACGTTTTGTTGTCTTTCCTTGTAGGTACAATTCTGCGGAAGCTTCCAAGAAAAGTGGACGTCTTGGAGGGTGAAAATGCTGCTTTTTGTGTTGAAGTGGAAAAAGAAGAGATGGACATACATTGGTACAAAGAGGGCGTAGAGCTGCGAGAAACCCATCAGACCATCCTTAAGTCTTTTGGTCGAACTCACATCCTAGTTTTCGTCAATACTATGCCCCAAGATTCTGGCCTGGTGACTTTTCTTGTAGGCAGATCCAAGACTTCCTCTCAGTTGAGGGTGAAAGGTAATGTCAGTCATTGAATCATAATGCATCAAATGTAAAGTTTGCATAACCATCATTTTCACTGTTTGCTATCCAATGAAATGTTGATGCCTGATGTTTTTTTTTGTTTGTTTTCAGCGGCCAAACATTGTCCTCCGAGTTGTCCTGTGAGTGTACAGATCAACACAGAGCGTGCTAATGCAGCTCTTCTCTCATGGGTTCCTGCTCAGGACTCACGAAAAAACCCTCCATCGGGATATGTGCTTGAGAGACAGGAAGTAGGCACTGGTTCACAGGAGTGGCTACAGTGTCTGACCACTGACTCTGCAACCTCTGTGGAGATCCTTGGTGACAGTGTCCCATGTGAGGCTGATTATCGCTTTCGCATCTGCAGTGTAAACAAATACGGGAAGAGTAACAACGTTGAGTTCCCGAGAACAGTCCACTTAGGTGAGCTCAGTTCTGCCAAAACAGCTATGCTACTGTGTTGTTTTTTTCTTGATTAATCACAAAATGGCTTAGGATATTTTTTCTACATGTTGTTTTTCTTTACTAGTTCCTGTGGCCAGAATACAAGCTCCCTTACAGGATGCCTTGGTGCCTGAGGGCCAAGATGCTGTCTTCTCTATTGAGCTTTCCGCTTCAGTTATTGGTACATGGTTCTTAAATGGAACTCAGCTTCAGGAGGATGAGCGGTATTCCATGCGTCGGTCACGAACACACCAGTCTCTTCGCATGCGAGGAGTGCGCGATACAGACAACGGAGCCGAGCTTACATTTATTGCCTATGGAATCAGAGATTCAGCAGTGCTATACATTCAAGGTATGTATAGTTCCATTTAAGGATTTGTTGGTCTTGGTGGGCCTTACATGTACTGTGTTTTTGGATGCTTTAAGAGGAATTGGGTGAAAATTCTGGTATGGCACAAAAATACGAGATGAGAGTAATGTTCTTTATCTATAATGTTCTTTTATCTATCTCTATCTATTTATCGATTCAGTGATGTAAACACTTCCTGTTGTTTTTCTAACATTTACAGCACCTCTTGTCAAGTTTTCTCCACTGTCAGAAATGGATCGAAACAAATTTGTAGAAATCGGAAACCCCATTGTGTTGTACTGTGAGCTGTCAGATCCTGCAGCTCCAGTGCACTGGTACAAGAATGGGGTGGAATTACAATCAATGGAAGGTCTTCATATCCAATCAGAGGGCACCATGAGGCGCATTGTCATCCAGTCAGCAGAGTTGTCACACTCAGGAGTGTATTGCTGTGATGCCATTGATGACGTCATCAGGTTCAATGTGGAAGTAGAGGGTGAGTGGAGTGAGTTTCTCACAATACTGGCGGCTTTCACAGAACCTAACCATCTTCACTGTCACTTGTACCCTTTATTCTTATGTTTATCTTTATATAGGATGCATGTTGTCATCTCTTAAAGTCTGACCTATAAAATGACATAACAATCCATTAAAATATGTAAATATTCATAGCCCCACCTGTGAGGTTTTCAGCAGTTCCAGATGCTGAGAGGAACAAAACCATCCATGCGGGATGCCCCATTATTTTACAATGCGAGCTCTCAGATCCTTCAGCACAAGTGCACTGGTACAAAGATGCGTCAAAGCTCCATCCTCAAAGTGGAGTAGATATTATAACTGATGGCTTGGTGAGGAGACTGATTGTCCAGTCAGCAGACGTTTTCCACTCTGGATTATATTGCTGCAAGACAAAGGGTGACACCATCACATTCAGTGTGGACATCACAGGTGATTTGTTTTACCTTGCGTGATGTAAAACATTAACAAGCTCCCACTCAGCAAAGCGACTAACTCCGATGACACTCTTGTATGTTGTCTGTTGCCTTCTTCTTAGCACTTATCTGTTACCTCTCTTTTTTAGTTGTTGTTTTATGATAAATAATCTAAAATGGCTGGCATGACGTTGATGTAAGGTTGACATAAAATCTAAACATATCTGTAGCTCCACCCATGAAGTTCTCGGCTATACCCGAAGATATGAAGACCAAGTCGATCGAGGCAGGCTGCCCTATAGTTCTCCAGTGTGTGGTGTCGGATCCTGAGGCCCTTGTTTGCTGGTACAAGGATGAAACACAGCTAATTTCAAACTCTGGATTAGAAATCCACTCAGTGGGCAACACAAGGACATTAGTTGTTCAGTCTGCAGAGCTGGGCCACTCTGGTGTGTACAGGTGCACCACACAGGATGATACCGTGGAGTTTCAAGTGGAGATCAAAGGTGACTTTACACTTCTTATCTTGTGCATTCATACTGTAACCCCACCCCCTCTTTCTAGATGCCACTAATAATCCCTGCTTCTACTATGTGGTTTGAAGGACTGTTTCATGCACATAACTTTAAAGAACTGTTAACACACTAGGTGATAACTATTTATAGTCATTTATTTTGTGACTGCTGTGGCTCCCTTTGAATTGAAAGTCTCCAAAGCCCCTTTCATCTTCTGCTCAGCAGTTACATTTTTGTAAGCTATCCATTTCCACAGCCTTGATTTTATTTAGCTGTCCTAAATTCCTAATGCTAGCTATACCAGTGACATACTCCACTGACTTTGATGTGGAGAGAACAAAGTCACTTGAAGCGGGCAAACCGTTGGAGCTGGAATGTGAGGTTGCAGACTCCACTGTGCCTGTCTGCTGGTATAAAGATGGTAAAAAGCTCCTTCTGCAGAATGGTTGGGATATGCAGAGTAATGGCACATCAAGGAAAATCATTATCCCATCTGCTGAGCTCATGCACTCAGGGCTATACAGCTGTGAATCTCCTGATGACACTATCCACTTCACTGTGGATATTAAAGGTGATTTTTTAATTTCAATTTTAGATACACCTAAAGCTTTTCTGGCGGCTAGATGCAACTAACATGTACAAAATGCATTACGTCTGTCTGTGTTTAAGTGGTGCTTTGTGTGAAGTTGTTACCGTTTTTTAAAAAAAGTTAAATTAATCTCTACTGACAAAATGTACATATTTAAATAATATGCAAGTTGTTGAGATGTTAAGCTGAGATATGACAGATTACTTCCCTGCTTTGGGCAGCTAAACCTATACCCATTTCTGCATAGTGTAAATTTCCGCTGTTATAATATGAATCGTCATCTTTAGCTCCAACGTTGCCAGTGTCATCCTTACCGGAGGTTGTGGAGACGCAATCACTCATGGCAACCTGTCACACTGAACACACCTGTGAAACCTCAGACCCAGCTTTCCAGGTGTCATGGCAGAGGGATACAGAGTCTGATTCTAATAGAGAGCCTGATTTTGAAATGGAAGGCATCAAGAAGACCCTTGTTATTGAACCAACTCACCCTTCAAACTCTGGAGCATACTATTGCGCAACAGCAGATGATGTTGCCCAATTAATAGCAAACAATCAAGGTGATTTTTTTTACTAATCTTTGTATATTTTAGTTAAAATGATCTTTTTGCATAGCTTTTACTTACCGATCTATATTATTAAGAGTCTCTATAGAGTCAGGTTTTGTAAACTCTAGATTAATGTGCACTAAAATTATCCCCCATGATTGTTTGTAGTGCCACCACCAACATATCTGCTCGACTCTGATGTTGAGAAGGCCAAGTCTGCTGAAGGGCACTGCCCAATTGTTCAACAATTTGAGATTTCAGATCCCATTGCCAAAGCCTGTTGGTACAAAGATGGAACCCCGATCTACCCACAAAGGGAAGCTGACCATGACTCACAGAGCAACTGTAGCCAAATCTTGCACTCCCAATCACAACACTTGTCTGGTGATGGAGGGTTTGGCTGCGAAACATCGGGTGATGCACATTTAAATGAGGCCATGAAAGGTGGTGTCCCTCATTGTACCTGCACAATTCAGAATCAAGAATTTAGTTATATGCGTAAAGCGATCGTCCAGCTCATTGTTTTCTCTTTGGCTTTGTCCAAACAGCAGAGCAGTGTCACTATGGTGATGAGATTGGTGAGATAGCTGATGCATCAGCCCAATACACTGTGGATGTCAAAGGTGATTTGATATTTCAACATCAGTCATCCATGTTAACCCAGCATATAAATGCCACTAACAATAGTGGTGTATTTCATTGTTAGCTGAATCATTTCAGGCATCTGTAAATCTTTTTTTTTCTTAGAAAACTGCTTTTTATCTCATTGTCATCCTTGGTCTCGGGTCATTTCCTGCTGTTTTTGGCTCTTATATGTGGTTGTTGAATAGCAGTGTAGCTGCTTCTCATACTAATGTATATGTTGTGTTTGTCTATTCATTCTTCATTTTAACAGCCATCTTTGCTTGTAACAAGCAACTTACACATCTTTAAGGCCATCTTATGTCTGATTCATCACCAGATCCCCTCATTCACATTGCTGCCCTGAACCTCTACCCGTTGCAATGACAACGAACCTTTCTTCAAACAGAAGAAAATTATTGTACCGCTTAGGTTTTGGGAAGCTCAGAAGTTAGTGTACACATTGATCAAACGACAATATTAGGAGTCAGCTGAAAGGAGACATATTGGAGCTCACTCTCAGACCAAACCTGGTCGACCTTCTTGTTTGTCTTTGCAATGGATTTTCCCATAACTCCATGCTAACCCACACTGCTGTAAAATTCTGTTATGAGAAGAAGTATTGAGACCATCAACAACTGAAAACCTTTCTCTGTGTACATCACAATGCTTGTAGCTACATCGCCCAGGCTCTCTTCTGAACAAGAGAAGAACAACTCCACTGAAGAGGCTTATCCAGCTGGAGTTTTCCGGATGTCCTCAAGATGCACTGGCATCTACAGTGGCAGGGATGGAGACACTCAGACATGTGAAGACCATTCCAGGAACATGCCAACTTCTCAGTCAGCATATGATCATATGACTGACTTGATTGCAAATGAACTGCCAATAGAGCTCTCCAAAAATCAACCAATAATATGCACCAAACCTCCAGTGACTTGCAATTTTGTGAAGCCACCAACAATGCAATCTGACGCACACAATCACACTAAAAAGCTTACAGAATCACAAGGTGAGGAATTTATTTACTATATACAGTACACAGGAGCCCAGTCTGAGGAACTTTATAATCCAGCTGCCCACGAAGATGAGTTTTGTAAGTTGTTAAAAACTACAGTTGAAACAGAGGTATCCAGTCCCAAGACTGTCCAATTAGAGGAGGTACATAGCTTAGTTCAGAGACCCACAGAGTTACGTACCCCCATACAAACTTCAAGTGCCATGTTAGAGCACTTGCAGATTTGTACAGTCAAATCCAGCAAGTTTTGTAACTCTTTAAAAGCTGCAACTCCTCAGTCAGAGGAGCCCTCTGAAACCTTACAAGCCACTACTGTCCATTTAGAAGAGCCCACAGACTCCTTACAGACTGCTCCTTTCCAATCAGTGGAGCCTTTTAATTCCTTACAGACTGCTACTGTCCAATCAGAGGAGCATTTTAGGTCCTTACAGACTGCTACTGTCCAATCAGAGGAGCATTTTAGGTCCTTACAGACTGCTACTGTCCAATCAGAGGAGCATTTTAAGCCCTTAAAGATGGCAACTGTGCAGTCAGAAAGGCCCTGTAGTTTCCTACAGATGCCAGCTGCCCAATCAGACAAGATTCCCGATTCCTCACAAACTGAAAATGTCTATTCAGTTGGGCCCTGTGACTCTTTATGGACTACTACTGATCAATCAGAGGAGTTTAAGAGACCCTTACAGACATCTACCATCCTTTCAAAGATGCTCAGTGACTTCAATAACAAAGCATCCATTCAATCATTGGATCTCTCTGATACTAAAGGGGTCAAAACCTTCCAACCTGACCACTACAGTTTGCAACAGTTTGCACCTGTCCGACCGCATGACCCCTACCATACGGGACAAACTGTATCTACTCATTCATATGTACCGCATCACGCGATTCAGGAGGCATCAGTCCAAGCAGAGGGTCATCAAACCATGGAGACTACAGAAGAGCAAGTAGACCGCACTGTTCACTCTGGGCACAGATCATCCCACTTTGCAGAGCCTTACGATAGCAAACAGGCACCTGCTGTCCACATGGAAGAGCTCTTTCTCTCAACAACGAGTGACAGTGTCACCGCATATAAGGTGGCTGTTGAAGGTGATTTAAATGGTTAGCATTATCAATCAAAAAAAATGGACGGGCACAATGTTGACATTGTGTAAAATGAAAAGATTGCTTTTGCAATCCTTGACATTTTGACAATTTCTACATTTACTCACCTGGATTTTGTTCATACTAAAACTACTTGTGTAGTTGGTGTAAACCTGTGAGCTTGGGTGGTCTGGGAAAATACTACAGATAGAGACAAGAGTAAATACATTATCTTCAAAGCCTAACTCGAATGCCTAGTTATCTCAAGTCTAACCAGATACTTAGTTTACTAATAATTGAGGAAATATCTTACAATGACTTATTTTACCTTTAATATTTATTCGCATGACTAATCTTGATTGGAGATTTTGCTCTTGTTTTTGTTTGTTTTAAGCATAATTTTGTTTTGTAGTCATTAATAGTAATGCAATTTTCTCTTGATGTTACCTCAAACATCCCCCAGCTCCAGCTGTAAGAATTACAAGTCTTGGTGAGGCTGAGAGGAACAAGTCTGTTGAAGTCGGTGAACCTATAGTGCTGCAATGTGAGCTATCAAATCCGAATGCTCAAGTTACTTGGTACAAGGATGGAATAAAACTACTTGAAGCAGTCGGACAAGACATGCTGGCAGAGGGTCCTATAAGAACACTGGCTTTCCAGTCTGCAATGCCGTCTCATGCAGGGATTTACTGCTGCAAGACGACAGATGATGAATTGCAGTTTCATGTGGATGTTAAAGGTGACAAAAGCTTGTTTTCATTTGTTCTAGATTTTAGTCGGATTTAAATGCATTCAAATGTTTGCTTTCCTTAAAAAACCTCAGTCTCTCTTAATTTTTGAGGGAAGAAATAGGAGTAGATGATTTTTAGAGAAATAAAAATAAATGTACCTTAAACAATCACAATAAATAAAAGTAAAAATGCCACCTAGATTGTGAGAACCCGAAATGGCTCACATCTTCATGCTGTGGGGTGTCCAAAAGTAAAAATATTAAAATCCTGGATACATTAATTCTATACCGACACTCAAATTTTCTTAAGTAGTCTTACATATATGAATAAAGCTCCATATGATGTAAAACTGATGCTTGATGAAATTCAAATAAAGTTGTTAATGTTAAAAAATATAGAAAAATATATTATTTTCAGGATTGTGTTTTTCTTATTTTGGTTAATTAATTAATTAATTAACAGTACCCATTTTATTAACCAGTTCTATTTTACATTCAATCCTGTAGCTCCACCACTGACATTTTCAGCTCTATCTGAGGCTGACCAGAAAATGACAGTCATAGCAGGCTGTCCCATTGCACTACAATGTGAGCTGTCCGACTCCAGTGGACAAGTCAGTTGGTACAAGGATGGAACAAAACTCCTACCTGAAAGTGGAGTAGACATCCAGTCAAATGGAAATGTCAGGAGCCTAGTTGTCCCATCAGCTGAGCGGTCTCACACTGGCATTTACCGGTGTGAGTCAACAGATGATGACATCCAATTTGCTGTGGAAGTAAAAGGTGATGCTCAGAAACTCGCTTTTACTGTCATGTACTTCATGTACTGCCACTAACGAATAATGGAAGGTCCCGTCATCTAACTGAAACAGTTCATTCCTAATACAATGCAATTTGATAAAATGGAAATTGAAAAGTTAAATCTTAATAGTCATATAATCTGTTTCTGTCATGTGGCATCATCCATATGATGATGGATATCCATATCCATATCATTTATTTTTTTAAACAATCTGAGAAACTATTTAAATCTGATTTATAAAGCTCTCTTCTTATTCCTGTTTGTTATCCCATGTCATGCTGCATCATGTAGTTTCTAACTACCTCGTCATACCTCATCAAGCCTCTTTAACTCTTAAATTAAGTGAATAACATGAAATACTACAAGACATCTTCTCATCTTCTAAATATGCAGCTTGTGATTATGCATATCCACTAACTTAAAAAAGCTACTTATACTTCTGACTGGTGTATGTCATACCCTTTACTTTTTGTAGGCACACAACTGGCTAACAGGAATTTTACTGCTCTTCTAGACATTTGTCATTGTTGCTCTTCTAGACGTTTGTCTTTGTTCTTCTGTTTAAAGTGAGTTGTTGGTTCTGTTGTCTTGTCAAATGCTCTTGTGTTTTGTATTTTGTATTATATGTAATTACATTTATAAGGTTTATTAAGACACTCTTTTTGCAATATCCGAAAACTATAGCTCTACCTGTGAAGTTCTCAGAGCTGCAAGAGAATGACAGGAACAAGTCCATCCCAGAAGGCTCTCCCATTGTCCTCAGCTGTGAACTTTCTCACAATCCTTCAGCTCATGTCGACTGGTTTAAGGATGGGGTGAAACTCCTGCCACAAAACAATGTGGAAACACAGTCAGATGGTCTGACACGGACACTGCTCATCCCTTCAGCTGAAAACATACATGCTGGAACCTATGAATGTTCAACAGCAGATGATACCATCACCTTTCAAGTGGATGTGAAAGGTGATTTATTTCTATTCTTACTATCTTCTTAATGACACATACGACACTGCCTTATTCTGTGGTGCGTGTGTGTGTAGTAAAAACATACTTTGCTTTGAATGATAATCAGATAATTGAATGGCTGGCTTGACATATATTATCCACTGTGAATTCATCTCTTATCAAAGACCCTTGTCATTCCCCTTCTCTTAGGCCGATCGCCACAGATCGTACCAATTCCTCTGTCAGAAAAATACAGGATGATTGCAATTGGCTGCCCAATTATTCTCCAGTGTGAGGTCTCAGACCCAGCTGCCCAGGTTACCTGGTTTAAAAATGATGTGGAGCTTTTTTGCAAAACAGGCCTTGATATGAAAAGAGATGGCAGCCTCAGGAAATTAATCATTCATTCAGCTAGGGTGTCTGACACTGGCCTCTACAGCTGTAGCCTCATTGATGATGTTGTGACATTCCATGTGGACATCGAAGGTGATTATCTTGCATTTGTTTTTTTATTAATGAGATTAATTTGAGATTAATGAGCGACAAATGTATTAAGCAAAACTGAATGAATGAATGAATGAATGAAAAACAGATCTTCCATGGCTGACTGTGCTAAAGTAAACAAACAAAAAAGATAAAAAGATATCCGATGTGCTCAATTTCTAAATAGTGTCCAGCTTAACAGCAGTGCTCTGTAAATCTTATAATACCCGCAGCTACTCCTGTGAGGTTTTCAGCACTTCCAGAGGTTGCAAGAAACACATTTGTTGAAGCAGGCTCCCCAGTTAAGCTGCACTGTGAAGTCTCAGAGTCGGCTGCCCAGGTCTACTGGTGCAAAGATGGAGAACGGCTGCTTCCAAACAGCGAATATGAAATGCAGGCAAAAGAAAAACTGAGAGGGCTGCTTATTCAATCGGCAGAAGTCAGACACTCTGGGGTGTACAGCTGTGAGGCCGCAGAGGACCATATAGAATTCAAGGTGGATGTTGCAGGTGATCTAAGTATTTTGAGCTTTGTTAGAAAGACTAACTATAAGTTTCTGCTTGGCTGCTATACCAACAACACTATGCCAACGAGATAATGTGCCTCAATGCTTGATTCCTTACTTTTATCTATGCATCTCTGTGGACATATAGGACTGGAATTTAATATTTGAGCCAGTAAGAGGATTTTGATTATCATGTATTATCATGTCTTTTCAGACTGGAACCACTAAATTCTAATTCTAAATTCTAACTAAATTTAGAAGCCAGGCAGTAATCAGTATCTTCATTATCAAATGAGAGTGGCTCATTGTGGTACAATATAATTTTTAGATTTTTTTAGTTTGTGGTGTTGGTTCTTTAACCTTAAAACTTTAATGATTTACCATATATGACCAGAACCAAAGGATAAACAAGCACAGGTGGCAGCTAGGTGATAAAAAGGTCAGCAATCCCTCATAATTGTATGCAGACCAAAACTGGGCTGTAGGGAAAGTGATACTGGACCTTAGCGTGTTGAAGAGACACGAGCACAGGTCAAAGTTATTGCTGAATTTGCTCTGCCTGCTGGCGTGTCAATTGGCATTTATTTACTAACTTTGCCAGATAATATTGCCAGAACAGTTTGGCAGAACATTGTAGCGAGACACAATATTAGTTTACCAAGTGATTTTACTCTCAGGCTACACAGGCACAAGATTGGTCACACCATCCCTTCAGTCTGGAGCAAACATCAATTATGACGTCTTTACTTCTGACCAAGTAATCGCAAGTACGTGACAAAGCATAGCATAACACAGGAAATCTGATTCCTACCTGTTTACTGTTCAATATACTGGAGTTCCTATAGCATGGGTTTGATTCTCAGCTGTTCCAGAGGCTGAGAGGAGAAAGTCTGTTGATGCAGGCAGCCTGATCAAACTGCAGCGCGAGATCTCAGACCCTGCAACCCACACCTGCCCCTATGAGGAAGGAGTAAAACTCTTGCCAGACTCGAGAATAAACGTCGATTCAGGAAGCAATAAGAGGACGCTGGTTATGAAGTCAGCCACATCTTCATGCTCTGGGGTGTACGATTGTAAAACTGATGATGATGATGAGTCAGAGTTCGACGATTTCTGTGTGGAGGTGAAAGGTGATGTGCTAAGTTTTTCTTGGCCATATGTTTTTCACTCTTCGGTTTTGTACACCTTCATGACCTCTAATAAGTAAGAAAGCAAACCCTGATCATCATCACTGATTTTCCTTTAAATTTCCTAATTTCATTAAGCATCTAGTGGCTCTTCATGTACATGGTTCACATTTGAGGGCACTGTCTTGAAAAATAACTTCTTTTTTGACACACTGTTGCACTGCTTCACATAACGTTTTCACTTCGCTTCAAATGTGGATTAACAGCCATGATGTGAGGAGCTGTCATCTACATCATAAGGCTTGAGATGGGCATGTTTTATGCTGTATAAAAACCTGACCTTAAAGCTTATTGCACGCGCAAGCACAAATAATGAGTATACTCACAAGCAACAACTTATTTCTTCTCTGTACTGTTTTCTGCAGCACCACCGGTAACATTTGCAGACATCCCAGAGAAGGACCTTTACCAGAGCGTTGTTGAGCAGGAAGAGCTTGTTCTGTCGTGTGAAGTATCAAGGGCTGACGGCGTTGTCCAGTGGTACAGAGATGGAACTGAAATGCAACCAGGCAAAAACGTTACAATTCAAGCAGAGGGCACCAAAAGGAATATCACCATACATTCAGCCCAACTTTCAGACATGGGTACATACACATGCCGAGCAGGAGACAACATATTGATGTTCAAGGTTACCATACGAGGTAAAACAAAACTGTATTTATTTTGCAATTTGCAATAAAATGTAAGCTTTGCAGTGTTTCAATTGCAATTTATTATATCCTTCACAGAGCCTCCAGTAATGATAATCCATCCAAAAGAGGATGTTCACCTGGACCGTCATGTCCCAGAAGAAATTATTCTGAGCTGTGAGCTATCTCGCCCCAATGGTGCTGTCAGCTGGTACAAAGATGGCCAAAAGCTCCAAGAGAGTGAGAACATTAAGATGAAGATAGAAGGTCCTTATCGACGACTTAAGATTCTTTCTAGCAGGGTCGAAGATTCTGGAGAATATGTCTGTGATACAGCCGACGATTCAATATTCTTCCACCTTAGTATTACAGGTGAAAATCCTCATCATTACTGCACATACAATACATGTTCATAATTGTGATAAAAAGGCATTGGTAGTTTTTCAAATAGTCAAACCAATGTCAATGACTTCTGAAATTCCATTGCATTCATTAAACAAATAAGCAATAATCCTAATATTTATGTACAGAACCTCCAGTGCAAATCGTTTCCCCAAGTCAGACGCAGATGGAACTGTGTCAGCAGACCTCTGAGAGGATGGTACTAAGCTGTGAGATCTCACGGCCCAATGCAGTAGTACGCTGGTATCGGGATGGACTCGAGGTTGAGGAAAATGACAACCTTATTTTAGAGGTGGATGGCGTCTACAGAAGACTCATTATACCTGAGACAACTGTCTCGGATTCAGCAGAATACGTATGTGACACAGCAGATGACTCTGTGACGTTCTTTGTGAATATAGCAGGTAATTAAAGAAAATATTAAGACAATTTCTAAGTGCTCAATACTTAAGCCATTTCTAATTGTTTTATGTTTGTTTTTTTCAATCCCAGAGCCTCCTGTTCGCTTTATACGTCCACGGAAGATGGCCAGTAGAGTAGAGAAAGTGGCTGGGGAGACTCTAGTGCTAGATTGTGAAGTTTCAAGAGCCAATGCTGAAGTCACCTGGAAAAAGAATGGGGAAGAAGTAGATGCCAGAAATGTCACCATCCTTGAGGATGGTGTAATACGTCAATTGACCATTCACTCTCTGAGACTGGAGGACACAGCGCAGTATGTCTGTGATGCTAAGGACGATGTGATGGATTTTAATGTCCATGTGAAAGGTGATTTACGCTATAGCTATAACTTTAAAATCAGTTATCTAACAAGTCACAATAATCCTTGACTTCAGCTTGAAATGACTTTATAAAGCTGATTTAAACGCTCTTAAAAGTGATGTCTTTCAGTAATATTCCTCTGCTTCTCTTCTCTTCTTCTTTTTAGAGTTACCTGTAAGAATCATTGGTAAAACCGATGCAAAAACTGAAAAACAATTCTTTGTATCGGACGATATTATTCTAGTCTGTGAACTCTCCAGAAGTAATGCATCAGTCAGCTGGTATAAAGATAATCAGCTAATTGATGACACTGAGAGATACTGCAGTGAGGAACAAGGTGTCTTCAGATCCCTGGTCGTCTTAAATGCAGGGCTCGAAGATTCAGGGGAGTACACCTGTGATGCAGTTGATGATAAGATGGTCTTCTACATCACTGTCAAAGGTAATTACATAATTAAAAATGTTGTCAGTCTTTGCTCTAATTGGGAGAATGATAAATGGCACTGAGTTTTTCTTTTCAGAGCCTCCAGTCCAGATCATTGGAAACTCAGGTCACCCTGAGCATCACATACTGGTCGCAGGAGATGACCTTATTTTGGAGTGTGAAGTGTCTCGGCCAAATGCCACTGTGCAGTGGTTATGGAACGGCGAGATACTGAAACCAGACACTCGCATAAAAATTGACAGCTATGATGTTGTAAGGAAGCTTGTTCTCTCTGGACTTCAGCCCTCAGACTCTGGAAAATATATCTGTGATGCTGTCGATGACAAACTGATAACAATTGTGGAGGTCCAGGGTAAGATTAAAAAGATTTTTAAACAGTTTGATCAACAAACTAGTGCATGTAGATTATGAGCAACCTCTTCTAAATCTATTTTCTTCTCAGAGCCACCAGCCAAGTTTGTGAATAAAAATGAAAACAACAACATCTCAGCCTATGAAAATGAGAGCGTCACACTGTGTGCCTTTGTGAGCCAGGAAAGAGCTAATGTTCGGTGGCTGAAAGATGGCCAACTATTGAACGCGGACAACATTCACATCTCCAGTGAGGGTAATACCCACAAGCTCACCATTAATCCTCTGCAGCTGTCAGATTCTGGAGAATATGTCTGTGACGTAAACACAGATGAGATGTATTTCAGTCTTTTAGTCAAAGGTAAGAATTTGGCACTCCTTTTCAAAGTGTGACCTCTAATTCAAATGTTACTACTCCCACAAAGTGAAAACCTCTCGAATTTTGTATTTCTATTCCCATCAGCAATGAGGGTGAAATTTATCAAACAGCTGGAGAATGTTGTGTCTCTGAAGGGCAGCAAACTTACATTACAATGTGAGATCAACAAGCCCAAAGGAGATGTCCAGTGGCTAAAAGATGGCCAGGAGATCTCTCCAAGCCGCCAGCACACAATACGTGCTCAAGGTAGAGAGCGAAGCTTTACCATCCACCAAGTAACAGAAGAAGATGCTGGAGAGTATGTCTGTGAATCCACAGATGACAGGACCTCAGCCACTGTCACTGTAGAGAGTAAGTCCATTCAAATCTTAAAGCAAGTTTTAAAGATCATTTCTTAAAAGCGATAGTTTAACAGTTATCGTTAGACCACAACAAATCTAATTCAGCTTATTGTTTTACAGATCCCCGAGTTGTTGAGATTATTGCAGAGCTTCGTAATGTCACCATTCGTGAAGGAGAAGATGCAGTATTTAAGTGTGTGGTTTCACCAGAGGACACTAAATTGGTGTGGCGCTTAAATGGCAAGCAAGTAGCTCAGAGTGAGCACACTGTCATTTCCAGCAATGGACTATGCCACATGCTCTGCATCAACAACTGCATGGTTTCAGATAGCGGTAAAATAACAGCTGATGCAGAGGGGCTGTTATCAGATGCTGAACTTCAGGTTCAAGGTGAGTTGTTCCCCCTTCCATTAACACTATACTGTAAATCTGTTTGGATCAATCACACGAGCTACATTGCCAACATTATTTTTGTCTTATCTTTTAGTCACCAAAAGAATTCACTATAAGCTTTATTTAGCAGTACTGTAGTGAATGTGAACTCAAATCTTCATTTATCAAATTATGACCATTTAAAACCAGTTTAAACTCTTGAAGAGGTGCCTTTGACAGCTAGTGCTTAGCGGGTTCTCCTGTTAGAATTCCTCAGGTTACTGACAGAGACAAGTGGCTCGGTGGTTTTGGCGTATGTTGCAGACTCCTCAGAGCTTTTTGCTTGGTCTCTGTGCTTTAGCTTGCCATGTAACGCTACATGCTTTCTTTGGTCCATATCATATTTCGCTCTGTCTGAGTGCAGCTTCATAGTACAGTTAATAAAAAACATACACATACCTCCATATTTAAAGTAGACAAAGCTCTACCTTCTGTATTTGCTGTTGACATAATAGATGCTGCTATATAGTAATTCTTAGCCTTCACTTTAAGAGCAACAGGTGCTGTTCACCAAGAAAATGACACCAGTTGTAGCTGAAGAGTACAGTGAGGCCACTCTAGAGGTGGAGGTGAGTCTGGATTCGGGTGAGGTGCAGTGGATGAGGCAAGGGGTGCTGATCCACCCTGGGGCCAAGTATACCTTGAAACACATGGGCCGAAAACACAGTCTGACCCTCCACAACCTGGCTATGTCTGACCGGGGCACCTACAGCTGCGAAACCCTCCATGACCGCACGCAAGCCCAGCTCACAGTGGAACGTGAGTGTGCATGTGTTCTCCCTGTGCCCTGTTGTTGTTTGTTTACTGCTGTTGCCGATGGCTCAGTCCCTGCAACGCTGCTTCTTGTGAAGGCAAAGCTCAATTAACTGAGTAAGAGTAATTTGAGTGACTAGGGACCAGGGTGGCACTTGTACTGGAACATGATGGCAACTAACAGGTGATGTCTTTACAGCCCTAGCTCACTTTCAGACCATGGTTTCTGTATTGATGAAGGATCAATAAAGGCCAGATCACTTCAATGTCATGGTCACCACCAAGACCACAGCATAAATAACAAGCACAGATGATGTTGTTAAATGCCTAGACTTACATTCCCATGAACAAAGCCTACTTCAATTTGTCTAAAGCAGTGAGCTTGACACACTATAAAACACATCTTGTAGTGATTAAGATGTACTTATGCTTGTTTTTCTTCCTGGATGCTTGTTAGATTTCTTAGTCCTATGATCCACAGGCCAATGGGTGAATTAAAGGCTGTTTGCTTTCAACACTACCGTGGGTGGGAAGGGGAAAGTCAGGACTTCAGGCTGCTGTTGGCACCTCCTATGAATTTGGATCTCCTCTCATTGCATCTAAATTTACACCCTGGCCTTCAAAACTAAGGTTGTTGTCATCAGGTCACCAAAATAAACACTCCTTTTTTCCACAGGGAATGCTGGTCTGTTTTAGAATAAGTGAAAAATGTTGGCAGTTTCAAAGCTGGCTTTTGTGTAAAGCCCCCAGCGCTCAAACGGCTAAAATATCAGCTTGCCAATGTGTGCCAGATCGTATTGTTTAACTGCTGTGTGCGATACACACTCCAGACCTATTCCGTATCAGAAAAAGGACACCACGCCTGCTCACTGTCAAAGTGGAATGTAAATTCTTGTTCCTGTACTCATGCTTTACAAGTTTTTTTCCCCCCAACTTTGTTGTCCTTGCAGCTCGAAAAATCACAATCAAACGGGGTTTGACTGACATTAAAACCACAGAGAGAGAAACTGCCTCTTTTGAGGTGGAGCTCTCCCATCCTAACGTCCCAGGAACCTGGATCAGAAACGGAATCCAGCTTAAGCCCACAAACCACTTCCGCATGAGCGCCAAAGGACAGGTCCACAGCCTCACCGTCTCTAACCTTTCAGTGGAAGACACCGGCACCTTTGTGTTCTCTGTAGAGAATCTAAAGACAACTGCAAGGCTTGTTGTAAAGGGTAGGTAAATCAGGCAAACTACTAGGTTAATACAAAATGTGATGTAATGCAAAATAACGTTTTGTTCGAAGCTGACTAACTTCATACAGTACACTACATTGCTACCAAAAACAAAACTTTACTGAACACCTTGTGTTGTGACCTCAGACTGGCAGCTAAATTGATCCACTCAAAGTAGGCCAAACGCCAGTCAGTGGAGGCATGATAATAGAATGGAGTGACGACTCTGCTACCGTTGCCTTTATCTGAGCTCATGTTACAAACACAAAATAGCCTAGCATGACCCACTGAAAAGCAGTAGCTCCGTACAGCCTTTACTGTCAGATGCTAGTTAAACCTCATGCTGCAAGATAATCCAGTCACTCAGTATGCAGCATCCCTTTGAGCTAGGGATGAAATGCTGTGGATGACATTTGGATGAAAATGTCATCACAATAAATTAGCCCATATATCCCATATAGATGACTTTAATGTAGGGCAGCGTTTCATTTTGGCCGTTTCACTAAGTAAACCTTTTCTACACCAGAGCCTCCAGTGACCGTTTTCAGAAAATTGGAGGACCAGAGATTTCCTGATGGGGCCATAATCTCTATTGAGTGTGAGCTGTCAAGACACAACGTTGACGTGAAGTGGATGAAGGCCAGTGCTTTTTTTTGTATTTTTTCCACACAGTCAATACACAACAATCTGTATCAGAGATCAAGTAATGAGGACCCTGTGTTGTGAACAAATGTAGTTATCACTACAAAGATAAGACTATAGTTCCCAAACTGAAAACTAAAACTTTTAGCATGGTGTCAACTATATATATATAAAATGCATCACAAATTAATTGAGGTTTTTTTTAATACTTTTCAGGATGGGGTCGAAGTGAAGCCAAGCAAGGACTTACGCATATATGCAATGGGTAGGAAGCGCTTTCTTCAGATCATGAAATGCCGCGTCAGTGATTCGGGCATTTACACCTGCGATGCTGGAGATGCTACCACATGCTGCACCGTGGAGGTCTACGGTAAAGTCCAAATGTCTAAATACTTCAGTCTGTCAGTGGTGCGTAACATCAGGCCATTGCTGAAAGGCAGTATTTTGCTGCCATCTCTGGGCAGAGGTTTGAAGCACCTCTGACTGGAGTAAACCATGGTGCAACTGGGTCCTAAAGAACTGCTGAATTATATTGCAGTACAAAGTAACACCAACAGAGGTCAGCAAAGATGAGGCATTCAATTCAGCAAAATTACTCTTTATAAATAGATCAGATGTTACACTATTAAACTGCACTAACATTCTAAGCAGTACATGGGTAAGACCTGTTCTTACCCCAGAAAAAGTATGTGACACACTACAGGAGTATTTTCAGATCATCAGATTACGACAGTCAAACTAGACACTATGGAGCCTTATATTTAAATTACCTACAGGGATCATCTTAATCTTAAACCTTTATGTCAAGTTTCTGAATCAGAACTTTGTACAGGTATCTCAGAAAACTGCTAACACCATATATACCATCTCAACGGATAGTTAAGGCACCCACATACTGCAATGTAACAGCCACGGTTTGACTCCACAGGATCTTTAGTGTGGGTCACTCATTTCCATCTCTCTCTTAGTAGTTGTCTCACTGCAACAACTGTCAAACAAAAGTATAAAAAAACCTCTTACAGATGACAGAGCTGAGTTATTTTATTCATAACCATCATACTATCATTATGTGTAATACACATAACCTGGCTATAATGCAGTTTACTGTAGCCGCCAGCCGGACTCACAAATTGGTAGCCGGTCCCAAATACTGACAGGCTGCATTTATGAGATCACAAGATCACATAACACTTCATTTTGCCAGGCTTAAAGTATTTTAAATGCTTTCTCTAAATAGTATATGAACAAATGTGCAGTAACACATAACTGAAGTGTAAATAACACAGGTAATCTATTTCAGTTTTTCACCAGCAGGGTATGCTAAAGTACCACTTCAAGTATCATAAAGTAAAAGAAACAGACAGAGTGGTACCACAACAGTCACTGGCCACCATAATAACCCACACTTCTGCTACCTGACAGTCTGGGGGAACACTACAGCACTTTAATAGTATGTAATCAAATTATTTTTTTATAGGATAAATATTCACATCTAGGCTACAGACCTTTTTACAGCAAACATTTCGACAAGGCAGAAAAACTACAAATGTATGTATGTGTAGCTTTGCGTCTAGAATACATAATGATAAACTATAGAGCTTAGCTACCTGAGCTTTCCCTTTAAGAAAAGGAAAAAAAAAGAAAACAAAATGTAAAATAACCTAATAAGAAACAAATTCTCAATGAACCGCTCCTTTTTTGTAGTTTTACTATATCTGTGTTGTGCTAGGAGCACAGTAGACTTTACCAATGTGGAAGACGTAAGAGTCTAATGCTACTGTCAGAAACACTTGCAGAAGCCAGATTAGCATCCGTCCGGTTAGCCACTGTGTTGCTAACCAGTTTTTGATGACATGGTTTTACCATGTCATCAGAGGGGCTCCGTACAGACCTTCTCAGGTCTGTGTAATAAAGAATTAAAGTAGTTATTTTTAATCAATATTTAAGAGAGACCTACAAACATTTTAGCTTAATCCCAAGGGTCCCTTGGGGTCCTCTGGCTGATACAACATCCTGTTTACGGCTATTGTCTCTTCACTTCAAAATAAAAGCCCATTGTTTATGGTTGCACCACCCTGACATTAAGTAAATGTAAATTGCTGGACAAACCTTTTTCCAGTCTCAATCTCAACAGCTTTAAAACTATTGATATGAGGAAAAAAAATAGATTATACAAAAGACGATAAACATAAGATGATGCCAGAGCATTTTTAATAGTTTTTTCAGTCTGACCATTTGCTCGAACAGGTGCGCCACCTGACATCTTAGGGGTTTGAGAAGCCAAAACAGAAAAGAATATAATTATTTAAATTTACTGAAAAATGTATGAAAATAAATAGGTTTTATAGATAAAAGTGGCCAATGTTATGAAAAGATTACATTATTTTGAAAGAAACTAGTGGACTCGGACTCAAAAATATGCATGTCATGTCATCGACCCGCCTACATGTAGACTACAATACCTTTGTTTTTCACCCAGTGTAAGAAAGGTTAGAATACATTAGCTGTTAGCTTTGTTGTGAAACTAATTACTCAGAGTAGCTAATGAGACACCTGTGAGGTGTGCAAGGTCACGCATCCAAATAAATAACACACTGCAGTTAGGAATTGTTTTTTCCATTTGCCAAAAACCAAAAGGTGAGTAAATAAATTGTAGCTCAGTAAATTTTGTCAGCATATTATTGATAGATATAATATGACTTGTACAAAATACATCAGTTACAATACATACATATGGTGTGGTCCTAACAGCTCACTGACTTAAAGCACTTAAAACACTATGGAGGATTTGGAGGAATTTCCCTCCTACAGTCTGATGAATGCTATTGTCTGCTACAATACCTCTCCAGTGAAACAGCATCGCCACGGCAAATTGGAAAACCAACCACATCATCAACCACAAGTTCAACTTCAGGCTTTGTCCTGGAGAGGGCACTCCTCAACTATAAACAAAGGAGTCCACCTCAAACCCATCAGACCCATCAGCAGCAGCACAAACTCAGTCATACAAAGTGACCAAGCACTTGGCTGACATCTTGACACCTCTGGTGGGAAACACTCCACACCAAATACACAACTCCTAGGACTTTGTGAACAAGGTGGAGTAGATTTTAATGGCGACACCATGGTCTCATTCACCTGCATCCCCACTTCAGAAGCCACATCAATGAATTAAAAAAAAGACCAACCACCCCCACATCTGTGACCTGCTAGATCTCTGATTGACCACAACTAATTTCCAGTACAATTGGAAGTTTTACAGACAGAAGCACAGTCAAGCTCTACGTGAAAGAGGTGGAGAGAAGAGCCCTGATTTTCTTTACTGGAACTGCTCCTACTCAGTAGGACAGAAGCCTCAATGTGGATGTGTACAGTAAACCCACACAAAGGACCAGAACTTGCCGCTGATTCCCACCACCCACTGGAACACAAACTGGGGGTCATCAGGGCCCTGCAGCACAGAGCACAAACTGTACCCACCAGCCCAGCGGGGAAGAAGAAGGAGCAACACCACATCAGGAAGGCCCTGAAAACATGTGGCCATCCCAAACAGGGCACTCAACAAAGCCACAAAAACAAAACCCAAAAACAAAGACCCACCAACAACAGAAAAAGGGACAATAACTGGCGGAGGAGTACATTGCCATCACATATGTGTCAGGAACATCAGAGAAACTCCACATCCTGGTACATTTCAAACCTATGATGACACTAAGACAGAAACTGGTACACCTGACTAACAAAACTACCTGGGAGAAACACAGCAATGTGATATATGCAGTCCAGTGCAGTGAGCAATGCTCTGATCTGTACATTTGGGAAACTAAACCACTCCACAGAAGAATGGCTCAGCACAGGAGAGCCACCTCCTCAGGACAGTCACCTCCTCAGGACAAGACTCAGCTGTTCATCCACACCTCAAAGAGAAAGGACACTCCTTTGAGGACAACTATTTTCACAAGTTAGACAGGGAGGACAGGTGATTTAAAAGAGGAGTCAAGGAAGCCATCTATGTTAAGCTCACATGTGCCCAGTAAGAACAATGGGCTGTCAACCTGTCCCACTACCTCAGCCCTCCTGCAGCCTCATAGTCGTCAGCCAGTCATTGGACACACCTGAGCTTCATAGTCAACAGCCAGACAGATCAAATCAAAGCACACATGTAGGTAATGTAAGTAATGAGGGACATTTATGAGCTATAGTAATGCGAGTCCCCCACAGATCCACCCACTGAGGTCTTCCAACACATAAAACGCTGCGCCCCCACCAAACAGTTTATAAAGCTGCTCGATCAGCTAAAAGTCTTCAAGAAAGCTACAAGTCAAGCTGCCAAGCTTCAACTCTCTGAATGGAAATGACCTGGAATGACTGAGAATCTTTGTCAACATGCTACAACTGTTATAAAACTAATATTTTCAATTTATCAACCAAGGGCACCGACAAACTCCTTCACAGCTGGAGCTGTGTGCTCAAACATGTCAACAGAACTATCGGCAATTAGCTAGCATGTTAGCTTCGAGCTAGCAATCAACTTTACTTACGGTAGGTCACCGTCCTCCGTCCACCATCATTCGGGCATCCTTCTTCGTCTTTCACCTCTGGCCGGGACAATATTACCGGTAATCCTTGTTCAAGCTCTTGCTTTAACGCTCTCCATCTTTCTTTTCCTGGTCTCCTTAGACACCATCCTTACTTTCATTCCAGTGAATGTTTGTGTTTGCGCTCTGTGACCGTACCGTACCGCGCATGCTCAGTATTGTCTTGTGCGCGTCCTCCGAGGTAACAGGTTCATTGCTTTGCTCTCTGTGACAGTGTGTCCAAATAAATGACCGAGTGCATTTAAAGTATGGACTCCTCGCTCATTTCAACACTTTCTTCACTTTATTCGCTGCTCCAGCCACGACTTTGCACTTTGCTGCCAACTGTGTGTGACGTATGTGTCGTAAAGTAGGAAAGGTTTGTAGTCCGTGCAGGTTCCTGCAGGTCCCTACCCGACCTGAACCCCCAAAGTTTCTTAACTTTCAACTCTGAAAATACAACACAACACTGCCACCTGTCTATATGCTGAAACACAGCTATACACCACTAAAATTCTAAATGCATTTTGTTGTTGTTGTTGTTGTTGTTTATAATGGTGTCTGCAGAGCGTGAGCTGTTGATCCTGCAGGGCCTGGAGGACCTGGACATCCAGGAGGATCAGAATGCCGTGTTTGTCTGTGAGATCTCTGTGGAGGATGTGCCGGGGGAATGGTACAAAAACGGGGAGCAGATACAGCCCACCAGCACCGTCAAGATCCGCCAGGAAGGTCAGCATGGAAGTGGATGCTATTATATGCTGTAACAATACGGCGTGTTGGCACTTTATATGTATGAATATGTGCACTCTTGTTTTCAGGCACAAAGCATTTTCTTCTAATGTGCAATGTGCGAGCAGAGGACTCTGGAGAAATCAAGTTTGTTGCCAGACATGTTGAATCCATGGCCTATCTGGAGGTGGAAGGTATATAATCAATACATCCATCAAACTACATGGTTCAGATTGTGTGAGATATGGAAGTGTAAGTCTTCATTTTTTTTTCCTTTTCAGAGCTTCCTGTCAACATTGTAAAACCTCTGCAGGATAAGACGGCGCTGGAGAAGAGCCGCATCCTCCTGGACTGCACGGTGTCTAACCCCCGGTGCAGCATCCGCTGGTACAAAGGCAGCAATGTCATCCTGCCCTCTGAACGCTTTGAGATCTGCAGTGAGGGCTGTTATCGCAAACTGATCATCCAGCAGGTGGCGCTAGATGATGAGGGCACATATAGTGTTCAGGTTGGAGAGTACACATGCTCTGCAAAACTGACAGTGGAAGGTAATCATAATAATTGTAATCACATTACATTAATTATACTAACAAGTGTATATAAATGTGTTTAAAACGACTCTCTTGTACACGCATCTATAGCCCAGTCTTTGCTGATGGTCAGAGAGCTCAAAGATGTGGAGGTCACTGCCCCTAATGAAGCCAGCTTCGAATGCGAGGTCTCACTCCCCGTCCTGAAAACCCCCGTGTGGAGTCTGAACGGGGAGCCGCTGCAGCCCAGCTCCCAGGTTCTCCTGGAGAAGATGGGCACAGTCCACAGGCTGACGTTCAGGCAGACCTCCGCAGAGATGAGTGGAGAGGTGGAGTTCACATCTGGGAAAGCAAAGAGCAGAGCCCAGCTGTTGGTAGTGAGTAAGTAAGAATATATTGTGTTATATAAGAAATATAGATTTATAGTTATGTTCAATTACATATGTGGAATTATGACTAACAACTTATTCACAAATCTGTCAAATAAGCTCAATAGATTTAGTTAGTGTGATTCAGAAATTACCCACTAGATGGCGAGAGATCACTGTGAAGAGAAATCACATGGACATGAAGGAGCTTTTTTCATTTTGTTTTTCAATGATACAACTGACAATACACGTTTAATGATGTTTTCATAGGTAGTGCAAATATAAATATATATATTCTATATATTCTATAATATTTAAATACACAAGCACAGCTATCTAAATCTCAGCTTACATTGTCCTTTGGATTGGTACAAGCGCCTCTAAGGGGTCTCCTCTTTTAAACTGTTGTGATGCTGAAGAGCTACTCTGGTGCATCATGGGTCAGAGGAAAACTTATGATGGCAATGTCTGTTTTAACACAAATATGATCTTAGGCCTAGAACCCTGTAAGTCTTGAATCATCCAAAACCAATCAGGACCGTCACCCAAACAAATACATAAACACTTCCTAATGATTTCTAATTGTCCATGGTGGCTGGGTTTAAGTGTGTCTCATGACCTTGCAGAGCCCGCGCAGCACAAAGCAGTAAATAGAATAAATGTTTTGGCTCCTATGCTGCATTCTGTCAATTACACCTGCTGTTTATGATCTTTCTACTATCAATGGGCATGTAGGTCAAGCACCTCCGAGTATATTCTCACAGAACCTGTTAAACCTAATTTTACTTTTATTATGTTGGCTTATAAGTTTTATGTTCAGTCTGCCGGCCAAGGAGGTAACCCGGTCGCACAGTCACGCTTTATACTGAGGTCAACTAGTAGCACAAACTAGTGCTACATTTGCACTGAGCGCATACATTTTGGGATTCATTTTTTTAAAACTGGTGTCAAATATAAATGATTTTGCATTATTGTACAACTAGTAGTCAAGTTGATGGATCTCAGAAAAACATATTTTTTTGTAGCTTTTTTAGCGTAATAATATGGTCACAGCTCATGTCAGCACTAAGCTTTTCACATAAATCATAAATCAGGATTACATTTTGACAGAATAAGGTCAGACCAGTTGACTCTGCTCAGTCTTCAGTCTAATTTCTTCTCTGCTCAAATTTCACAGGTGGTCCCTGAAATCTCTCACCTGTCCAGCAGCACCTAATTGACATGGATAAAACTTTTATTTATTTGATTTCGTTGTAACATGGCTTAAAAACAGGGTTGTGATGATTTTCATGCAGTTCATGTAATTGTCTCATAATTTTTAATTTTTAAGAAACAAAAGGTATCTTTATGATGAAAAGCATGTGAAGGTCTTCCCTCTGTCATCATACACTGGAGTTTCAGTGTAAATAATGTCATTGTGTGAAAGCGGTTTTGAGTGTAACTGGGTTATGAAAGCTTCAGCTGAATGTGTCTTTGTGTCTATAAATATGATTGAAATGTTATATAGAAAGTTGTATGCTTAGATTCAAACTGTCCACGTTAAGAATTATCGATCACAAGGTTTGATCAATTGGACATTTCTCAACCAATAGGCAAAAAGACATTTTGTTCATTAGGTATAGTGCAGACTAAATGTAAAAAGAAGATAAGTATGGGAAGATATATCAGATAAAAATACAAATTTAAAATAATAAAAATTATACACACAATAATGTAATTGTAAATCACAATTATAAATTTTATTCAAAAACTTCATACTTATTTACTATTTCTGTATATTTTTGGTGCATTTAAGGCGTCATAATTTAGATATGGAGTCATTGATATATTTATTCTATTCTTCAGCCTCAGATCAACACACATCAACTCTCTGTATTACCTGTAAACACACTCGTCTATATTAACTGACTTATCAATACTTTATGTATCACAATTAATATAGATTTGTTCAATGTATGGAAACTGTTTTTTATGTTATGATGCAAAGGTTTAAATGACGACAGTTCTGTCTTGCAGAAAGGGGCTTGTAATGTAAATACATTGGGCCAAAAATGAGGTAATTTAGGAAAGGAATGGCTTAGAAAATTACTTCATCACCTTGATTGATGATCAAGGCGCGCTTGATTTACTAAACTGACTTTGATGAGTGAGTATCGTGCTTTATCGAGAATGATAGCTTTGTTTTCATATGAAGTCTTGTTCTATATTCCATTTTTCATTTGATTTGTTTCCAGCTCTGCCATGTTGTGTTGAGCGTTAGGTCTGTGGAAATCAAGTACTGTAGTGAAATATGACCCGTTTCAATAAAACATGCTTTATTGATGCAAGGTAAAAATATCTCTATTTGTCTTTTTTTTCAGTCTCAACAGCCATCAGCAGCAACTTAAGAACTCACGTTTAAACCAGTTTCTTTAGTCACAATGTTAATGCTCTTGTAGCATACAGTAAAAAAAGTTAAATCATTATTTCACAACAGGTTATTTTTTTTTATTATTTTTTTCTCCATATTATCAAAGCATCTTGTCTTTTAACTTACACCTGACGTGATCACCCTCAAATCCACACATACAAAAACTTGATCCAAACGGAGGCAAAGCAGATCAGAGCTTCAAAGCGTGCCTGGCACAAATGTTCCTATTGAAACTGAATATACAGATCAACAAGACTCCATCAACATATCATGAAAATAGCAAGGATTCAAGTTTATACCAACAGGAGACGTTAAGATGTGGCTTTCAAATCCAACTTACCTAGCAGGTTACAAGCTCCTCCTGCACACATTAAACAGTATTATCATAGCCCGCGGGCTAATACGACTAATAACTCAAATAACATTAGATAAAATTACATTAAAACCAAATCAAAACAATGAACTAAAATCTTGATATACTGTATTTACAAAATAATCTCACCATCTCTGCAAGTGGCACATCTGTGTGTTCAATCTAGATCTATATATATATATATATATATAATAGATCCAGACAGTTTTATAAGCCAAAAGGGGATTATTACACATTCACAGTGCAGTAATATTTGGGATTTAATATTAATCGATCATCTATTATGTAGTGAACATGGCCCAGATTCATTAACAGCAGACTACTGGACATGGTTTACATTATGTTCTTTTAAATGCAATATTATAGAATATATTGTTTAACACTTTCCAAAAGACATACAGTAAGTGCACAGTGTTTGCAACATGTGAAAATGTGCATTTGAAGATGAAACAACTACAGTTGATGATTGTCATTTGTGTATGTATAGATAATGTGATTCAGGGGACAGTCTGAGTTTCCGTGTGTGTATGAAAGATTCAAATATGAAAACAAATGCTACATTGTACTGATATTAAAATGACTGATGATGGAACAACAACTGTTCACACAGCCTGGCTTTACAGCACACTTACAAAGGTCACCGTTGTCACATAACAACAACAACAACACACTAGCTGCACTGCAAAAGATATCTACAGAAGTCCTTTAATCTCACATTACTTTGCATTGCAAATTGAAAGGATGGATGGATTACTGTGAATGCTGGGGTACACATAACCCAGCTGGAAGACTGCTTTGTCAGAATATGAGACTAAATGACAGGCAGGTTTTTGTTTTGTTTTTTTTTGCAGTGTGGTCCTTGTAGTAGGAAGCACTGTGAAGCCTGCGGCCCACCGGCCTCCGTGGCCCCGTATTGACAGCAGCTGGAGATTATTTTCATCCTAGTATCCTGCCTCTGTTAACTTGAAGTCCTGTGCTCCTTCAGAACATCGTAGATGTCATCCACTTTGCTTAGTCTCTCAAAGAAGGGGATAAGATCCAGGAGCTCAGTGTCTGACATGTCGTCAAACCAGGACGCCACAGGGACCTGGAGGTTTGGAAAAAGCAAAACAGCGTATTGTGGGATTAGAGAAGAGACCATAACAACGTCTATGTCAATACCTTACAGAGAAAGCAGAAATGGGCATACTGCGTTGTCCGGGTGGAAGATGTAGGAGGCTGGTGAATTGTCTATGATGATGACCTTTTTGAGGTCTCTCCCTAAACGGCTCAGGTCTTTAACGTAGTTCCCTTTATGGAAGACGCATGACTCCCGGAAGAGTCGGCTCCGGAAGGCCCCCCATTTATCCAACAGGTCTGACACAGGATCTGCATACTGCAGAAGCAGAAAAAAAACATGGCTATGCTGCAATGCTTGTATTTTATGGTGTTTTAGCATGTATGTGTGTATGTATTTGCTGCTTCAAGTTACAAAGTAGACAAGATTGTCACTCAGTTATATTTACTGGTTAGCTAACTAATGTAATCGAATCCATCTACTGGTAGTCTGTTAGGCAGCTGCTAAATTTACTAGCTTGTTGTTGACAAATCACTTGATCAGCTAACAAAATAACTGACACCAGATCAAGCAGTTCTGCTAAGTTTCAAGTAGCTGATTAAGTTTTGTTTGCACACCAATTATCACAATCAAAGAATCTGCTAAAATGAACCATGAACCACAAGCTTATTATTACTTATACTATCCAAGAATGTGGATTATAGGCAAAAATAAATAATATGGCTCAAAGTGACTGCAGACTAGCTGCTCTGTGATCTGGAATTGGCTGCTGTCTGACATTCAGGTAACTTTATTGTCATTATTAAAGTGTAAGCTATAAAAAGAATCAACTTTACAACCATACAACCCTACAGTGCAGGTGCTATAGACAAACAGACGGTCAGTGTGTGAGCATGTGAGTAACGACTGTTCAAGTTAGGGTTAAGGTGAGTTCAGTTTGAAGCAAATGTTAGAGGTTAAAATGTCAATCGCCTGACAGGCTTCATAAATATATCGCATGTGCAAGGCCACCAATAAATCACACACAAAACTGAGCCATGGCTTCCAGTAAGCCGAAGCAAAATGTTTTGCAACAACAGGTGTCACTTTGCACATTAAATACAGATGGCTGTGTTGACAACACACTTTAAAAAGAAAAGAAAAAAAACACACCTTTGATAAGCTTGCGGTGAACAAAACACACTCGAACATTTCTCCCATCCTCTTGAGGAATTCATCAACGTGGGGTCTCTTTAACACATACACCTGGGCACAAAGGTATGGCAGTATGAAATCCACATGCACATGTGTATAAATCACACCAACGTGAACCCTACTTCTGACCTTTTGACCAGCCCCATACATCAAGGGCAACCTATCTCTAGTACCTGTGCTGTTTCACAGACATAGGTGAACTTGTGTGACAGTTCTCCCGTTATTAAGAAGTCACTTTGTAACTGCATGTTGCTTCAATGTCATTACATGGAAACATTCACTCAAAGTAGCTGTACACCTATTTCCACTAAGATGCTGTCGGCCTTGTTTCTGAACCAAGTCGCCCTGAATAGGCTTTCCCTACGTTAACAAGCCTATCCTGGATTACTTGAAACAGACCCAGGCCCTCTGGACAACAAAGTTCCATCTGTCTCCTGGACGGCCAAAGCACAACAGACTGCTGTTACCATTTACAGCCAGCAGGAGAGAGTCACTGCCATTTCCACTGAGCACCAATGAGCAGGGCATAATGTGTGCTACAGCCCGAGATTGATGGCCAGTGAGTTCTGAGAAGCCTGCCGGGCTTTTCTCATTTCGTCAGGGCCACTGAAATAGGCACCTGCTGCTTGGAGCCATCAACAGAGAGGGCTGCAGCTCTGTCAGGCTGCTAGCACAGTGCTTCCAGTACGGTCTGGAGACCATTTTACAGCTTAGTTTCTATATTTGAGGGTTTACAGAGTTCAGTAAGAGATCCTGGCACGTGCACATAAATTGTATAGGTTTTGTATATGTTTTGCTTTGCTTTCTATACACTAAGCCTGCAGCAAAACTGTAGCAAATTAAGTGTCTAAGTGCCTACCTGGTGAACTGTTCCATCAATTTCCACTGGAATGATAAAATCTGCATTGTTCACGGGCTGTTGAAAACAAATGGAGAAACACACACATTATTTCACATTTTTATTTTGCCACTACAAAACAAAACAACAACAAATAAGATATGAAAATGTGTCACAGACACAAAGACGCCACCTCGGCCTTTGCTTAAACAACACTGTAAATAATTTGACTCGTCCCTTCAATCATTGCAATTCAGGAGCTACAGAAATTGAGATGGCTCATATAAAATGTCTGATTTATTTTGGCAGTTCTCACATTTGAAATATGCTTCTCAAATGTGAGTATCATAACAAGTGTGTTCTATATAAGGCGTAACGCCATGGCCTAAATTGATACACTATGAGGTCATGGAAGCATGACAGAATCAGAGGGTGGTTAAAATAGTTTCGACTATTAGTCAGTATGAATATAAAATAATTTGTTGAATGGTTTAGTTTGGTCTGATTATTCGCACATTCTACAGTTGTTGTAGTTTTCTCTTTAGAGGAGGCTGTGGCCACGGAGGCAGTAAAGTTCATATATTAATATAAAGGAATTATATTTGGTGCACACTTCACAGAAACCAGAGCTCAAACCACATCAAAAATCACATCATTTAGGACCATCTCAGAAGCTATTCTCCATTTTCATTTTTTTATTCCTTTTACAGTTATACTGCCAAAATAAACATTACCTTTTGAATCACTTTTGAATTTGTGTGTCAAGTTCTGCCTCCATATACTATATGCTGTTTTTTGTGGCTATTAATAGAGTAGAATAGTTTCTATTTACATTCTTGCAATGCAGTGTACATCAGGCGACATATTTGGTGTGTTATTTATTTATTTCCATTTATTTATTTATTTTAAATATTCTTACCAATTTTAATATGGGTAAAAATATTTCCTGCATCTGCACCCACTGTTTCCTCTTGCTTTCTCAAGCAGGTCTTGAAGTCAATGCTATTTTTAGTATGTGTGTCAAAGTAATAATGAGTTTTATCATCCACCTTGTGTTAAACATGGAGTTCACAAAGTCTGACCCGGTTTATACTGAGCTCATGGAACTATCCAGTATCATCCTTTAGGACAGTCTGAGAACTGAGAAGGACTAAACACCACATGGCATTCATCACATAATTTGCCGTGACACAGGAGCCTCAAGTTTTGGCATTGATTACTTTGTTCGCTGAATGCTACCTTAAAAGGTATCAAACTGATCAAAAGGATGCCACATAGCTCAATGTCAAACTCACTAAGCTGACTTAGCATGTTCACATGGAAAATTGTTAACACTCCTGTAGGTGCTCTATAAAGTTTTACGAATGGCATAACTACAGTCATCATATTCCATTCCTATAAAGTATACATAGAGAGAATTCCCTTTCTTTTATTTCTCTCCTAACAACTTAACCCAAATACTAGAGTTTCTCAGTAGTCTGGATGACACACTGGTGCTGAACACATCCACAGCCTCTACATTTTACTCAAAGCTCAAACATCTGAGAACACTACTTCTGTTTTGATGGCAAAAACAACACTGCTTTGCTTTATAAATGCCTTTCAGCACCATGTATCAACATGCATCAACATGATAAATCATCTTTAATGGAAATAAAGTTTAAACTTAGTTAGCTCAGCACAATTTTTTTTAGCTGCGCCTGCACTTCTAGAGCTAATTTCATGCCTTATGTGACTGGTTTTATTATTGTTTTAACAATCTGGCTGACACAGATTGAGTTGTTGAGGTCTTCAGTTCAAGTTTCACCTGCAGTGTTCATAGTAAGAAGCAGTGCTTTATGACAGCAAGCGATGCCAACAGAAAGTCTCATTATAGGCCTAAATGCCCATTTACTGATGCTACTGTTTGTAGGATCCTGCTTTGGTTGCCTGGCACCAACCTTGCAATCCATGATAAATATAATTAAAAAATTAGGTATATAAGATGAGAAATAACAGTTTTCCAAAGAAAACAATGGCAATACAACACGCACAGCTCCACCCACTGAGGTCCTCTACCACATATAAACCCCCACCAAACCACAAAACGTCTGTATGAAAGCACTTAAATGAAATTGACCTGGATGACTGAGAATCTTCAGCGACACATACAAAAATATATCTAATATGCAAAAGTAATATCACAGTGGTCATAAATAATGAACACACTTGCACAGACATTATTACTGGTTACTTGGTTCTTGTTTTACTTATCACAAGCTAAATGGTTAATTATCAATTTTGGATACTGTATGTTAGAATAAAAATAATATCATTTCTGCTGGAGCTCATCCTCTTGTAACTCATACTTAATATCTTCACATCATACATAACTGTGGGGAAGAAGAAGAAGAAGGCTAACTTACCTTAAAGGAACTATGCACTAGTGTTTCATCCAAATCAATGACCACACAGATCTTTCCTGCATCATTCGATTTCATTTGTGGGAGCAGCGGTTCAGCGCGAACCTGAGGACAAACAGACAGTTAACAGCTAATCCCCTAATATTGTCTTTCTACAATATGAGCAGCAGCTCCAATGTCAGCAAGACAAGGTAGTACGTTAAAGAACAACATTTAAGTGTGTGGCAAAGTCCTTCAGCTTATTGCACATGTGTGTTTCCTAAGAGCATGAATTGTGTTGTGATGTTTCAGTGAAGGGTTACAGGAAACTCTGGATGCTACAGCTGCTCTCATGTTGATGGAGCGTGTAAATATCACCGTACTATGTCCCATCCTTCAACAAGTGGCAAGCGATGGTGGTTTGTTAATGCGATTCTGTTTCTAAAAACAAGCTGGTATGACTGAACAGGCTGTCTGTGACAGCCATGCATGTGTTTGTCTGTGTACTGCGAGCTGACATGTGAGAAAAATGGCACAGAGTTTGACACAGATACCGCACAATAATGTCAAGTGGTTTGCTCCTGAATCTTATGTCTGGCAGTACACTCTTAATGAATTAAAAATAGACCAAGTAGATTTGCCTTGACTTGAGGCTTATTTGAGTGTTAACAGCTTGTAATACCTTTTCTATTGGCGGAATGCAGTATTCGCAATCGCACTCGGAGGATTCATCGTCACTCTGCTCCTCTTCTGAATCCCGGCTTTGTTCGGCCTTAACCAGTGCATCTTTTCCCCCAACTGTTACACTATGAATGATATCTAAGGGGGGTATTATTTCTTTTGACATTTCATTCACCTCCCACTCATCTAAATCTGCAGATGAGAAGTCATTGGATAGGTTCTCCACAAAAGACCAGTTCAGTTCGATAATTTCAGTAATTCCAAATCGGACAGATTTGCAGTCTTCTGGGCAGACTCTGGATTCTTTCCTCTCCTTTGAACTGTAAAATTGTCCTTCCATAATAAATTCATTCAAGGCTTGTTTAAAGGATGACTGGATGCTTTTAATGTGATAAGCATAATAATCTTCAACACTTGGCTCACTTAAGTCTCCCTCCTCTTCCTTGTCTGTGAGTGACCAGTATGGCTCCACTTCTGAACAAGCAAGAAAAACTTCTGGCTTGTCTTTGTCATCAGTCTCATTAGAGGTAACATCATCAGCATCATCAAGAGATTCATATTTCTGAGTAGTGGGGATCTCATCTTCATAAGCATCACCTTCAACATAGATCTCCTTGGCACATGGTGCAGACATACTGTCCTCATTAGTAAAGGACAGGCCGACATCACCTTCCTCTTCATCACAGACTTGAGAAACATGGTCATCCAATGCTTCTTCGTCAAAAGGGGCTTCATCATCCTCTTCTTCCTCATTGTTCTCTATGTAACAGGCATCAGTCTCCGATTCATTTTCCTCATCTTCCACTAAACTTGAATGTGATTTACTGTCCCAGTCCTCAAGCTGTTCCTCTGAGTCATCAGACCCATCTGTCCGGCCCTCATCTTCAGGAGCATCCTCCTCAGAGCATACTTCAGTTTCCTCGGTTTCTTTTTCAAGTTGATATGCATTTTTGGCAATTTGATTCTGTGCCTCCTCCTCCAGATACAGGCGGTCATGGATATCTCCCCCGTCAAAGCAGGAGATGTATTGTCGCTTTTGTGCAAACATCTGCTCGTAGTCAGATCTGTCAAACAAATCAAAGTAATCCTCAATGTCAATATTGACTGTGGGAGTGTTCTTTTTGTCCTCATTAACATCACTTTCTAAGATTTCTTCATCCTCTTCAAAAGATTCCCACTGTGTCTGCTCATCGCTTGAATCTTCCTGAGCTCCTTTCTCAGACTCCTCGGAGGAATTAGAGCACAGATCAGAAGGAATACTGTCATCAGGACAGGTCTTGAAGGATTTTGTTTCCACAGAGGAGCAGTCTGATGATCCGTCTTCTTCAGCACAGAAGTCCGAGGTGTTTTCTTCAGAGCGGCACGGCTCAGAAAAATACTCCTGCGGTGTTTCTGAGTTATAATCTGCACACGTCTCGTTACAATCTGTGGAAATGTTGAATGCGGTAGTATGATGGCAGTCATCTTCGGTGTACAAGTTAGTACTGTTCTCGCTTGCGGTGGCAACATCTTCACTGTCATCGAAATACACCTGGACAGGTGTGTCTTCTGACTCTTCATCGCTGAGGCCCATTTCAGGTTCATAGCTCTCATCATCATTTGTGCAATCAGCTTGATTTATAATTTCATCGTACTCACACAGTTCAACACAGTCTATTGAGTCTGCTGAGTCTGAGGCTTTAGGTATGTCACATTGCTCAGAGTCCTCTGTTGATGGGTCTGGCTCAGACGCAAAGCTCTCGCTTTGCTGCTGTGACACCTCACATTGTTGCAGTAAATCTATGCATTCAGGTGCAAAATCTGATGTGTCGCATTGCGCAAAACAATCATCGTTCACTTCCAATTCATCTGGATCAAAGTCGGAAGACTCTGACTGTTGATCAGACGGCTTACATGGCTGACATAATTGGAGGTGTTCTGCAGAGGGTTCACAGCAAGAACTGCATTTGGAAGTTAAGCTATGATTAGCACAGTGTTCAGAGGACTCGCAAGGTTTAAAACACTCACAGCATTGAGCACATTTGTCAAATGGTTGGCTTAACCTTGAAATCTCACAATTATCAAGGCCCCCGTCGGGTTCCAAAAATCCATCACTTGCTTCTGAATCTTGCTCGAAGCTCTCAGAGTGGCCATTGCAATATGTGCAGGTTTCAGTCTCATCTGTGTTGACATTGCAGTCCTCCACACAAAAGACAGAAGGGTCCATTTCTCCACTGACAGCTGGCTCAGTGTATTCCACAAGGACTTTTATGCCTAGTTGAGTATGTCCCTTTGAAGAGCTGTTTAGATCTGCAGCTTCAGGTAACTTGGGGAGTTGACATTGCTCAGCAAGCATGGCTTCAGCAGACGACTCTCCTTCTCCAGAGACTTTGCTTTGCTCAGAGTTTTCTAAATACATCAGGAAGTTATTTCTTAGGCTTGACTTTGTAAAATGTTTACTCCACGCATTGGTTCTCGCAGAGTCCGACTCCAAATGACTGGCAGGTAACTGTAAGGTCCATTCAGTGTGGATATTCACAGAGCTGGTGGGGGGAGTCACTGAGACCACGGCCCGCCTCAAAGAGTAACAGCAACAGGAGCAGCATGCACACTGACATGACAGGTTGTCACAACCAAAACTGAGACTAGCACTTGACTCGACCCTCCCTTTGCCAGAGACCAAGCAATTTATTTTGGGGGCTTGGAGAGACGTGACAAATAACTTCTGGAATATCAAATCTCTATAAAAGGCTGAACTCAGGCATAAATATGAAACTGACACCTGAGAACATCTTGACCACTTGATCTTCAGACCATCAGTGCCAAAAGCCACGTTGTTTTTTTAAAGAATACACTCACTTTAACCACAGTCTACAAAATTGTGTATAAAGAAGTATTCACTCATTGGTGGATCACTTATTCAAATCAATAATCTGTCAGGTCTATAAACACTTGTAGTGAACTATTTCATTCTTTTTAATGACTTTATATATAGTCTTAGGGCCTCTGCTGTCATGTGACTTGTAGCTCTGTTGTAGCCGTTTATAGATTTCTGCAAAGCAGTGATCTTCAGGCCAGACATGCACTTCTGTTATATTTCCAGCTTTTCCTCTTTCCTCCTTGACAGACATCTGAACACTGAGTACTTTTCACCACTGCCATACACTACAACCCAGGAGGTAGATGCTCTTGTAAACATGAAAGCTTTGAGCCAAGAAAACATGTGTTTCCTGCATCAAATGGCTGCCAATCACACCAGCCACATGCTGTTCGACAGACGACGAAGAGAGAGGGCGACAGAAAGCTGATATCACACGGAAAGAGTGAGAGACATGGACAGTGATGGGATGGTCTTACTTTTGACAGACTCCCATTTTCTTCTACCAAGAGGGGGGCGTTGTGTTTTGCTGAAGATGGCTCGGTTTCTTTGTGACACAGACAGCAGAACAGGTTGTGTAGAAGGCCTCTGTTGCGGGGTTTCTTTGAGGAAGACACTTCAATGGAAACTGGATGAGAAACAGAGAAATTTAAAGTCACACTGATCATTCTGTACCCACATAATGGAAACACGCCTATTCCAACCGTTTCATTAGACGTTTATGATCATTCTCTGTTAATTCCGTCATTGCTGCAATTACATCACCAGTGATTACATAATCTACTGCACTGCAGCCTGATCAGCACTTGATCCACACCATGGTGTCAGCATTGGTGCCATATACTCGAGAGCATCCGATCTGCCCATCACTCCAGCTGTTCTGTCAGCAGGGTTCCCGCTGTGTTAAGCCATGCTGTGCATTGCATTCATCCTATTTCAGCTGCAAAGCAAAAGGTTAAAAGACATTGCATAACAAAATATAGGTGTACATTTCATTCCGTAAAAGGTGAAAACATCCTGGACCAGCTAAATACCAAGAATCTGCTTAAAGCAATCATATATTGTCCATGGGGGGGATGATGTCTAACATTGCACACATGCACATGCACTTTTAACTTTTAACGACTGCGTATCTCTCTTGACTTAGCTGTTAAGATCTCACTTTTGTGGTAGACCTACAAAATAAATCTCTTTCTTTATAGCTGCCACTGCAATACAAATTCCTTTTACAAGGAACAGTAAATGTGGGCAAATCAAAATGCAACATGTGTTTTTTAAAATCCATGTTATCCATTAAGGAAGACAAAAAGGACTGATTATCCTGAATCATCTTCAGCTTTAATCACTGTTTTAGCTGAAAAAATAAAAACATAAATATATAAAACCTTACATCTAGCATTTGCAAACATCAACTGGAGCACGGACCATTGCTGGCAACACACAAGTTGTACAAAACATCCCATCAACTGGTGTCAGATTGATGAGAGGCAGAGTTTACAAAGAAAGAAAAAACTGACAAATCAGCTGAGCCCTGATGGCTAGTCAGAGCTGTCAGCTAAGGCATTAGCATGCCGCTCAGACAAGGCTAAATCTGTAGTCTCAGTATGGGGGCATATCCTGGACTTGCTTTGGGTGTAAATGTGTGATGATTGCAACAGTGGCACAGATGGGTGATGGCTACCTTGTTGAGCCATCACACCTGGGGTTTTTATATCATGTCAAGTAATTTAAACTCACTTCAGGAGTTAACAGTTCACATCTTCTTTCTTTTGTTTTTATTAAACTTTGTTTTTTAATCGACAAAACCAAAGAAATTACTATGACAAAATCAATAAACTTGACATTACAAATGTGAATGCAGTTTTAATTTGGATCAGTAAACAAGTTCTGGCCCGGATCGTAGGAGTAAATCAACAACCCTAATCACACACACAAATTTGTTGTTTTGTAGTATATTTAATATTACATTTTAATAAAAGTAACCTGGACTGAGAAAACAAATGGACAAATAAACAATTACTTGTAAAATACATTCCTTGTTTATAACATGTTTTTATTATAATGTGTCTGTTTCCACTGACACAATATTATAATGAATGAAAAAACAGTCATGACTTATATGTAACTTTAGTGTATATTAAATTAATGACCTGGAATGATCAAAAGCTCTTATGTGAAACCTTTGTGTTTGGCCTGGTAGTTTCATCTCTCTGAACAAGTCTGACCTACTTTCCAAGTGTTACAGTTCAGGCCTGTTGACTGCTCCATTAAGCTGGAGCTGAAAGTGGCCAAAGCCTCAGGAGAGCACTCATTATAACCAGGGCAAGCTTGTTGGGACATACCTGACTTGGTCCCAAGATTAAAAGTTTATGTGCAAAATATGTGTGAAGGAACTGGGCAGGTGAAACGTGTAGCCTGAAGCTGGTTAAAAAACATCACAGTGCCCAGTGCATTACAGCTTCTGATATTACACATCAGAGTTCTTAAAATAGCGTGCCAGAGCAGCTGCTGACAGCGGTTAATGATGAGATTCTCTGTGTATATATAGAGCAGCATGCTCACACCAAGCCATAAACAGTCACAAACAAAACCTTGTTGTGTCACCTACAACCCACAGGAAATGGCTAAGCTGTGTATTTACACTGAGCAACAGTGGCGCCATAGCACATGCACAGAAAACTGAAGTTAGTTTAAGCAATATGACTGCATACTCTGCAACATCACGTGATTCCAAACCACCATGCCTGCATCGCAAAAGTCAACACAAACACCATGCCAGGCGGCTCGGGCTTCTGACAGAATGATTGAAGGTCCAAAACGAGGTGAGAGAGAAGTGACAAAGTACAGCCACACGACAGGACAGAAAAAAGGAGCCAAAAACTGATGTTCCTCTAATGACCACACGAGGCTGGCTCCAAAATAGTATCAACCCCCAGAGAAGTCCACGTGAAAATGCCCCAGCAGACAGATTTCCAGCCTGACAGAAACAAAATTGACATTTTCATCGGCTGTAGAATAAAGTGAATTTATGTTGTGAATAAATTAGTGAGAGGTGAACAACCCTTTGAGTGAGAGCTGGGTGCTGCTGCAGGTTGCTCACTTTCTGCCTAAGCATCACCTGTCTGCCTTAGTTCCACCCACAAGCCAGTTCTTATATTTGTCTGGAGTTGGACTACCATACAATACCATACCAACAGCAACAGCTGGAGCCTCTCTGCTGAGCTTTAAAACCTGAAGAAATATGTCAGAGAAGAAGATCCATTTTCAGATTGTATACAGATACAAATTCTTTCATTGTATTTGTATATTTAATATTAATTGTTTTTTAAAAACAAAACATAGCAAGTGGAGCATCACACTTGAATCAACTGCAGCTTTAAAGGTTGCTTGCTTACCGGAGCAGCGCTTTGTGACAGCTGGTGAGGCAAATAAATCTTTACTAGGCCAGACGCTCACATTTAACAGCTCTTGGTTAAAGCTTCAATGTGGGCCATATACTTCTATGCACCTGGATTAAGAAAGGTAATGTTTACGGCCATGCTAGTTCGCTCTAAAACAAAGTAGAGATAAGGCTGCACAGAGAGAATTCATTTAGTGGAGATGAGATAATGTTCTTTTGTAGTTTATAATGTGCAAAACATTGTTTCAGTGAGTTTTAATTAAAGATTTATAGCCAGTTTTTATTTTAATTACATTTTTAGTGTGATAAATAACATTATGTCATTACATTGCCACCTTTTAAGCTGATTTGCTTGAAAATATTAGTCATTTTCAAACGTTGCATTAATTGGTTTTTCACAATCATAAACCTGGCAGACACATTTCAATCTGGAACATCCTAGCAACCAGCTTCACCATCCCTACAGCCCCACCAATGGCTAAAAATAAAACTTGGAACGTGACATGGGTGTAACCGCTTCCTTGATACTATCAGATGCAGCAGTAAATAACACTAAAAAGCAATGAAGGTGTGCTGGATACTAGGTTTCATATCCAGTGGAATATAGGGCAGAAGTTTAAGATATCTGGTGTGCTTGTATAATTGTACAGTGGAGATTCCTGCTGTAGCACTGGAACAGGCGCTTTGAACTGATAACTACTGTTAGTACAGCAGTAGATTCACTTAGTGGACACAGTATCCAGTATATCGCTCCAGGTGACATGTATGGAGTCGATTCAAGATCAGCAGGTGGGTAGACAAAGCCAGGGACAGCCTTTTCACACTGACACTTCCTCTGCGCATTGCTTAATCAATGTCATGTGCAGAATTAGGCAGCAGGAAAATGTACGAAGCAAAATCTCCTGCAACATTCCTAACACTTCCCTGTCCAACAGGCTCAGACACTGATAATGAGGTTACAGCATTTTCAAGGGGCAGCAACAACCTCACGCCACATCAGCATGTTTCAGCCTACTTAGTTGAAAGCAGGCTTATCTGGGAACCTTTCAGCCCACGCATGCCTGTGTGCCTGGCTGCTTCTATTCCTATCCAGACGCAGAAAGAATGAGGCCCCTCACGACCGACTTTCTGCCACTCTGATACCCAATACCACATTACAATCTGACAACTTGCTTCACACCCCTCCAGAGCAAATGGTGTGGGGCAGGTTCATGGTGGCCGGTTCATGGTGGCCGGGCTGGACTTAGGTCAGGTCAGTTCAAGGTTTAAACATTTCTGAAAAATGTTCACCTCACAGTCAGGCTAAAGTCCAATGACTAAAAATCTTTTAGTGAACAGAGCAGAAATGGACCCCTGAAAATAAACTGCTTTATTTTGTAACACTAGACATAATTGCAAATAAGACATATTAAAGATAAATAGGGAAACGGTACTGAAAGGTGACGATGGGTGGGCAGACACATTTTGGCTTTAAAAGCTTAAAACGCCTGCGCTGGCTGCAGCTACTTGTGAAGGTGGGTTAAGGAGAACCTCTAGTCTCCCCTCAACCCTCTCTCTCTGCCCCCTCACTCCAGGACAGTAGCCACAATTTGGACTCATGACCCCCTGGTCAGCACAAAGTAATCCGAGAGGCAGCTGGAAAATGACCTTAACCAGTAAACTGGGAAATGCTTCCACCTTGTGGCCATATTAGATTTTCTTTTTCCTCCACTTTTATTTATATTTGTCTACATGTTTGATTTGTGAATAAATTATGTATGAGATCATACATCTCCATTAATAAGTGGAGTTAGATCCGGTTGTTCAGAGAATTGCCAAAACACTGTTGAATCTCTACCTCCGATGTATCAATCTTGTCTTCCATAGTCATTAGTGATCTTAATGAACAAGCTTCATGCTGTTTGGTCTGAGAGGAAGCCAAAGTACACAACTGGAACTCAGATTCTTGTTTCCTCACTACTCTATTGTGACAACACTACTTCCTTCCACGTTCTTCCTTTCTTGAAGCCTGTGTCCAGGTTATTAATTTAACTTTTAGATATATGATGTGTTTCTTGCTGTAGAGAGGCGTCATAACTTTACATGTAGCTGGACGGACATTTTACCCGAGCTAAAGCTCAATGAGTGTTCCCGGTTTCTGGATTAGCAATGTGCCTGTGGTTTGGTGCTTGCAGCTGATGGGCTGCACAAATTCTCTGTCCTCTGACAACAGCAACACCTATAATTTATATATGCACATAAAATAGGTGTCCTAAAAATAATGAAACTACTAATAAAAGAATAAAGTACTGTTTGACCGCTTGTTAAGAGCGTGTGTTGAAGTTTGTCTATTTACCTACACCAGTATATCTGTAATGTGATCATGCACAAACTGGAAAGCCACAGCATAAAAAGTACTGACAGGTGAGGTGAGTAACATCAATTATTATTATAATGGCAGTGAAGCAGTTATAATAAGCAGCTGTAACAATCTGAGGCTGTGGTGACTATGACTGGCACAGAGCTCCAAACCACAGAGGTATTGCAGTGGTGCATGGAAGGAACCAGCAATATGGTGCTTTTATATGAGTCCAAACCCACAGAAGAGCTGTAGCATCTGCATGCTGTATAGACCCTTCAGAGGGCCCATGCTGATCCCTGACCACTGTGAGGATCAGAACTGGACCATGAACTATGCATATTTGCAGGCCGTGTAGACACAGTCACATCACCAGGCCGGTGGTTTCAACATTGTGGCCGACTGGTGTACACCACCCACACAAACATGATGCTTAGGAGGAGAAAAAAATCTACCGAATAAGAATATGTCATACATTTGAATGCAGGTGAGGCCCTTCCTCAAAACATTGCTTAAAAACTATAGGATGCAGCAGCATCATAATTCACTTCTAGCTTTTTACATAGGAGAGGTTGACAGATATATGATCAGCTGATAAAAGTCCATTACAGATTTATCAGTATAGTAAACAACTGCACCACTGTGTACAGAGCATGTGGCAGTGTACACATCACAGACAGCAGTGCAACGAGTCTTTACATAAGCATGCAAAACAGACTGCTGGAAGGTTGATAAACATCCAGCCGCACATTTCCCTCTAACATAACCCTGTTCATAATCTGCAAAGGCAGGAAACCAGCTGTATTTTTAAGTATACTGTACATTAAGAATATATTCCCCTCATTTATCCACATAAGATTAGACCCCAAAAAACCCATAAATACAGGTTACTTTAACAGTACCGGGCTTGACTTGAGCTTTTACATGTGATTTCAGCAGATTACAGTGCGTCAAAGCTGTAATGAGACCAAAATAAACGGATGCTGCTCAGCATCTGAGCCCAAAGCAGAGTGGACTGTTAGTGTCTGTGACCCCGCCCCCTTCGGAGAAACACAACATTTCTACCATTAAACTGTAATTGTGCTTAAAAACAACGACGCACGGTCACTTTTCTTCCCTCTGCCGTGTTCAAACACACATTTCTGCACATTTACTTTTGCTTCTGAAACTTTCCCCAGCAGCTGTCCGCCGCGCGGCTTGTGCGGCCTGCGCCGAACAAGCCGGCTTCAAAGTTTAGCACAAAGCTTTGTGAACACCAGGTCGCGTGAATGTGAGTTACCGAACGTGGGAAGCTGTTATCACGGACACGCAGCTGACATTAGTGACACCGTGGCGCCCTCCACTCCACGCTCCCCCGCTGACATTGTCATGCGCAGCTCTGAAAACTTTCCTCAAACTCACCTTCCTCACGACTAGTCCCATTTTCCTCCTCCTCTCTCCTTACTTGCGTGATAACCGACGACGGGTGGTCCATTAGATCCAGACACGGAGGCCTTGTCACCGGGTTAAATCACTTCGTGGAGTTATAACAAAAGAAAAAATGTATTTATATTTTGCCACTCCCTGTCCGCAAACTCGCATACTGAGCGCAAAAATCAAGAAACGCTCTAAACAACAGTGAGTCCAGACAAACCGGAATAAATTACTCTAAGGTGCAGATGTAAAAGAAAAGTTCTTATAAAGTTGTTTGTAGAAGTTGTTAGCATGTAGAAGTTCATCTATTTCACCATGCTAACATGGGACTAGACGGTTTCAAGGAAGCCCGGTTCTTAAAGCAACAATGCAGGATGTGAAGCGGCTTCACGGAGCCTAAGTCCGCGCAGTTCAATGACTCCGCTGCTGCCAGGACTGCTTTAAACACTTTAAAATAAGGCCGTGTTTTAATTTATAGTGAGTATTAATGTGGCCAATATTTGTGCCAAAGAATATATGAAATGTTTATAAAAGTAATTATCTATGTTGACAAAGACCGTGTTTGTTTTTTTTCTTGGGTTAAAGTTAAAGTCTTCCGTGTTTTTAAAGTTTTTGCGTAGAGAAGTTGGAGGTTTACGGGCAGCCTTGAAACCGTCCAACAGAAAGCGGAAGTTAAGGGACAGTGTTTTAAAGCGCCCACACACCTTCCATCAGAGCGGCGCTGCTGCTCCGCCCACCGGCGCTGCCAGGGTGTAGATGGCACCGTCTTCATCAAGTGAAGTATAATGAAGATAAAAAAAGAGAATTTTGTAGAGCTAGATTTGCTAGGTTTAGATAAGTAGTAGATATATATCAGTAGAGTGTTTTTTAGATTTATTTAACTTTTTAAAACCTTTGAAATACTACTACTAATAATAATAATACCTTTATCTTAATAGGACAACAACTTCACCCTAAAACAGACAAGAGGCCACTGCTAATCCTGGCAAGCTTTAAATATGTAGGGGTCCACCTCAGTGAGGACCTCACAGGGACACTCAAAACCACACAACTGGTGAAGAAAGCTCAGCATCCTGACCAGCTGCATCACCGCGCAGTACGGCAGCTCTACCGTCATGGACCGCAAAAACCTGCAGTGAGTGGTGAAGACTGCTTCTAAGATCACCAGGACTCCTGTTCCCTCTCTGCAGAGGGTCTACCAGGAGAGCTGCCTCCATCATCAAGGACCCCACCCACCCCAACACGGTCCGTTCACTCTCCTCCCCTCAGATACAGAGGAGGAGTACCCTTGCACATACTGACTGTTTACATCCAGTAACACACTAACTGTAATATTGTTACTGTTCATGCTCCTTGATTCAATGATTTATGTATATATACCTTAACTTGAGTTCATAGTTTATATTTTACTGTTTTGCATGCATTCTCTGGGCCAAAGTTTGTTTAACATTACATCTACCATCAACTGGTAGTGGACTGTCAGAATGAACGGTTTGCTTTCTATTCTGCTATAAATGACATCTATCAGTTTGAGAATCTTAAATCCTTTAAAAAAAGTGAAAGTTTTGAGCGTACAACTTGTTTTTGTTACCGTTTTGTAACTTGAACTTTGACCTTTTTTTGATTCTGGTGATCAGCCAAACTGTAGTTTTTCTGATCACCACTAGATGCTGACATTTGAAAACCCTCCACCCTCTCTGCCCGTTTGCTCTGTGATCAACTGTGATTATTTTTTCAACATTCATTAAAACCATCTGATCTGTAGACAGATTAAGGATTAGTTGCGGTTATTATTGATGCATATTGACATCACATCATTAAAAGTGACTGACTGTTCTTGTATGTGTTTGCAGTGGATGATCTAAAATAAATCCCAAAAACAAGCCATTAGGAAAAAAATCTGAAAAAAAACATTTACTTCTTCTTACGATGGTACAACATATATACAGTTTCTTGTTAGCTTAGTTGTATTGTAAGACACTGTAGTCAGCTGTGAGGCTGATTTAGAGGATGTCCACTCGTGCAAAGGACTGATCCGTGCCCAGATTGTTCTCCACAAACACCTCATACTTCCCAGCGTCAGACAGCTTTGCATTTTTGATGGTCAAAATTGTGTTGGTGTCTCCGACGTCAAAGAACACCCTGAAGAGACAGTTGATATCAATTAACACATGTTTTTGATCAACACTTATGTTGTCTCTTTGTGTGATCCTACCTTTCATCTTCATCAATATCATCTCCATCTTTCAGCCAGGCAACATCTGGAGGAGGTTCCCCCCTTATTTCAGCTTTCAGTACCACTGTTGTCCCCCTCTTGGCCTTGATGTTGTCCGGGCCTTTAGAAACCTTAGCAGGGACTGGGAGAGCGTGATACAAAAAAAAATATCTGTCAGCCAGTCCAGAAACATTCAACCAACCCTGATGAAGTTCCAAAACGTATTCACGCAGCAACAATGCCAGCCATACAGTCTGTACACACCTTCTACTAGAATACAGGCAGATCCAGATGTCTCTCCAAATGGATTCTTAATGGTAACAGTGTACTTTCCCAGATCAGCCAGAACCCCGTCTCGAACCACAAGTGCCACAAAATCCGGGTCTTCAAAAACATAGCGGTACTTGGGACCGTCCTTCAGTTCTTTGCCGTCCTTGTACCAGACTATGAAGGGATCAGGAAAGGCGCTAACTCTGCACTCCAGCTTTGCAGCGCTGCCCTCAACCAGAACCACATCCCCGAGGTCCTGCAGGATCTTAGGGGGGCCTTTCTCCCTCAGCTCTTTACGTGACCTAGGTGACAGGAAGGGTACAACTAACAAAACCAGCCTGCGAGTTTAGAGGGAGAGGGGGCTACAAGACTACATTTTGATACCTGTGGCCACGATACGAGGCCTGAATTCTAATAGCAGCCTCCTGGACTTGAGGATCATTGATGTTCAGAGTACACCCGGGAGGGGGCGCAGTTTTTGCCTTGGACATCTGCAGCGATCAGAAGAAGTTAGCTAATCACAAAAATATAACGAACAATTTAAAATTGTAGTTTAATGCCACAGTTTTTACCTTAGATGTCCGCTCACAGATGCTTCTACTCCAGTGTCAGCACACCTAAAAGGCTCAAAGCTTTATATGTGGAGGTCAGGAGGAGCTTTGCAGGTCCACAAGGATCCAAAGCAGAAATTCATTTCCCTTCTTTGGGTATTACACATGACAAGATAGATTGAAGCTGCACAACAAATGTTCAGGGGACATATTTTCCCATCCTAATATAGCCTCCAGATCAAATACTCTTGAGAATGAGTTAGTTGTTGTTTACATAGAAGAAGTTGGATGCTGAAATGTGGAGTCGTCCCCAGTGAAATAAGCAAAGAGCCTGAACTGACCACAGCCTATTGGTTTTTTTTTAATCCAACAAACTACAAACTACGTTTTGTCAACTTTGTCATATGTCCTTTATTGTGCATAACCTGTCATGCCATTTCCATGCCAGTCAGAAATTTCACCAATAAAAAGCAGAAGCGGTAACAAACACAGTCACTCAATAAATAAACAATCTGCAAAACACACACACACACACTTGAAGCAGTCACATTCATGTAATCCAAATAAAGAACTAGTCGTTCATGGACTATTTTCTGTCACGAGGCACTGCAACACATTCCACTAAAATACAGCCGGGTAGGATTTCAATACAAAACGTGGACAGCTCGACATCTTATTTAAAAACCCTGTTGTCTGCTTACAAACATTTCATTTTTTTTGTGTGTTTCACTAAAGTACAGAATCTACATATTGCACAGACACTTTGCATTCTCATGCTGCTTTTCGCATGTTTTTATTCAAACGTCTTCCTCTGTGATTCCGCTCTGCATAGAAAAATGACTGAGCCAGAAAAAGAGACAAAGAGCTGCAGAGAAAATAAAAACAGGGCATCTAGCAGGAGCATTTGAACATATAGAACTATAGTAAAATAATCTCATAGAGTTACGAACCACCTCCGTCAGTCAATGCAAGTAGCAAAACAGCTCAGTTCATGTATTACAAGCAACTCGAAAACTCCTCTGCGTCTGTCCGTGACTCCTTTAAAGCAACAGCATCAAAAATCTAATAGAGCTTCAAAACCTGGTCTGAAAAAGCAACATACATAAAAGACACCATTCATTACTGTAATATGATCAGTGTAGTAGAGCAAATGTACCAGAATAAGCCACAGGATAGTTACCAAAATAAATATTTTGAAGATATTTTCATGTATCCTCTCATTTGAGCGTACAAAGGCATTAGTTATTTTATTCCTCTAATCATTAAGGGCTGCATACCTAAATACATCCTGTACATAAATGTATCTTAGCTCAGTGGGTATAGCCTGCAAATGAATAATTAAACCATAATTAGAAATATTTTAGTTCTTCTAAAGTTTTGCCATTTTATAAACCAAATAAAGCGAACAGCCCCTTTTTTTAAAGCAGCAGCAAGTAAAAACAGCAGCTATAATAAGAACTAATAAACTCAGCAGTGTCTTCATCAACATTCTTTCTCAGCTATTTTCATATGCTGACTGTAATGCTCTTTAAGGGCACTTAGAGGCACCCCAGAGTCACCAGTGGGTTTATAAAGAGAGTCACTCTCCCACAGCTCCCCTGAATAATCTTACCTCCGTAAGTGTCTTCTAACTGAAGTAAACTGTCTGTGTGTGGACCGTGCCTGACTCGAATATCTCACACCAGCCTGAGTGGAAGAGTTTAGTTTAAGTGGAAGCCAATGTGTTGGTTGCTAGCTTATTTGTGGTGAAGAACACTGTGAGGTCTGCAGGGACACACTTGTTGCTGTCCGCGTTAACACTGGGAGGAAAATAGTTCTCAGATCTGGAAGGTCAAAGGTGACTCGTTTTTTTTAAAAAATAAGCTCTGCTTTTCAGGAATCTTGTTTAGTAGCACAGGGGAAGAATGCAAAGATTCAAATTGTTCTATTTTAATAGCCCTTGTAAGAGAAGCCACTGAGCCGACTTATCGGCTTCTGAACCCGATAAGATAAAACAACACACTGCTTCCTGGAACTGCTACAGTCACAACAATCACTAAGGTGCTACAGATGTGTAGCACATTTATACTTCAGCTAAAGGCTCGTTTTAATGAAGGACGCTGATTCAGACGAAAGTGAACTTCTGTTCATTTTGTGCTGGTCAGAAATATGAACTAAAAATTACTGACTTCATGTTGGATTAATAATAGGGATCCTTCAATGATATTATATTATTATTATTATATATTTAAAAAAAAAAATAAAACCGTTATGTAGTGGAGTCCTTGTCTTATCTCATGAACTCTAATTCTTCTAAACAAAAGAGTTACAATAAGAGTACAATAATACTCTAACAGCAACTTAAGCCTTCCATGGCATCCTCTCTAATCAGCATAGAGGTAACAGTAGGAAAGGAAGTCATTCATCCGTAATGTATGCAAAGTTACAAACCTTGAGGTACTAACTTGAAGACAACTTCCTGCGTCACACTGTATAAAAGGCATTCAGGCGCTTGCAACTTTGTAAGAGTTCCCTTATGCCCGACAGCATTTTTTTTAGATTCAGAAAAAAAAGATGTCTCTGGAGATTACAGCCACTGCTGGTTTCATGAGTTTCTTTTTTTGTTTTTGTTCGACAACCCAGACCTGAAGGGACCAACCCACCTCTTGTCCCCCAAAAGCCTTGTCATGCCCCTTTGTAAAAAAAAAAGTCCCACCAGCTGGAGTGTGGAAGCCTGTTTTTCACTGGGTGTCAGGTGTGGTGGGTGACGTTGGCACATTTGGCGTGGCGGGGCTGGTGGGTGTTTGCTGTGAGCTCTGGTAGGAGCGCAAGAGAACTTTGTGCTTGGTGGCCACCTCCTCTCGTCTGCGCTGCTGGTCGGCTAGGAATTCCTTGAGACGGGTGGTTGTAAAGGTGAGAGTCTGCCTGCGGAGGCGCATCAGGTAGGCATCTTGAAGCCAGGAGTTATTGAAGCAGTCCTTGATGGATGGACGAGCCCTGTTGACATTAAGGTTTCAAATTAAAATCCTAATAAATATGAATAAGCTTTTATCAAGTCAAGGTGTAAAAAGTGCAGCATACCAAGGGTAGCTACAGAGGATCTTTTTAAGAAACAGAGAGGCACTTTGGGACACATTCTGGTACAGTTTAGAGAGGTCAAACTTTGCAATCTGGATCCTGGCTTCAGTCTCCTGAGGATCATTCTCCATGAAAGGTGACCTGCCGCTCAGCCTGGAAAATCAGGAAGCAGGAACAAAAAACACACATCAACAATCCACATTAAAGACTGACTAAAAGCTAGTTATGAGTTATATAATTATTTACACTATACAATAAAAAAATATAAATACAGCAATAATAAGCCACGTTTTACGTAATACGTTTCTATTTAAAGAGGACGTGCTGGGTGGAAGCTGTGAAAGCAACGCTCACATGATGAAAGTCAGCACACCCACACTCCAGATGTCAGCTGGAGGGCCCACAACATCCCCTTTCAACATCTCTGGAGCTGCACGGACAAGAAAAGAAAAGAAGAACAGCCTTTATTGTCTGCAAGTAATCTTTGTACCACACAGCAGTTTATGACTCCTGATACTCTGCATGTGTTGGTGCAAATATATCATTAAAATATGTTTTATATTCTAGTTTTTTTATTATTAAATAAAAGTGACATAAACCCAGCAAAGAAGATGACAAATACAATAAATGTGAACTTTTTTAGTAGGACTGTGAAAAATACTTACACATATACTCTAGTGTTCCAATAGCAGGGCTGAATTGCTTGAGGAAGAGAGGATTGTACGTCTGAGCGCTCCCAAAGTCAATGATCTTGATGATGTTCATGTAAGTGACAATGACGTTCTCTGGCTTGATGTCCAGGTGGAGAATACGTCGAGTATGGAGGTAATCCAGGCCTTGGAGGATCTGCACGATGTAGGTCACCACGTCATCCTCTGAGTAACGGAACCTGAGAGACACCAAAGAACGGCTCCATAATATATTCCAAGTGAACACGTTTATTGTCTGTTGTCTATTCAGACACTACAAGTACAGCTTCACCTGTCTATGAGGCTGTAGAGCAGCTCCTTGCCACTGCAGTACTCAGAGATAAGAACCAGGTAACGTGGTGTGACATATGCTTCATGTAGAGCCATGATCCTGTCGTGATGGAGGGACTTCAGGATGTCGTACTCCTGCAGCACCGCCTGCTTGTTGTCTGCTTCGTATGGAACGATCTTAGCCATGAAGAGGTTGCCTGTGGCGTTCTCTCTACACTCACGGATGACTCCAAACCGACCCCTGCGCCAAAAGGAAATGTTTTATTTTCAAGAAGATAAATGCATGGAAAACAGCTACCTATCATATATCTAATGTTGATGGTGCAGATTTACAGTTTAATTTAAAGTGACAAAATTCCATCACCTTGCTTTCTCATCCATGAACGTATAAGGTTTCTGTGGAACTCCCTGGCGCAGAGATCCCTCTCCAGCCTTGCCCATCGGCGTCCTGCGTCCTGAAGGTGTGACCCGCCCTGATGGAGTGACCCGCCCAGATGGCACACCACGACTGTCCCCTCCCTGCAACACTGGTGTCAGGCTCTGCACCAACACCACAGGTGGGGAGATGATCACAGGAGTGACTGTAGGGGTCGTTGTGGTTGGGATGGAAGTAGTTTGAGATGGCGGAGTAACACGGGCAGTCGCAGTTGGCACATACATCGGCACAGATGAAATAGGTTTCCCGATGACAGGAGCAGGTTGTGATACAGGAGAAGGAGGTTTGTTGGTTAAAGTAGGGGTTAGATGTATGGGACTCTGAGGTTTGGGTGGAACAACAGGTGGAGGCGTCAGCTTGGTTTGTGGTTTGCTGACGCTGATGCTAAGGGTGGTCTTAGATTTGGCAGCTGTGGTCTGAACAGGAGGTTGTTCTGGACTAACAGGCAGACTAACAGCAGGCTGGCTGGCTTCAATCTGCACAGCAGGTTTAACAGTTACAGGAGAGGCAGATTTAACCCCAGATGGAGAAGGAGCTGAAGCAGAGGGAGGTGCAGATTGGGCGGTTATGACTGTTGTGGATTTACTTGAAACTGTTTTAATAGGAGGCACTGTCATGGATGACATCATCACCACCGGGGGAGGAGGAGTGGTTGCAGGAACAGTCTTGACCACCACCGCGGTGCTCGATTTAGCGGGTTCTGATGAACGACAATAAGGCGGGGTACACTTTGAACACTTACAATATATTGTAATGATTGCCTTTTCAGAAACAATAACAGTATACATACCTGAGGCATCTAATTTCACAACTTCTGAAAGATTGCTGTAAGGTCCCTGGCCAGCTTTGTTGACACAGGCCACCCTGAACCTGAAGGAGCCCCCTGCTGGCAAGTCAGCCACATTGTAATAACAGTCTGCCACTCCAGTGGCCACAATCAGCCAGTTGGTCTCACCTGAGGACAGAGAAGGAGGATCAGACTTTTAAATTGTTATTACAGCAGTGCAACACACTGGAAATACTTTGTTATTAAAGTGTGTGTAAAGTGTCTTAGTTGTCAGCTTGATATGCCATTATGTCTCACCCTAACCTCTATTAAAACCTAGACTATGTTTATTAAATTAAAAAAACGACATGTAGGTATCTGACTATTCAGCTGGGTGAAATGAGCAATTTAACCATAAATGACTGTACAGACCCTCTGCTCTCCTCTCCAGAGAGTATGTGCAGGGGGCCATTGTGTCTGAGGGACGCCACAGCACCAAGGCTGTGTTGTTGTACTTCTGAGGAATCTCTGGGGTCCCAGGACGATTGGGCAGCCCTGTAAAACAAACACATTTACATTACTAGTTCAGTCTGAATCAGTAAAAAAAAAAAGCTAATGCTGTTTCAAACATGCCAGTTTCACAGACTAAAATAAAGCCTCAGTTCTTACGAGCCAGAGATATTACGCAAGAGCTGGACACAGAGGCCAGCGGGTTTGTAGCGACACATTCATAGACTCCAGCGTCCTTTTTGGTGGTCTGCATGATCATCAGCAGTTGACGGCCATCAGGGCAGGCGATCATATTCATCCTGGCATCAATCTCCAGGGGCTTTTTATCTGAAAACATAATTATAATAATAATAATTATAATAAGATCTAAAAAGCAAGCTTTATGTACACTTTGACAAAACATGTAACCTCTGTTGTCATGGTGCATGGTGATAACACTATGTGTCTCTGCCCTCTAAGAATAATTATGTAAATGATGACTCTGATCACCCATCTGTGATGCTCTCAGTTAGGTAACGCTGCCTTAATTACATTCAGCAGTTCTTACCTTTCATCCAGGTGATGTGTGGGTGAGGACTTCCTGCTGGCAGACAGCTGAGCGTCACTGGATCACCCTCCAGCAGGACATGATCTCTCAGCTTGATATGGAATACTGGAGGGAAATCTGTTAAAGGCATATTAAGACCTGTTAAATCCCATCTGTCTCATGGCAGTATGATTTACTGTATCCAGTGAGTGTTAAGGCAACCATCACTGGAACCATGGTGCAACTGCTGCTGCTATTGCTAGGAAGGGGTTTTGTATGTACGAAATGACCAAATGAGGATATCAAATGCAGAGCAAATGTACTGACACAGCCTATGATTAACCATGTAGCATATGCTGTAATATTATAAATATATCAAATGGATGAACACATCAGCAGCTGATCAGCATTAATCCCATCACATTGTAATTATGGATGGTTCTTAATCTAACACAGTCTGTGCTTGTTGCTGGGTAACCACATGGTGACAACAAAAGAAACAAAGCTGAGCTAGTTTCTAGTTCTCCTACTAAGTTAACTGGCTGCTTGCCATCAGAAAACATGAAATTATCTTTTATTACCACTACCAGTAGTACTACCTTAAGACGTCATTCTACAGTGTGCTAGGGCCCAAGGCAAAAATTCTCAAGTGGCCTTTAACCAGCGTTCATCACCATCATTTTATAAATAATCTGCAGCTGCCTACCCTGTCTGCTGGCAAATGTTGTCCCTGACTACATTCAGTGGGCAGATATGAGCTCATCCTATCTAAGAATAGAATTAAACTCTAAAAATGTCAAACTATTTCAGTGAGCGTTTGGCAAAGTGGAATCACAATGTCTTCACCTACACTCCTGTATGACTTACCAGATGCCAGCTTGGAGTACTGGCGAGAACGTAGGGAGCTACTATCTCTGGAAATGGCAGTTGGTATGTCAGGCTGTGACACTGTCTTATCTCTCTTCCCTCTGGTCAGGCCCCATCGGTCCCAGCGGGACCTGCGCTCAGTCTCCACACCTTAATAGTAATAATAAAAAAAGATTTATAATTGATCCTGTTTTTGGTGAAATATAGAATCAAGAATTAAAAAGTGCTGAGCCCTACCCTTCGATGTGTCTGATCTTAAGCTGGACATAGAATCGAGAGACTCTGATGAGGCGCCATTACCGGCCTGAGCTGCCAGCTGATTCTGAGGAATACTGGTAGTCTTCATACCACGGCTCTCTGATGTTGAACGACGAAGCATGGAAAGAATGGGTGTCCTCTTTGTTTCCTTTTCCTCTGATGTTCTCCTCTCTTCTGAGTAGCTGCGAATCCTTGTGGAAATTTCAGCCACCGTTGATTCAATCTTCCTGCGCATTGTCAACACTGGAGATTCATTAGGTTTCTTAATCTCCTTTTCATCTTCTGCCAAGCTATCACCTGCACCGTCCATTCTTGTCATCTCTACTTCTTTCTTTTCCTGTGATCCTCTTCTACCGAGAGTCCAGGAAAGCCTCCGCCTTGAAGCAAATGAATCTTCTTCTTTAGTGGTTTCATCCTTGCGCTCTGTTGATGGAGTTCTCTTCAAACGCATAGAGAGTCTTCTCATAAAGCCTTGGTCCTTTTGAGCTTCACGAAGGTCTTGGACTGATTTTGACTTCTCCTCAAGTCTTCTCTGTGCTAATTCCAACGGTGCACCAATTGGCCCATGTCTGTATATCTCTTCCCCTGTCTCTGTGGAGTCTGATGAAATAGCTTGAGGCCTGTCATCGTTCTTTATCCGTGACAGAAATTTCAAACTTCTTGAGAGGGAAGATTCACGCTTTTTGAAGCGGGCCTCAAAGACCTCTTCAGAGGTGATGTCCTCAAATTCACCTCTTGCTGAGAGGTCTTGCTGGGTGGAGGGATGTGTGGCAGTCTTTGGTGGACTGGGTTCTTTTACCATCATTTCTGGTGACGCCACCCTGGAGTATACAGCGGGGTGCTCGGTGGTTGACAGAACGACTGGTTTAGGTGGAGAAGGTAAATCAGAGGACACGGCAGCAGGTAAGGATGTCTCAGTTGATACTGGGGATGATGAAGCAGCTGGAAGAACAAGTGTGGAGGGGCTTAAGGGTGGCTGATTGAGAGGCTGGAGTGAAGGGACCATGATGGTCTGCATAATACTGGCATATGCTGAAGTCCTTCCATCGGGCAGCACAACCCGAGCAGGTTGTGAAGGTGTGACAGACGATGAGACATTTCCAGGGGAAACTGAATATTCTTGAGTGGGTCTCACCATAACAGAGCTGGTGGTTATAGTCATCTCAGAAGACTTAACAGGGATATTTACTTTCTCTTCTACATGTTCTACAGTAACATTTTCTTTTGCACTTGATTCCATAACACTGTCCACTCTTTCCTCTTCTTCTTTTATACTCTCTTCTTTTTCTTCTTGCTTCCTCTCTCCCTCTTCTTCTGTTTCCATTTTCTCTTCAAGCATTGAACTTTGGGCTGTAAGAGGAGGTGTAGGAATTCTTTGGCCCACAGACTCTGATTCCATTATAGGTTCTTCTGAAATACTCATGTCCTTCTCTGAGAAACCACTTGTGCTCGATCTCTCATCAAAATTACTGTCTGTGGTCAGCCCATCCATCTTTTCACTTATGGCATCATCAGGCTTGATCTCTTTCTCCATTAAGGATTCCTGGCTCTCTGTTTTGGTTGGACTTTCTTGTACAATGGACTCTGGAGTTGGCGGTTTAGGAGAAGGCTCCCTTGGAGTGACTGGACGGGAGTCCAGCTTAGTTTGCTCTGTTAGAGATGACATAGATATAGCCTCCTTGAGTCTTCTCTCTTCTACTTGTGCCAAGGGAATCTCGAGAGGTGCTCCTGACCGCCGGTGTAAAGGTATGGGTTCTGAATCTCCTTGACTGAAAGAAGTGCTTTTGCGTAAAACTTTAGGTTTGGGAACTTCATCTCTTGGGAAATCACTAGATGCAGCTCTGGTTAATGGAGGTGGTCCCAGACGAGCGGTGCGAGAGTAGCGATCTGAGGATATTACACGTTTTTCATCTCCCATTCCTAATGTCTCCAACAGAGGTCCTCTCAGTCCACTCATCTTGTTGTCCACAGAGCCACCGCGAAGCAGCCGCTGCCTCATCAGCTCCAGTTTAAGAGCATAATCCTCTTGACTCATCTTGGCAGTTCCAGGACTGGTGCTCCTCCTGGGTAATTCCATAGAGACAGCTTTCTTCAGAACTCTCCTGCCATCCTCTTGGTTTCCCTCGCCAGTTCCTTCCTCCGGTGTGATTCGGAGCAGCAATGCACTGTCAGCTGAGCCGCCACGCCTAAGCTCTCCTCTTCGTCGTCCACCTTCGGGGTTGTCAGACTCCATGCTTGAACCTCTTCTCAGGGGTTTTCTGGACAGTTCAGATTTTTGCGGTAATTCAGCAGGTGCTTCTTCATCAGAGGAACCCTTGTCATTGTCCTGTGATGACCTTTTCCTTACACGACTTTTACCTGTGACTTCAACTCCCTCTTTATGTTTTTCCTTGGTGTCACACTCCATTGCCTCCTGGGTTTGATCAGGAGTCCCAGACCACTTACCATTCTGCTTCCCTGTCTCCTGTTCATTGGTCTGAATGTCATTCAGTGACATTCTTGATCCAGAGAACTCCGTGTTAAGTGGCATAGGAATAAAAGGCAGCTCATCAATGTCTTCATCAGAATCCGACGATGATGATGGCATAGGTGACCCCTCTTTAAGATGCCTGGGAACTGCGATGGAGATATGGCTGGTGGAATCGTTCAGCAACTCAGGTATGGATCTCATGACCATTTTTGATTTATAGCTGATAAGGGAACGCTAAAAAAAAAAGAGGAAACATGACAGAGCAGGCACCACAATGTGACCATTTTCATTTGGATTCTGCGCTGCACATCATAAAAAGAAATAAAACATCCCTTACCTGCCATTTTCTGCGAGATACAAACTTTTTTAGGGCTTCTGTACTTATGGCCTTCCCCTTGCTAAGAGTCTGCACAATAAATAGAAATAAATTAGGAATGGGAGTCAAGTAGAACCCAAAAAAGAAAGACATTACGAGCCACTATGGTAGTACGTGTCTCTTACCTTGAACCAGGGATGTCTGAGACATTCCTGGGTGTCGGGTCTCCTATAAGAAAGTCATGGGATATTTCAGTTTCCCGTTTGTCAGCACATGTTCCTCTCTCTAGCTCAATTAACAGTCCTGTCTCAGCTATAGTATGTAGAGTGTGAATGAAGAGTGACAAGGGATCAGACAGATCCAACAGATGACAAGAACCAAACATGTAGTACTGAAACAAAATCATCGGCGTGAGTGACTTTGGCCTTTCTTTGAATATCATATGACAATCTAAAAAGATTCATCTGAACTACGAATCAATGTGGAGTTTTTCTACTGTGAAAGATGTTGCTCACCTTTAGCATTAACTGACAATGGTTCTGTAATATACTTATACTTGTAGTACATACTGTAAGTATTCTATACAATTATTTTTACACAAAAAACTTGCAGTAGTCTTACTTACAGTCTGTCTGCTACCAGCAGCTTTATGATGAACCCTTTAGCCTCTCTGCAAAGGTCAGCAAACATATTCTCCTCAAAGGCCACATTATAGTTCCTGATGTTCATCACGGAGCTGCGGTCATTCTCTCCAGCAAACGGAGAAACTCCTGTCAGACTGATTACAGAAACAACAAGCAAAGTTACATTTAGTGACAAACCTACAGGTATTCCTGTATAGCTTTCTGCTTTTAACAATACCTTAAATAATGGTAATAATTTTACTCACCACAGATATGCTAGAACTCCAATTGGCCTAGAAAGGAGAAATAGACCAAAAATGTTTAGAAAGCAACACATAAACAACATTACGGATTAAATACAGATACAATACCATATGTCTGTTGCTTTAGACACAGGGGTCTGATTGACGATCTCTGGGGCAACAAATTCCGGTGTGCCGTATTTGCAGTATTGAGCCTCTTCAGGTGTGACCTCCAGTGCATTGCCGAAATCACAGATTCGGATGTGATCACCATGTGGCTCCGCCATGAGGATGTTGTCAGGCTGACGAGAGAACGAGAAAATATCCGATCATGATCTGATGGTATATAACCTGCACCCTGTAAAAGTGAGGACATATTAGCACCTTGATGTCCAGGTGTATGATGTTTAGATGGTGGAGGTAGTCCAATCCTTCAAGCAGCTGTCTTACACATGAACGTACCTGGTGAAGACGAAATAGCCATTATTATATTTTTCACCTATTAAACAACATTTATTTGAACTGCATTAATGTGCTGAGCGGTCACAAGTCACTTACGTCTGACTCCATTACTGTAGATTTCTTTATAAATCTGTCCAGCATCTCCTCGTGACATCTTTAAAAATTGATTGAGGACGTTTAAGAACATCACCAAACAATAAACAAACTCTTTTGTCTCCATTCTCACAAGTTCAACTGTGCATCAGACAGTGTTTTAACTGCACAATAAGGATACATTTCAGTAATGATGATGACTGCGTTCTTCTTCTCAAATGCATCATGAAAGTATAGGACTTTCTCATGGTCCAGCTTGGAGAGCAAGTTCAACTCTTTCAGAGCGGACGGCTTCTTCTTCACCCGTGTGGAGGTAAACTTTGCAGCATACTCCATTTTGGTCGCTTTCTGCGTCACACGTTTAACATAGGAAAACGCACCTCTGGAGAAATAATTAGGAATAATATCAATTTGAGTGCCTTCCTAGTATAATACTGCATTTTAAGGATTTCAAAGTTTGAAATGTTACCGTCCAATTTCCTTGTGGATGTCATAATAGTCAGTCAGTCTGCGCATTTTCCTTAGAATAGTGCCCTCGTCATTCATTGGATCTTCTTTACTTTTGGCTACAGTAAGGACCAAATAATAATATGAACAACTAAATTATACAGTGAAGTCCTAATTCACACAATTTCTTTTACCTCGTTAACTGCTTACCTTCATGGATGGTAAGTTCAGCTTTACAAGACACAGACCCTGCTAAGTTCCTCGCAGTGCAGGTGTACACCCCGGAATCGTCTGGGCGAGCGTTTAGGACCACCAAGGAGCATTCACTGTCATCATACACAAATGTGTAATGACTGCTTTCTGACAGCAGGATATCATTCTGAAAAAAAAAATATACCAGTACTGTAAATTTCAGTAATGGACTTTGGAAAATCCCCAAAAGCTTAAGCACAGATATATCCTTATTATCTTCCTGTTCCCAGAAAGATAATAATCAGACTTTCAACTTTGGAATGGTCCTTGAATGCATCATTTGTGATGTAGACTATATTATATATTGTGCAGAGTGATGTAAAAACAGTTAAATAATAAAATAGTTAACTAAAACATATGGCACCACTATTAGTAAAATTAATGTGCAATGTTGTACATATAAGTCACAAAGAGTCTAAAAGTCCTAGAGTTAACTAGAATAAACAGCACAAATGCATAACAACCTTGAACCAGAGTATGTCAGGAACAGGCTTGCCCTCCACAACCACAGCAAAGCGAGGGGTCTCCCCAGAACACACGTCCAAGTCTTCCATAATAGTCTCAAATGTTGGTGGAGCTGAAAATAAACAGAGTTAGAATGTCACAGACAGCAGTACATAGCTATACAGACCAAATCTACTGCCTACCTGCGATCTCCACATTGAAGGTGCAGCTGTCACTGCCATACTTGTTGGAGGCCACAAACTCCATCTCTCCAACGTCATCGCTCTTCACTTTCAGCAGCTTCAGTGTGTGCTGGTCGTCATCTGGCACTGTCATCTCATACAGGCCTGGTTTGCTGGACAGAACCACTCCTCTCCTGGGAACAAATGTATTTTAAATCAGGATCAATTTGCTTAATATCTAAGAGGACAGCTGTCTGCCACTGGTCAAGTTTGGCACTTGCATGATTATGAGTCAGGAAATAATTATAAACTGTTTTCACTGTTCTGGTAACTGTGATAATTACTTGGAATAAAGCAGCTGCAGGAGTATGCACATTTATGTCCTACTGTGTTTATGCTTGCCAATGTGATTATCCTGCATTACTACATATGAAACAGTGCGATTCAGTGACACTAAAACAAAATAAAACTCAATAAATATGGACCTATTCAAATTGTTTTTGTTTACTATTTGTTTTAATATAATATTAGAATAGTCGATACCTCCTCCAGATGGCAGCAGCGTTGACATGGTTGAGAGTGACAGAGATAGTGAAGGCCTGGTTTTCCATCACATATACAATGTCTGGCTTATCAATGATCACTGGAGCTTCCTGAAGGTAGGGTCCTTAAGAAAAAAAAACACTCAATATACAATATTCAATAAACAGAAAAAAATGGATGGATGCTCTAAAGCCCTTACGTACCTCGATCCAGGAGCTGCACTGGGTCGGTGGCAGGCGAAGGCTTGCTGAAGGCCTTGGAGGTGATGGTCAGGACCCTAAAGGCGTAGCGCACACCTTTGGAAAGAGTGGTGATAGTGTAAGTGGTTTCCTTTAGGCCTGAGGCTATGATGATCCACTGGATGGAGCCGAGGGCCTGCTGCTGGATGGCATACATCAGGGAGCTGGGATCTGAAAGGGAAATAAAAAGGTTTGAATCCTGCAAGAATCAATTCTTGCATGCAACATACTATAAAATATCAATATGTAAAAAATCTGTAGGGTTATTGTTAGGATTGCTGCCTGCTATCAAAAGTACATAAGCACTGAATAATATACCCTTATTCAATCTCTCTATATCCTTTATTTATTATCATATATTCTTCATAATTTGAACAAGTTATTGGCATAAACCTGACATCAGAAGGGAAAAACACAATCTCTTAATAATAATATAATATTGATAGTATCACAAAATCATGAAGAAACACAGCTTCTGTGTGCTACAATGTAACACAGTAGTTTCAGCTCGCTTAACGATATCAATAACCTGCCATGTTTGTCCTCTGTAGTGTTTGATGTGTGCTGCATCTGTTACTCTCTTTGTCTCTTTCTTTCATCCTCTCTGTTCTGTCTACCTCTTCTTCTCCTCCTGTACCTGGAGGTAGGTAGGGTCCAGCAGGAGGGTTCCTAAAGGGAGTGTTTTTTCTTGCCACTGTTTTAAAGGGGTTCAAGCTCTGGGTTTCTGTAAAGCACCTTGAGACAATTCTGATTGCAAAAAGCACAAAATAAATAAAATGTAATTGAAAATGAAATGGAATTGAATTTATTGTGTAATATAATATGTATATAATATTAATATTATAATATTATTGTGTAATATAACCAGTGACCAGTGTGTAAAATGTCTGGTTATATTGCTGCCAGGTTTATGTTTGAAAGGGGATTTTGGTTACACTGAATTGTGTTACATTAGCAGCAACACAAAATGCAATAAAAAATAAATAATCTAACGATTAACTTGCTTTAAAGGGCGACTATTGAATGGATGTTGTACGTACCAATAGAAGGGTCCAGCCTCCTTGGTTTCTTCCAGCTCAAGGTGATGGTTTTACCAGTGATGGCTTCTATCACTGGTGTCCCATCAGGAGGGTCTGGTAGAATGTCTGAAAACAGATTTAGAAGACCATGGTGTTTCAGAATGCACCTGTACTGAGGGTATTGACCACATTTTTTTCTCTCTTAAAGTACACGCAAAAAAGGAAAAATTACCTGTAACATACAGATGAGCATAGCAGGTGGCCTTCCCTATTTTGTTAGAGATGACACTTTTGTAGACACCACCATGGGCGTGGCACACAGAGCGGATAACCAGGCTGTGGACATCCCGGACTGCAGGCGGAGGCAGAGAAGAGAAAGCATGTGAGGCAGATGTAAAGCAGTGCTGCATCATGTCTGGAGCTTACATTGTTCTAATATAACACAGCTTATTAATTCATCACCATGACCATTGCTCTCTGTGCAAAAGGCCTGAACGGCAGGTGTGCGCTGATCATAAACACTCACACTGTGTCATCTTCCTATCCTCTGTGCTTTCGATTCTTTTGCCGTTATGGAACCAGGCGATGGTTGGATATGGCAAACCGGCCACTTTGCACTTGAGCACAGCCTCCTTTCCCTCAATCACATCCAAGTCATAAAGCGGTTTGATGAAATCAGGCATAGTGAAGCGCTCCACCTCATTCTCTGGGACCTCTGGTTCCTCTGGGATGGATGGCATCTTCTCTAGTTTAGCCCTAATGTGACAGCAGGACAAAGCAGATGCTGTCACTGTCAGACTTTGTGGGCTGATCAAACAAACTATAACAAGTTTCTAAGAAAAAACTAAAGTGTTTCTTACAAAAATTCTAAGTGAACATTTAATGAATAATACACTCTTACATCTGTGAGGAGATGGCTGGCCGTGGTTCCTGTATGTACAGTTCAGCTGAGCACTCCACTTCGCCATGAGTGTTACGGGCTATGACAGTGTAGAAACCCTCGTCCTCATTGGTCACATGAGAAATGATCAGAGAATGACGGCCACCCTCCTGAACAATACGAATGTCCTCACTCTCTGTTAGTGAGCGGTCTGCAGAGACAACGGAGCCTATGCTTACATGTCAGCTCAACTAAATGTTTTTATGTCTTCAAATCAAGAGAGCAATTTCTGATTCCTAGGCATGTTAAATATATAAGGTAACTGAAACTGAAATGTGTAGAGTCCTACCAAAGTGACTCCAGATGACCTTCGGAGATGGAGTTCCACTGACTTTACAGTCGAATCGAGCATTCCGCCCTTCGATCACTTCCAGAACGTCCAACTTGCGTGTAAATAGAGGTTCAATGGAGGGAATGACTTTGAGTTTGCCACATGATGTCACTTCCTCTGAAAAGAAAAAACAGAAATACTGAGTTATTTGCACATTGCACATTATACATATTGTGACTTTGTTCTTGACAGCCACCTTTAGCTGTGCTGAGTTTGCACATGTACGTCCCACTATCATCCTCATGTACAGAGTTGAGCAGAAGTCGGCACTTTCGCCCATCAAAGTGCATTTTGCAGTTGAGCAATGCAGGCTGGATCAGTTTCCCATCTGCAAGCCAGTCCACGTCGGTGTCCTTTGGTCCAATGATGTGACACTCGAACAACACAGTCTCACCAGCCTTGGCTATGATGTCTCTGACTGGGCGTATGATGGCTAGGCCTGGCTCAACTGGTGGTGCTGGGTATAAACAAAGTACATTTTCTGAAGAGTGTTGTTAAGTGATACCTAAATAGGTTGTGTTAATGCGCATGCACATGTAAACTAATGTCACAATATAAAACAACACTAACAAAACACTAACTCAAGAATCAAATGTGGATTTGCACTTTCGAAACAGTGACAAAAAAAACTTTAACACAAATACACAATCAACTTAAATCCTACCTTTCACGTCCAGCCTTGCCTCACACTGCTTCGTCCCATACTCATTAATGATCCTACAAATGTAAATCCCAGAGTCGGATCTCACTGCTGACTTGATTGTCATTTCAAAAGTGCCGTCTTCTGTCTCACGCACAATATGACGAGGGCTTGTTTTTACTGTTACTCTGTCCCTCAGCCTACAAATGAGAAGAGGAAGAGGGCAGTTGTTACTATATTTTGAAAGGTGAATCATAACAACATTATGTCACTCTTTTTTTTAAATGCAGCTTTTGTAATGAAGGATGACCAAGCACACTCTGACTGGGATGATGAGGACAGGAGGAGGGTTAGATTGTCCTTCCTGCTATTGTTTCTCAAGAGTGATGACTAACACTGCTGGAATATTTCAGCCTATTATAGTCTCTTATATTAAAGGATAAGCTTGGCATTATTCTAGACTGACAGACAGACTAAAATGTCCAGTGCGTTCCAGCTTTTCTATAAAGGCTGTTGCTTCTCATTTGGTATGAGATATATGTAACATTCAGTCGTTAAACTGAATCTTGACCTGTTTGCTACCATGTTTATGCACAACACTGACATTCTTGCACTCATATCAGTTGAAAGGGGAAGTAATGCATTATTATATCAACACTATTGCTGGTGATTAGTGGAGGTTGTTTTCAGATCATGAGCAACTGAGGTCTACACAGCAATTATTAAACTCTGGCTGGTAGGCCAGAGGTATTCTGCAGCGCGCACTATAAATCCAGATGTTCCTTAAGAAGTGCAGCCAGCTTATCTTTTGGATGTCTCAGCATCATCTTTAAATTCCAGATTGTTGTCTAAGAGCTCATTAGTTCAGCTAGACTAGTGTTTCTGGGCACTGAGCCGCTCTGGAATAAGATGAGAAAGGCATGTTGTTCTTCCACCTTTCCTCTAATTACACTCTCTATTATCCTGAAGATTTCTGGGCTTAATGAACCCTAAGCCTTCATCTGAATAGATTATTTAAAGCATCGTGCTGAAAAACACAGTGCACTGAATTTTCTAATAGTCTGTAATGATAGCAAAGCATTTCAATGTCCAATGCAAGTAATGAGTTAAAGTAATTGGATGAAATGAAAGGACCTACCAATAGAGCATGGGTTTGGGTTGCCCACTTATTCGGACAGACATGGTGACTTCCTGTCCTTCAATGACAGCTTGATCATTCATTGTTACCTGTTTAAAATTCAGTGCAAGTTAGAAGCTAGAGAGATGAATTTAACCTGTATGTTCGAATTTAAAAGATGTGTTGATGGAATGACCATGCAGCATATAATACATTTGACAGCGGCATTATTATTGATACGATCACCCTGTACACATTTTCATGCAGTGCATCAATGCAATCAAAGTCCCTTCTCAAGTGAATTGGGTTGCTTTATCAAATCAGCCCTGCATAGCCTCACCACAAATGAAGGGGGTTTCCTGAATCGCGTGTCAATAGTTCGCCTTGGCTCAGGCCCTCCAAAATCCATGGCTTCCTCCAAGGGACTGAGGTACTCTTCATCAGATGTAATAGGGCTGCTGACCTCCATAGGCACACCCAGGTTACCCTTTCGTTCCGGTACAGAATCTGTAAGAGCAAAGAAAGAAAGAAAGAAAGGCTACATTATGTTCCCTGTTGTGGGTCTCACTGGTATTTTCTATTTTACCTTTATTGTATTTATTTATTTTTGACACTGAGAGCATTTTTCTCAGTTCTTGTTTTAAGAAAAACTAAGCCTCCCCCCACCCCACCTTATAATTAGAATCTCAGATGCCAAATGTGAAATCCAAACAATAGTGGATTCACAGTGTGTGGAGCCAGTGAGTCTCAGTGGGCAATTTATAGGTTCAGTTTCGCCTCTGAGTTGCTATGGTAACTATAAGTGAGGTTATTCAGCTGGAATATATGGCACATGCTTTGCTCAGAGAGATAATGACAAGTGAGCAAAATCAGCTAAACCACAATGACAATGACAATGTGGGAGGACATCAATGCAAAAAAAAAGAAAATGCTATTTTGCAAATTATTGTTAAGTGTATTGACCTGAGATTAAATATTCTGAATATCAGGGGTAACAATTGTCAGTTTATTTAGATTATCCAATATTTTACGATTGGTTTATATAGTGTTAGTTCTGTATATTCTTATAGCCAAAGCCAAACTCACCTGCTTTAACAGTAAGGGTTGCGCTGCTGGTAGCTCTGCCCACCTGGTTAACGGCAGTGACACAGAATTTTCCACTATCACTTATTTTCGCTGATTTGATGAGCACACTGTGTCGCTCACCCTCCACTTTAACTGCATAATTTGCAAAGCCAGTGACATCAGTGCCATCTTTAGTCCAGGTAACTTAAACAGAAAAGACAGAAAATTAATACATTTACTTGCTGGATGTGTATAAACAGTTCAAATCTCTGTTGAGAAAGTTATTCAGTGCAATGTGGTACCTTCAGGGTTCGGGGTTCCAGCAATGATAGTTTTTAATAACACATCTGCACCAGCACAAGCTACAGTGTCCTGGAGGGTAAACTCAAATACAGGAGCCTCCATCGGGTCTTCTTCAGCAGACACGTAAGAATCGTCTGAAGAATCTGTGCAAAACAAAAACCTGAAGTCAATTTTTTTTATGTGTGTGATCAATCTAGAGTAAGTAATTAACCGATAACAAAACCCAAACAGAAACCTACACTAAACAACTTACACTAACATGGAAAGTTCAATAAAAGCAGCTAACCTAACTCTGGTGACAAGGGACGAGGGCGACGGTTCTTTCCTTTGGTCTTCTGGTGCAGTCCTTCTGCGGCACCAGTAGTCACCAGCTGAGGCTCACTTGTCTTAACTGGAACATCCACGTCCATTTTTTCCTCTTCTACAATGATTGTAGGGACATTTAACTTAGAGGCTGGTTTAGACTGCTCCACTTCCATTATGTCTTCCGTTGGAGTGCCTGTTGTTGTTCTTGGGGGTTTTGGAGGAGGTTGAGAAGGAAAATCTTGCACAATTAGAGCCCTTTTTTGTACCAGGGGACTTTCAGGTCTGTTTTCAATTTTTCTCAATACTACTTCTACTGGTGTCTTTCTCCCTGACGTCTCATTCCTTTGTGTTTGAACAAGAGATTCTTGAATATGAGCAGAATCTTGCATTCGAGATACCCTTTGCACAAGTGGACTCGGTGGCCTTCGTTCAACCTTGCGTAAGGTCATCTCAGCGACATTTCTGCTTGGCGACTCTTCTCTTTGCTGATGATATATTGCAGGGGATGAAGACCTTTGAATGATTTCTGTAACTGGACTGACTCTATTTAACCGCTGTCCTGGTAGGTCAGATAACTGCATGGACTCTGGGGTTCCTGCAAGCTCACCAAATCTACTAACTGTTACAGTTGTTGAACTGTTACTTGCTGTCTTTGGAGGTTGGTATTTCTGCGGTTCTTGCTGCACTGGCTCCTGACTTAGTTCCTTTTCTCTTTGTTCCTTTGCCCACTGGACACGTTCCCTTTCTTGGAGCTTTTGCAGGACTTGTGGAGGAATAGGTTCAATCTTCCTGAAAGGCTGGCGCTGCTTGGCCTTCAGGGTAAGCTGTTCAGTTGAAAAGGATTTCTTTAGATGAGGTTTTCCAACCAATTTCTTAATACGCTGGAGCTCCTCAGTGAATTTGTTCTCAATGTCCTGAACTTTTTGGGAGTAGCGTGGTTTCTCCTCCAATGAAGCAGCTCTCTGTCTAAACATAGATCTGCGTTCAGCTGCATCCTCTTTCAGAGCCTCCCTGAGATCTTCCCTTGAACTTTCTCTGGATATGCCCAACCGGCTTCCTCCATCATCTGAATCCACAGATCCAGCACGATTGAATCCTGCCCAGGACCTTCCCGAAACAGAGCCTTCTGGAATATCAAGACTACGTCTTCGCTCTTCTAAACCACGGACCTTCTCGAAAACCTTTGAGCTTGCTCTTGTAAGCTTTGGGGAAGGTCTGAGGGTGAATTCTTTCCGGGAGTACTCACTCAGTGGAGTCTGTGGTCGAGAGTCTTGGGTGTTGCCTTGGGATGCAGATTTTGGCTGCTTAACCTTTTCTTCAAACTCTCCAGGCACTGTGTCTTGGTAATCAGTTGGCACAACAATTTTCTTCCTCAAGCTGAGAGGAGTGGTTGAACCAGAACGACTTGGCATCGGAGAAGTGGAGGTACGTTTGACGAGCCGAGGGGATGGGGGTGGGAGGACTTGTGGAGGAGATTCTCTTGAAAATTCCTCTGACTGGCTCCTGAAATAGAGAATTTATAACAAAATCTTGGAATTAGTTCACAACTCACAGACTATTGTATTGAACGTGAGTGCACGCTAGAATCCTTCATTTGTATGTTTCTTGCTTGCCTGTTAGCGGGATCTTCATGTCCATGTGTTCTATTGTCATCTTCTGCACCTTTGTCCTTCACTGTATGGCACAGAAGAAGGGATAAATTGAGAATGTGTTTACTGTTGGAAATAACATCATTCTTTGTATTCTTAGTCACCACAGAGATTAATGAGTGCAGCTTTTCTGCTGATAGGAAAGTCAAATGTTTTGTTTTTTTTACAGAAAACGGTGGATACCTGTATGCACAGCCTGGTCCTCAACATCCCCACTGTCCTCTTTGGTCTCACATTGGTCTCCACCTTCATCTTCTGTTGTTTCAGAATCTGAAAACATATCACAATATGTGTTAAGATGGTAGGACAATAAGACATCGTTCACATAAATAAATAAATAAAAAAGATGTGTTTTGGCACTAATGAAACATTATGTTTCCATAGTGGCAGCAGAAGATGTAAAAAGAGCACACTGTTACTATAGGAACCAGAAGAATACCTTTTCCTATTCAGTTGACTCTTTGATGATGTTCATCCTAGTGCATTGTCGCATTTGGATCTAATTTTTATCTTCACTTTGCAGGAAGCAGCAATACCATAAAAAATATTCACAATAAGATAAGAATTGTAACTTTCTTCAACTTAAAGTTTAGATTTATATTTTAGATTGCTTCTTTTAGATTCATTTGTCTATTGTTGTCACAGTCTCATCTATGCAGCTGCAGTGTGACATGATGATCTGCAATTGAATATTAAAAATGAACCTATATGAGCAATATTCTTCTTTTTTTCCTTAAAACCTTAAAATTGGTTCCAGCTGTACCATCTGATAGATATGACTGTTCTTCTCAGACTGAGAGATAATCCACTCATTGGTTGAACCTAAAATAGAAAGCCCTATTGAGTCATTGGCATCCCAGCAGCTCTCATGAGGTGTTTGCTTCACAGTAGGTGGAATTACTTATAAAAAAAAAAACAGGCTATTTGTTCTTCCTTGCAGCAGTAAAAGAACACAATGGGCTAATGTGCTGTACATGGCAGAGGAATAGTGAAACCAAACTTATGATACTGTTTACAGCTATTTACATTCTGCTGCAGTTACAGCACACAGTCATACAATATTAATATCGAATGACTACATTTTAGATTTAAAAGTGAAACTCCATTTGCAATGCAATCTTTCTTTTACCAGAATAGCATTCACACATACAGTGCAATGACCTAGACTCACAGCATAAAACTTTGTGTATATGTATATATATATACACTAAGGATCAACTAATTTAAACTGAAATAATAAGGACAGCCATTTTTGAAATGTAACATAATACTGTACTTAATTAAATGACAAAGAAAATAATTGTCCAACACGCATGTTCCTATCAGTCTTTACAGATAACTATTTAGGCTTGATTCTAGCCACAAACAAAGAAACAATAAGCATCAATAAGTACTGAAAGTATACCAGGGTCCAACAGGGTCTGGGTGACATAAATTTCATTATCACAAGGTGTATGCATTGCTCTGCACACAGGTAGTTATAAATACATCCACTGTGCATACACTGAAAAAAAAGAAAATAGATGGTGACTCTAGAGTGACTTTAGGAAGCAAATGTGATGGGAAAAGCATGAAGTATGTGTCAGCGAGGAGTAAGCAATCCCATTGATCTACGTCATGTGTGTGAACAGCTCTGTGGTGTGGTTTAATATGTTATTATGAGGCCATGGTTTGGTTTCAAATAGTATGTGCAATGTTGCCATGATATGATGTATTGCTTCAGCGAAGTTTCACTGAACAAAAGAAGTACGCCTTTGTTCCTGTTCATATGTTTATATGTCTTGTGATGCAAAACAAGAACTAGTATATAGTACTTTAATTTAATTTAATTAACATGAGTTTGACTATTCCATCATTTGACTGTATATTAACATACAGAGATCAGTGGGTGTGAAGAAAGAAGAAACTCCCCCTTAACATCAGTCTCAGAAAAATCACTGTATGACTCACTGTAAACTCCTAAAGTTTTCAGAAGTTAGTACAAAGCTACAGTTATGCTCAGAGCTTGCTGGCTTTCAACCTAATTCCAAACTTACAGTAACATTGTTTTTTTTGCAATTGCCAGGTTGTATGGTCCTTCAAACTGCTGCTGCATCTGACACTGTCAGCTGTAAAAAACATTGTTGTGTTAAGCAGCAATCCTTAAAAATCACCACCCAAATGGATGGATATTGTACAGCGTGACAACACAGATACACAGAACATAGATAGACTGAAATCGCACTTGCCTGATGTTTTCTTTGGTTTGATTTTTTTTTTCACTGCTGGTATGTCCTCGACAGGTATTTTTTGTCTTGGCTTACATTCAGGAGCAGGGTATTCCCCGACATACACCGGGGGTTCCAAGCCATTACTACGCGTATAAATAACAAAATTTTCTATGAAGACATCAGAAAATTTGAATGAAAAAGACTCAGTCTGTTAAATACTGTAACTCTGCTAACATACAGGTGAAAGCCTCTCATTTAAACGCAAAGAGAAAAAGGAAAAAAAGGCACTTTTGGTCCATTATGTAACAAGTCAGAGTCTCAACAGTTCTTCTAAGAGAATCCGTTTGTGAAAAGCATGGAGCGCAGCTCTCCATCCGCAGGTGCAAACGTCTGTTGAATGCATATCATCCACTGTGAGGGAAGCCCCCCAGTCCACACAATAGCCAGCAACAATGTGAGCATCTTCCCCCGCTGCGTTCCACCCCACAGGCAGTGCACACCGATAGGCAGAAAAACCAGTGGGAGTGATCCAGCCCTCTTGAGATCAGCGTTCTACAGCATTGGTTGACATTTTTCATTTTTCCCTTGCTCCCCATGTGTCTGTGTCTTATTCTTCAACTGGTGTAATGAGCCGATGTTGTCGGCAGAGAAAAGGGAGAATCACTGCAACAGCTAAAAGGACCTCCTCACTCCTCACTCCTCTGCATTGCTGGAACAATGTTAGCTCTCACAGCAAATGTGTTATTGGCTGCTTGAGGCTGACTACACAAGCTGTACTCACTGCTATTCTAATAAATAATAAGATGGGTCTGTTGTTCTTCTTATGATTCATTTGGTGTAATAACTGCAGAATATCCTGAAAATGATACATGCCATCTGAATGGCTCAGTATAATGAGAAAGGTTTTCTCATCCTATTTCACCACTGAGTATATATAACTATAAATACAGAGATTCATTTTCATTAAGGCAGAAAGCACAGGTTTAATTACATGGTCTGTTGATTATGTAATTTCAGGTCATGGTGAGTTTCTTTGTGTTTCCTTGGCAGCTGCACTCCTGCTATGGAGCACTTTTTTTCACCCCCACACATCCTTTATGACCTTTACATACTGTATGTCACATCATGATTACATGAAGTATGCTTTAGCACAGATGTGTGGCTATATACTGGACATAATAGTCCTTGCAAATTCTTACTGTAATCAGTTCATCTGAGTAAGGTAGTATTTTCACAGCATGTCGTTTTCAGTGGCTGCTGGTCACAAATACTGAAGGCACAGGCTGCCAGGCTTACTAGCTTTCCCTCTATACAAGGTGTAATGTAACACACACACACAATGGCCTACAGATTCCTCTTCTCTTGAGAATCACAAGCCAGCATTATTTCAATATATCTATGTCTGCGAAAGCATGCTGGTACCACTGAAAAGTATTCGCATCAGTAAGTCTATTAACATTACGAAGTGGGCATGTGAGAAGTGGGTGTGTGAGAACATCGCAACTGTCCAAATTTACATGTGCCTAATTTAGTTTTGCATATCAATTAGGAAACCAATTAACAAGGATATTTGAGAACATTGGTTGCCAAATATTATGAGTGTACAGTTGACACCCGTTGTTTTTTACTCATTTATTTGCCTAGAAACATTCAATTTTGGTGTCAGATCATGTGCAGATTTGGACAAATGTTTTAGATATTTATGTAGTAATTGGTGATTATGGGGTGCCAGAACTAATCCAAATTTATTTACTTCTCCCCTGGGAATCAATAGGCCTGGCTCAGTGAAGTGTCTTGTTTTTCTAAACCTTAGTTTTCTTAGGTATTGCTTATCAGCGTACCTACAGCAAGTCAAGTCATGTTCTGTGGTACAGCACAGTTGGGTGGTTTTGGCATCACATAGGTTAACTCCCAAGAAGGTAGATTGCAACAAGATTAAATGATCATCATTTTCAATCTAGTTTTTCCTGCATTGATTACACTGTGACTGCACTGGATTGACCAAAGTGACCAAACGGAATCCTGTTAAGCTTCCTTTCAATCTACATTTCCTCAGAGGCCTACTGGTCTCTGAAGAGGCTTAATAATTCAAAGCTGGAGACAGATTTCAGTATTTCAACCATGTTTACTCATTCCTATTTTTCATGAGCTGTGACTACTTTTATATTCTGTTTTTAATGCAGGCTAGAAAACTAATACATCCCAAAACCCCACGTAATGATTCTACGAAACAGACTCTGAGTGGTTTTATAGCCCTTGGGCCCTTAGGCTATAAAACCTGGGCTTTCTAGACTCTACAAAAACATGAATTTGTTGATGCACTTATTAAAAGCAACATGGTGATGGAGGGGATTTCCACAGGGTGACTGCGGTCCCACCTGTTCGCTCACATTCACGGTCCAAGAGGAAGACAACATGTGAGGAAACTATCCATACACACTGGAAAAGGGCCACAGTCACACTCAGTAGCGACATCTAAAGTTCCCTGATTGAGGGTTGGCCAAACAGTATAATTACTCTGTAAGCTTTACACAGGCAGTATATAGCTTTCTCAAAGAAAATCCTGCAGTTAATGAGTCACGTAAAGAAAGCCGTCTTCCACAAGACAAATCTCTGATAAAATCCTTGTACACAAACAGACACAGGCTGGTAATCAGAGTGAAACAGTGAGTAGCTACCAGTCAATATATTGTATAAGAGCCATTCAAAGGAAGTGGAAGCTTTGTATCTGTAAGCATAGTTGGATAATAGTTCATGTGCTGCTAATTATTTGATGGTGTTTTCATATTTAAAGATTAAGGCCTTGGCTGGGACTGTACTTTTTTTTAATTCGATAACAAAAAGGATATGATGATGGAAGACGCATGACATCATAGAACATATGGCAGGCATTTTTATGTTTTATATATGCAATAACATGGTGTGGATTCAAATGTAGCTCTTGTCCTGATCAGAGGAGGAGGAGGGGGGGGGGGGGGGGTCAAACAGGGCTCAGCTAAAATTAGCGCTGATGTCTTCCTGTGTAACAGGAGAGACGTTGGCTTGCTAACATCACAAAAATCTAAGGCCTGGCACATTCCACTATATAAATAACTAGGCAGAGTTGGTGGACAAGGGGGGCGGGACAGAGGGACATTTTCAAAGACGGAGTGAGTGAGCGAGTGAGAGAGAGAGAGAGAGAGAGAGAGAGAGAGAGAGTGTGTGTTCAGGCAGTATCACTGAGTGATGGGACAGCTGTAGACTACGCACATGGCATAGCGGCAGAGCTGAATCAAAATGAAGGTTAAAATGGAGCGTCAGAGAGGAAACTTGCCAAACAATAAAACCCAACAGCACAATAAGGATAACACTCACTGGCTAAAATCACATAACTGTGTTTCAGTTATTATACTGCATACCACACAGGTGATAAAGCAGCTCTTTAAAAATATTTCTTCTTTTGTAGCTCTCGTAGTATACTTCCTTTATAAATATATAAAAATATGGTGGTTCCCCTGAAGTGATGCATGCGGTACATAACTGAGGTGTTGACATAGCGATAGTAAAACTGAAAGTAACACATGTAACACACAAATGCACAAATCAATAAAGATCAATAAAGCCCCAATTCTATGCTGGCTGTTAAATAGTGTGTGTGTACAAAGCTCATTCATTTGAGCATGTTCTGTGATCAGCATTGTTTTGTGTTTTGTCTGTACTCACATTGCATTGTGTATATATTTTAGGTGGACTCTGTCCAATATTTATATAGTAAAGGAAATGTAATACACTGTGGTTTCTTGCTGCCTATAGACTAAAAGAGATTCGTGTCATCACGCTATCCAGGCTTCAGACATTACTACTCTGTTGGTACCCAATTTTCATCCTGGGCTTCCTTTTTTCTACAACATCAAAACCAAATATTACTGATGTTTAAAGTCTATTCAGCACTGATGAGTCCTGCCATCTTTGTGCATGCAAACACATATCACATCGCATTATACGTTCTTTCTGCAAGAAAAGGCAGTTTAAAATGACAAAAGAGTATGTCAGCTCCATGCTTATGCTGAGGGCTGCAGGACAATGACAAAGTGCTCGAGCTGATATATGAAAGGCATATACTGAGAGGCTGCTAATGTCATTTTTCAAAGCAGCTGAGGTGGTGAGTGCTCAGGTGAGCTGAATGTAGATCAGTGCTGGGGAGTTTTTGTTGATCAGAATGTGTGATGCATTGGCCATCACAGCATCCTTGGTTAAGACAGTGAGGAAGTGAGGCTCAATTTTTCATGTATAAAGGGGGGGCAAAAGTTCAATTTCATGAATAACTATTTGAATGCTGATCATACATACAGCTTGAATGCCCAACAGCATCAAAGTATAACTTAAGTGGAGCATGACTGATCAATAATATTGCGACCCAACCTATAGATAATTTGGTACAGTCTGTGCTGTTAGATGGGGAAACTTTATTTACATTTATTTACATTTACACAATGCAGAAAAAGCTGCTTGTGGTAATTTAGAAGTGGCGCCATCACATAGATTGTCCAACAGAGTGAGCTGTGACTTCAGTATTTACAACACGCAGCACAAAGAACCTACAGTGCTGAGCAGATGGTGGTGCTAATGTCTTCACAAGTTAACTAGTTTTCTGTTAAAATTACGCATAATAATCTGCCATTTTGACTTACATCACCTTGTTCCTAACAACTGTGCTGTCACTAATGCCTATCATGTCTGTTAGCAAGGCGTTTCCACAAAAACTGCAGACTTAAGATGTTAGCTGGGACTAGTGAGCAAAACAGGCGATAAAGCGATGGGTTTTTGTCCCTACAGGGGGTGGACCTTCTGCATTGCATGCTGGGTACTATCAAAAATTAAACCTACACAAAAGGGTTTTGTCGGTAATGGTCAGTCGTCTTCAAACTGATAGTGATATTTTCATCTACACTCAGTGATAATCAGGTTTGTGGTTTTTCCTCTCATTTAAAGTCAACTTGGTTTGAAAAGGTTTATACCTGGATTAAGGTGTGAATTGGAAAATGTGATCTTCACAAAGAAAGGAGGATTTCTTCCATTAGAAATGCAGTAAAATGTCAATAAAAAAGGTATTTACTGAAATTACCTTCACCAAGATCCAGGACTGCCAGCACCGCACTGCTCCGCGCCTCTCCCAGGTGGTTATTGGCAATGCAGGTGTAGAGACCAGCATCGCTGGGTTTACAATCCCTAATCCAAAGGCCACCATACTCTTGGTTCTCCATGTTGAGGAGCTCGTCGTTGTGGTACCAGTACAGCGAAGGCTGGGGGTCTCCAGCCACGGTTACCTTAAGACGTATGTCACAACCTGTCCCCACAGCGGCGTTCCTCATTTTGCGTGTAAAAACTGGGGGGAACTGGCTGGGAAAATTGGGTCCTTGAGATTCCGGGACAACTTGATCTGGGCTTGCTTTGGACCGCTTTGGGGGGATGATGGGACTTGCTGGTGCCATGGCTTCATCTGCCCCCTTTTTCAGGGTCATTTGCACTTCGGCCTTTCTCATGGTTGAATGATAGTTCCTAAACTGTCTACCTGTATGGCTTAAACACTAAGTGGGCCCTTTCAAAGTAGGTCTAAACCACAATCTGGTCAGGGCGTTACAGTCTATGAGCCAATTTATACATTAAATTGCATGGTTCTCACATTTTGACCATAACATATGTAGGATTGAAAGCTAGTCTTTCTAGGGAAAACAGGTTTTTAGAAACATCTGTAGTGGTTAATTTTTGTCAAAGTGTTGTTTTCTGACCTCAGTCGTTGTCCAGAGAAGAGAAAAAGAAATTGTTGATCACCAGGTAATTAAGCAGATAGAGTTAGCTGCCACCCTCTTGCCCAGAGGTATTTTTAGGGCAAGACCCACTGGATCATGTTGCATTAACAGCTCTCTTGACTTGTCTCTTGGAAGTGACGGCCCTGCTTCTCCACCTCCTTTTCCTGGCGCTCTCCGACTTTTCAATCCGTTTGTAATCTTTTCCCAGGAGTGTGTAACTTGGTTGCGAATCATGCCATGCAGGTCTTCAATAAGTTTCCTCTGTATTCCCAATGGTCTTGAGATTTGTTCTCGCTTTGCTTCAGATTGAATGCACGCATCAAATCCTGCCCAGCAAGTTGCACAGGAACCCCCTCTTCCTCCTCCTCCTTGTCCCATGAGCTAAACCACCCCACTCATGATCTCCCCCTCTACAACTGCCAGTCAGTCTGAAGGGGGAAATGACAGTCACAGCCCAGCAAGCCTTACAATGACAGCTGCATGGCGATCCGTCTGCCCACTCACCGCTAGGCTCCCGCCCCCTCTTTCTTTTTTAGCCAACCTGGGGTCAGTAGAACATGTGAGATGGTGCAACACTTGGCACAGAGGAGGGGGGGGTGGTCGGTATGGGACAGAGACTTCATTTGTAGGTCAAATGTAGAGGCTGATGGTGGAGTCTCAGTAGTGTTGAGGTGGTCATGAAAAAGAAAATGTATCAACAGTGTAAAGCTGGGGCGTCATTTCAAATCAACACGATTGGTACATAGATAATTCCTCCATGAACAACGGCTACCTTTCTGCACAGATTTCTATGTATGTGTTTAAAATTGCTAGAAAGCATTTGTTTCTTACAAAGGAAAGCTGTTGTAAGACTTGTATGAGAGTGTTGGAGGATCAAAACGCAGACTACTAAAGAATAAACTAATAAAAGTGAGATTTATTAGAACATAAAGTTGGAAAAACCTCAATACAAAAATCCCAAAGAGCCAAAAGCCCAACAGGCCAACCATAAACCAAGTTCCAACAAAAGGCCAAACCTGAATATAGACCAACCACAAAAAAGGTGGGCAACATGGGAACACTGGCGTGAAAACGTGACGCTGCGACACAGGGCTCAAATAGACACAGGTGAACACAATCAGGGCGGGGCAGGTAATAACAAATGGAGGAAGTAAAACAGACACACACACACAAGGAAACATGGCTTTTCAAAATAAAACAGGAATCCAAACAAAAACCCAGCAATCAATATCAAAGTAACTAGAGAAGCAGGGAAACCAAGGATCACCGTGAAAACTAAGACAACAAACCAATAATCATAACAGAATTAACGTCAACCGCATGTTAACATTAACAATGTAGCCCATTTGCCTATTTGTTCTATTCTCTGGATTAGAATGAGCTAAACTAGCGAGCAGGCCTACTAATAGTGGTTTGCAGCAGATGTACTAGCTAGTTGTGGTAGCAAATAGCAACATTAGCCACACTAGGGGTTGTTTTAGTACAGGATTAGCAGTAGCTGAAATAGCTAGCAGTGGTTGCAACAGCTGATATGTAGTGCTAGCTAGTAGCCCAATGGTGCAATAGGAGATGTGTTAATAGTAGTATATACCAAAGTAGTGATAGCCATACTGGTATTAGCTGTAGTAGTAGTAGCAGAGCTAATGTGGAAATAGCTCATTGTAATACATTTATCAGCTGTGCTAGTATTAGCAGTACTAATGGGAACACTTACCACAGCATGGTGGCAGCAGTGATGGTTGGATTAGCATTTTTTTTAGATTTTTAGCATCAGTAATGACAGTAAATGGAAACCCTTTGCTTATATAAATATGTATCTTCTCCTTTTGTTTAAAGAAGTGCAGCTTGTCCGCTTATTTTGCAATCAAGAGGCAGAAAATATTGCTCCTTTCTGACCGTAATGACTGGTCTAGTTTTCAGCTGCACTCATCACAACTTCTCTTTTTTTCTCTCCCCTCAAACCAGCTGAGGACGTAACCACAAAACAATAACTTGTCTTCTATCAGCTGTTTATCAAATGAGAAAGCTGTTGTGAAATATGAAGTGACTCAGAAACATAAGAGACAGAAATCTATTTTTAAATTGAACTTTATTCATTTCAACTACAGTATATGGACAATTCAAACTTGCCCATGAATGACAACCAGCTGTCTTTAACAAAATATATACAGTTTTTAAGTAAATCTGAACTTATGATACGTAAGACAAGATAACAGCATCACACACACTGAATAGTGTAAAAACCAGGAAGATTTTTAAACAGGATTCTACCACATTTCAAGAGTTTGTCTCCTTATGCTCGCCTGTGTTGACACTATATTGTGTGTTGAAATTCACTTAAATTTTGACATGTTTTTCACACTTTCGTCAGAGCTAGACATACCTGAAGAAAGAGCGGAATTTAAAGTAATTCACGAAAAAAGTTCAGCCTTTCCTGTAAACATCACTGTACAGAAACCAAAGTATACTTAAAATAAGATTTAAAAAATAGAACTAAGCACACAATTTTTTTTACATGAAAATACTTTGAAGGAATGTAATTTAAAAAAAATACATTTTTTGTAAATAAAAACAAATGTAGCTGAACTTGACCTCTAAATAACACTGTACAGAAACCAAAGTATACTTAAATACAAAAATAGAACTAGCAAAATTATAATTTATTGCAAACTTTTTGTTTTTTCATTTTTGTTTTGTTTTTTTGCAGTACAAGTTAAAAACTACTACGCTACAGATTCTGGTCTATGTAGCCCTCAGTGATATGATCAACTTTTTCAAACTGTCCCCTTGCTGTTCTCACATGAATGTGGATGTGATTTCGGATGAGAGCGAAGACCTGCTGCTCCTTGACAGAGGCGCTCTCTCCAGAATACCCATCTTTGTCAGTATCTGCTTGAGCCTCTTCCTGAATTTCTCACCCACAAAAGCATACAGCACCGGGTTCACACAGCTGTGAAGTAGGCCCAGACTCTGGGTGGCGAACATGGCCCGATCCACCGCCATCCTCGCCGGACACTGGTAGGGCACTATCTTTGACCTGAAAAATGTGTCGGCCATCACTGCGATGTGGTATGGTGTCCAGCAGAGCAGGAAGGCAACCACCACAAACACGATCACCCTCATGGCTCGCTGCCGCTGGAACCCGCCGCGGATGTGAAGGAGGCGCCGGATGGTTATTCCATAACATGGCAGCATGATGGCCAAGGGGACGACGAAACCCAAGGCGTGGCGAAAAATTCTGGTGACCAAGCGCCATTCATCAGCACTGCTGGGGTCATATTGTTCAGCGCAAATTAGGTGACTGGAGTTTTGAGAAGTAAAAGAAGAATTGAAGAATCCTGGCAGGGACAGAAGTGCTCCAACAGCCCAGACGGCACCACAAACAGCCCAGCTGACCAGCTGACGGTTGGCAACGCGGGACTCCGTGGCTCGTACAATGACCGCGTACCGGTCCATGCTGATGCAGGTCAGGAAGAGAATGCTAGAGTAGAAGCTCAGCTCTTGAAAGATGGTGACAATTTTGCACATGGCATCTCCAAACACCCAACCCTGTGTTAGAGAGGTGGCCCAGAATGGTAGGGTGACGGCCAACAGAAGGTCTGCGATGACCAAGTGGAGGAGGTAGAGGTCAGATGGAGGCAGAGACTGCTTGTTTAGACCAATCACCAGCCCCACCACCAGATTTCCAGGAATGGCCAACAGAAAAATAAGGATGTAAAATACACAGACGGCAATGGTCACAGCACCTGGGATGATGTAAGTGTTGCAGGGCTGCGTGGCGGGGTCTAGGTAAAACTCTGACTCATTGTAGGTGAAGTTTAGTTCCTCATAAATAGAACCAAAGTCCAGTTGAAAAGATGATGTGTTTGGATCTGAAGAGGAGAAAAATCAAGAATAAACATGGAGAAATTCACTGTGGACTAAATAAGGATGAAAATACTCACCAGTCATTTTGATGTCTTCTCTACAGGAGGCAGTGAGAATGTCACAAGGAGACAAGGAACAAAAACAGTGTTGGTCTATGCTCTGTATGCTCCTCCCATCAGGCCCATTTTCCTGTTTGCCTCATACATCCATATATTCATGTACACAACAATTTGACTGTGAAGGTGTCATATTTTATCATATATTGTCATATATTGTCATATTTTTTAAATAAAATTAATATTTTTTATTTTATTTGTGTTTATGTTTTTTAGGATAGTTTAGTAGTCATTGTTTGGTTATTTCTTAACCAGTGGTTTCACTAAAATAACGTTGAATCATTGCTGTCATGAGACCTGCTGTCATTATGTATACTAAAAAGAAAGAGAAACTACTAATGAGGGTAATAAATTGAAAATAAACACCAGATGGACGATATTTGCAAAATAATTGAAGAAATGAGCCAATAAAATAAGTGGTTTTCTGTGTTGTTGACATGCAATCTAATAATTTTAAGCCCTTTATGTAAATTTACTGAATAAAAAAAATACAATAAATGCTCCATACATGTGAGAAATACCAAATTAGTTAAATATTTGAAAGAAAACAACCCACAAGCAGTTGAACAAACCGTGCTATAACCTCGCTGTGGGCCTCTTTATCAACACAGTGAAATTTAAAATAACATTAAACCACACGATGGGACCGCACATGGTCTGATCCAGGAAGTGAGGAAGTTCCCAGCTCATGACATGCATCTTTGTTGACACATGAGCGCCCACCATCACACTTCCTGACACACTTGTCATGTGTTTCAACTTCCACTGTCACAAGCACCTATTATTATTATTATTATTATATTATTACAAAGCAGTAGTGGAAGTACAAAAACATGTTTTGAACGTAGGGTTTCAAGTCATGTGGGGCTGTAAGAAAAAATGATAAACGATTAGAACAGTTTTAAAAAATATGTCATTTTTGCAGCCGGAGAGCAGAGAAATAACTAAGAAATTAGGTCTTAAAATGTGTGTGTGAGTGTTCAATATCCAACCTGATATCCTCCAACATAACCAGACATCTCATTATTCTGACTATTATAGGGTGATTTCACACTTTTCTTTCAGACCCTTTCAGGCCTCTAAATGAACTCAGATCGATGACTCGGCATTTTTGCGCATATATGAACACTCCGACCATACCCAGACCCCTATGAAACGAACTGTCCGCAGCACCACAAATCCACCGGGTTCACTTCGCCCCTTTTTTAACTGTATTGTAACATGGCAATAAACAACAATTACATGAAATATAATAATTTACATTTTATGCAAAAGTTATTTAGACACCCAATAAACAATAATTATGGCAATAAATAGTCTCCTCAATTGATTTTTGTGCTCATATGTAATATGAATAACTCTATTTTCCCTATGAATGTGTGCTAATTTAACCTGACACCAGACACCAAACACAGGAAGCAAGCATAGCAGCAGACATTTTGCTTCAAGTGAAAACTACCCAGAATTCAGTGCAGTGGGGGTCTGAAAGCCTGAGGACCTGGTGTGAACAGAAAGATGACTGAGGCCCTGACAAAGCTGAACTGGACCAGAAAGAGAGCCTGGACTGAGTTCTTTTTCTGTTGGTCCACTTAAAGAGGAGTGAGGCTGAATTCTTTTGAAGGGGGTCAAGTGTAAAAACACCCATAGACTGACACCAGACAGTTCTACATTTAATCTGTGATGTATAGGAAGAGCTAAATGACAACAATCGGAATTCTATTTTTTGAGACACTGGCCAGAAAATATGGTTTAGATCACTGACGGCTTAGATATTTGACAGTGAGTTTGACAAAGCGCGTAGAAAGTGTTAACTGAAGAGAAGGAAGTTTTAATTTGAGCAACAATGTTGGTCAGACGTGTAAGGATTGTGGAGTGTACTGTAATGAGGAAGGTTTTAACATACAAGTGTTCTCACAGCCTTACTTTGTTGCTACAGTAGCACACTTGTGTTGACAAGACACTAGACAAGATGAGAAAGTGCAAGTGCGTCGAACATGAAATGGGGCAATATCAACCTCTTAAGGCCAGAATGTTTAGGTGCTTGGTGCAACAGAGGATATGTAGAAAAAGGGGGGTTTTGTTGTATGCAATACATTGCTTCAACATGTGATATGTACATGCTTTTAGTCTTATACACATGGCTCATGTCATTAACACTGTGAGAAAGGGAAATAGATGCAGTCCGTTCACTTCTGCTGGGAACATCTGATTTTACTGGAACCTGCATTGAACAACAGAGAGGTGAAAAGTACACAACTCGGTGCCGAGAGAGAGAGAATCCAGCATCTAAAACGAGAGCTGTGGTTGACACTAGATGGTGCTGTAGAAGGACATTAGATGGGAGGCTTATTATTGATGGCAGCGGGGGCTCTAGAGGGAGTTGCTCACAAGATGGAAGCCTGTTAAAGAATGATTTTTAATTCTCCTGACACAGGGTGTTTGTACACTGTTCTATGCATATTAATGAATGACAGAACTTTAACACAAAGTTCAGGACAGACTACAGAAAACCCAAAAGTGGCAGCAGAATTACTCTAAAATTTATTTGTTGAACCTTTTTGCCAGGTTTTAAAGTGGTCCCACCTTTAGAAGGTACAGTTGATGCAAACAAGAAAAACATCGTCTTATGAAAAAAAAGGTTTAATATCAGTCTACCTAACTATGTTAAAAATTCACAACTAACACCTTTCCTTTCACATAGTCACTTCAAGATACAGTTTGGTTAAGAGTGAAGATCCTGGGTACTCAGTCCAAGAAGTCGTTTTCATCAACTTAAGCCCCCCCCCCCCCCCCCCCCCCACTGAAGAAGCAGAATGTGAGTCTGATTTTAAATGGCAGCCATGCCTCAATATAAATTAAGAGAAGAAAGTGCATCGAGTGTTCAAGTAGGGTGTATAGTTCGAAAAAGGACACAAGAGGGTGAGGGTTACTGTGTGTGTGTGTGGGGAGGTAACACTGGCACAGAGCTGGCAGGTTGAAGTGAAAGTTTAAAGGACGAGGAGTGTAAACTGAAAAAAAGCTGACCGAAAATCATCCACCAGGTCTCAGCTATGCAACAAGTCCTGATAATGCATAGAGCGGTGGATCGCCGTCACATTGTGCTGCTTTACAGAGCACACCACCTGCACTGTATGCGTAACAAACACATGTGACTATGATAGCCTGTATATATAAAAAAAAGGTTTGCAAGTAGTCCCTTATATAACTTTGTTTTGAAAGCCAATGCAGGCTGTGATGAAGAAAAGGGAGAAGACATGTTTAAAAAAAAAAAAGTGTGGGAGCAAAGTGAAGCCAACCCCCTCTTTCATCTTTTGGCACGTCGTGGGTCCCTGCCGTTACTAATGGTAACTGAAGACTTTGCAGCTGTCGGAGGTCCAGAAGCGATAACCGGAGGTCCTCCATTGCCAGGTGTCCGGCCGTTGGGTCGCCCGGCGTTTCCGAACGCGGCATCACGGGGTGCACCAGGTGCTGGGTTGTTGTTGGCAAAAGGTGGCATGGCACCATTACCTGTGAAGAAGAGAAATGCAACTAAGTATTCACAGAAAGGCTGGAAACCTCATCCACCATCTATTTACTCAGGTCTGTACAGCACCGGTGTGGCTAATTAGATTCATGATGGCTACTCTGTTAAACCGTTTGTGGTCTAATTACTGTGCAATGATAGGTCAGTCTCCTACTGGGACATTACATCAGCACAGTCCATACATAATAGTAACAACTGTGCAGTGTGTCATTTAGTTAATTTAAGTCAAAATGCAACAACTACTGACAATGTTGTAGGAGAATCATTTTTCAAGCACCATAATGTCCTGCTGACCAACAACAGCTGTGCTATTCATTTTATTTGCATAAGAAAAAAATGGACTAACCTGGAGGAGCAGGTGTACCTGAATTCTGATTGGGTGGTGAGTTCCCCCTCTGGTTCTGGTCAGGCTTACCCTACCATCAAAAAGCAAATGTCACATTTACACACAGCTGCAGCACAGGAGGCAAAGTTAAGAGCAAATGACATTTGTAAAATATCATTTAAGTTTTTATATAGACTGCAACGGCCACCGCGGCCAGAGAGCGACGTGATTTGTTTTCCAAGTGACAACATTATGACCTAAGCGTTATGACTATGATTCACATAGTATGGTGGTTAAAATGACATTTGCTGACAGGTTTTAGAAAAGTGCTTTGCTACTTACAGACTTGTTTTGTTGGTTTGCTTGTGCTAGGAGCTCAGGGTTTGGTTCACTGAAGTTGGGCACTTCTGAATACACCATGCAGAACCTATCAAGACACTCATTTTAACATTTCATGGTTCAATCATTATTCACACCATTAGCAGCCCCCTCATTTTCTACCAAAAGGAAAAAGGTAAGAACGTTATAGCCTACATGTTAGCAGATGAGAATTTGGAAAGATGACGACATGATTGGTCTTAACTCAACTATGTCAGTGTTATAGAGTACAAACACCCCCCACACACACACAACCTGTAAATGCTTTAACATGCGAGACTTGCCAAGCAGAATTCCATTCATTATAAATAGATATCTGTATGTGACCACTCAGCTACTCACTCTCCAATCTTCTGCAGATCTCCTCCTCTTCCAGTGTATAGAGTCAGGCAGCCTTTCCATATGGACGCATAGCTAATGCATGAACAGAAATGACGTGTTAAACTTGTGCCGTCATTGATCTTTAGGTGAAAAACTATCACTGTCAAACTGAGCAACAGCTGACTGTAAATGAAGAAGCTTACCCTCTAGTCAGCTTGATAATGTCCCCTGGCTGAATGAGGCTGCCAAGTTCATCCCAAACTGATATCGCTATGCTGCCACTCTTGTCTGCCACTTTGCATGAGCGCACCTCATGGCCATCTTTTGTTTTGGTTACTCGTCCTAACGACAACGGGGGAATTTAGCAAAATTGCATAAACAAATAACTTGATCAAATCAACATCTAGATGAAACCTCTAAAAAACTGATACTGTGTGTTTCCAACAATAATCGGTAGCGGTGCGCCTGTCCCTTTAAGAAAAAGGAGCACGAGTTAATGTGAACACAGAGGGAGACCTTCACACAGAAACTACTCACCTATTTCCAAAACGATGAACACGATATTTAAATTTTTCGACCCAGGCTTCACGTCCTTTATCAAAAACAAGGCCTCGTTTGTGGGGGCTGCCATTATTAGTCTGAAGGGGGGGGGAATGACCGCTATCGCTTCCCTTCCCGTCACTTCAACCCAGTGCTAACTTTGTAATTGGTAGCGCTAGTTTGGGCTAAGCTAGCTAACTAGCCTGTTGCTAAATGCTAACGCAACAGTAGTTTCACAAATAATTTTTAATCGTTTTATAAAGTCGGATCCACAGGCTATCTCCTTGGATGGTAGATTACATCCAAGTTAATACCCTAAACGCGCGTGGAAGGGGGAGGAAGAACTAAAAGATACTATTAACAGCTAACTATCACTTGCAGGGTGTTGCTAGCTAGATAGCCCAGCTAAGGAACACTTTGCTAAATGTGTGCTAGCTCGTAGTTAGCTACTTTCTTTTAATTTCATAATACACGTATCTGGACCTATTGCTTTCCACGATTATCGCCATATTGACAGCTGCACTCCTCACATAGCACAAGTTAAAATCGGAATCCAAACGTTTCACCAATGTGATTGTTGAAAATATCAAAATAAAATAAAAACAGTACAAATCCAGAAACGCAAGTCAAATCTGGGGTGTTTTAACAAATGTCACTCCAGAGACTGTGAGTAACACCAGAGCTCGATGTTCGTATTGCCAGGTATTTGTAGATAATAGTATCCCCCGATCATTTAGAATAGACAGTTAATGTCAAATCAATCGACCGCATTTCCTTTGTGTGCCTCTTGTAAGTATAAGGAACTGTTAGCTTTGGTAGCGCTTTGTTTATACGACTAATGTGATTATATCTAACTATCTGTGGCTCCTATGACGTAGTTCGAAACGCCTTATTTCAAATGTCCTGGTAAATAACACCTAAACAACACTAGTGCCCCAAAACGTTGCTTAAAATATGAACAAGCTGTTCACTACACGCTTCCCTGTTTCAACAATGCCCCAAAAAATACGTCAGCGTGTACTGCCGGTCACTTTTATCGAATCCGGACTGTTCCATTGTCGTACTTTGGTAGGGGGTTTCATGTAGAAGTTTCTTTTAGCGTGGTCTCATGCAGACAAATCTAACGATACCCACGATTACATGGATTATGATGTCGTAAATACATTGTTGTAAATGTACAAATATAACGTGCTGAGCTGTTTAGGTAAAAAAAGCAGTTACTTTGAGGATTGTACCAAATAAACTCCCGATCACAGACAACGCGGGACGAGATCATAAGCGAGAGTTCAGTATCTCGTTATAGTCATAAGAGGAACGGGGTGTACATTTTGTAACTTACATGTATTTATCTGTATTTTTAATCATTTCTTTAATCAATATTTTCCTATAAATGTAAACACGGATATCATCAAACCTATTGTGGAACAGATACACTAAAATTATAGGCATACAAATAATATTGCAACATCGTATTTTTAATAATATACTGTGTTGTGTTTGTGAACTACCTAATACCACAGGTTTAGGAAACAAAAAATGAACGTCACGAACAGGATTCGAACCTGTGCGGGGAAACCCCATTGGATTTCGAGTCCAACGCCTTAACCTCTCGGCCACCGTGACTACACAAGCCATTATGGCGGCCAGTTTAAATTTCAAGAACACTCAAACTAACACGTTGCGCCACATGACATTTTTATTGTTTTCTAGTGGAGTAGTGCAATTTTTTTTCGTTTGTTTCCTTGCTTGTAAATCGACCAATTCAGAGTACTGACAGCACGTCGATGAATGGTAACGAAAGAAGCATAAAGTGACAGCATAAGAACGGCCATTAGAGGGAGACAGACACCATCACAACACACCACGGCTCACTCATAGAAGTTGAGAAAACAAAAACTGAAAGTTGTTTCATTTACATTTACGGACACTACAAATGTGTTACAGAACAGACATTGTGTGACCTGATGGAAAAAAGCTTACCTCACACCATCTGCAGGAAATGGGCTATTGAGAACTTTAACATTTACAATTAGAGTAGCCTATCTAGTATTTGTAATGCACCAGGATAGAGTAATACTAACGTCTTTCACATGTCATATTTTTAATTTTTTTTGTTGATAACACTTGAGAAGCACGTCGAATACTCAAGCGCTTGTGTTTTGCTCCCAGCGCAGCACCTGTTTTCTCGCGAGATGTACGAGGTCACGCACCCATACGTGCTACGAACCCACCTGGCACGTTACGTTAGCACTTGAGCGTGATACAAGCAGTAAATCTTCTCTGGGTGATAGATTACATAAAAACTAGTAGAAAGTGTAAGATGATTTTCTACTTGCATATCTTCAGCATACAGCCATGCAAACTGCATTATCCTTGCATGAGTTTCCTGCCACTATACCCAAGATGAACATGATACACCTGACAAATCTCAAAGCTAGACCTGACATTTTTTTCTGCAAGTGTAATTACATACCACAAGCTTACTAATATTTTCAGGTTGTGACGTCCGGTGAATTGGCTTGTATCTAAATCCACTTATTGTGCTATGTGAATAGGTCTTGAGCAACCGAAACACTCCTTTCTCTGAGACTAGTGCTGCTGCCCTGTCACCTACTATTGTGTTTACCAGATTACTACACTATGACACATTAGTCCTAAACTAGCAATGGCCTAAAGGACGGTAAAAACAAGTTTTCTCGGCATCAAATGTGAGTCAAAACCTTAGGATTGTTACAATTTATGTGTATCATCAGCTCCTTTTACTTTGACATCTACAAACACAGATCAGAAGAACACAATTTAGTTTTATAAAATCTTTATTGTTTCTTTTGTATACTAAAGTTTAAAAAGAAATACCTGCATGTTTAAGGGATGCATCCAGAGGAGTAGAGGAGTACAAATGGCAGGGGATCTTCTGCTGCAAAGGACACTTCTTAGGTTTTATCAAGGTGTGTGCTGTTTCTTTAGCAAATAATAGTCCACATAACTATCATCCAAATTTAACAGCGTGATCTCAAAACAAATAAAAACAGACAAATACACATGTACATATATTTATTTGTCTTTAACGTTAACAGACAGAGATATCACCAACGAACACTAACTGCATTAAAAAGCAGAAAACAAGTCATACACATAAGCCTAGTGTGTCAATCCTTTTTCAGTGGGGTGATTTATATAAGGAAGATGAGAAGCAACATTAGGTAATAACACAAGTAATAGGAAGTTTAAAATGAAACATCTATCTTTTCATCCGTCTCTTATATTAAAAGCTGGTATGTTTTCTGTTCCATCACACGTGTTGCATTTCTCATGTTTGCCAGACCCTGACTGTACATGTCAAACTTTGGTTTTAAGTGAAAGAAAAAGGTCAGAATCCTCCACTTTTTACTTCCACACAAAAACCTGTGAGCATGATGAACTATTTCTCAAAATTCTTTCTGCCTTAAAAACACTCTTAAATGTGAGACAGCTGCAGTGATGGCAGTGCACAGACAGCTGAACACGCCTCTGTGTTTTTTTGACTGATAGTAATAATACATACAGCACTATAATTAAACATGGGGTACTTTTAGTTTATAATCTCCAATTGAATTTGCTTTTTTTGGCATTTGTCAGATTATATTCGCAGAAGTATTTTCAATAACTGCATATTTTAGCATACTAAATTCTCCCTATAATAATGCACTGAAGGAGCATTTTTTGTTTTCAGCTATTTCTCTATTATCTTAAACATTATATATGGCCTCTTAGTTATAATATATTTCCCATGATAATTTCTCATAAGTGACTGTAAAACCTGTACATTTGTAAAATAATAATAATGTATTGTGTACCAGAGTAATGGTGTAATGGCACCATTTGTTGGCACTGCTGATGTTATACTCTTATGTTGGCACTCAGATGTAAATACAAGTCCTGTCTCGTGCAGTTTTTTTGTGTGCATAGTTTAGTAATATACAAGTAGTTTTGGGTTTGCTTAGAAAGAATGTAATGGATGAGGGCTATAGTGAAAACAAAACAAAAACACAGTTTTCCCTGCAATCCTGGTGTGATAGCTCTTGGTATGTGTATCCACTAAAACCTATTCCCCTTCCCGTGGTCTAATGCAATGCAGACTCTCACAAATCAAATGCCTTCCTGCCAAGATGCACATATGCCCAAACCAAAGGCAACTTTATCATCCTTTCCAACAACTTCCCAACACAGACTTGCCCCCCTCCTTCTACTTTGTGCTCACACTCAGGAGCCTCTACAGGGGCTGAACACCTGTGGCTCTTCCTCCCTTTCCACCGTCTCAACAAGGAGGCCACGAACATGAAAAATGAACTGTGCGGGAGTCATCCGTCAAAACCTAGGAATGCTGTCCTCTGCCTTTATCCACTCCTGTGACCTCTCTAGTGTCTGGATCCTTGGCACCTGGTATCAGTTGCTAAATTATTTTTAGGAAATTGTGGCATCAGACAGACTGCAAAGGGAGGCTGGTAAAGTTCTAACAATGAGCAACAAGAGGAAGGTCACTTTATGAGAGACTTTTAAGCACTTCACGTCCTTCGAACGTTCTCATTTTCAGCGTAGTTGGCATCAAACCTCTGCCACACACCCTATGAAGAGTAGCTGCAAAGAATTCATAAGAAAAAGGAAAAAAAATCTCTCTTATCTACAAAAAAACAGGAATCATCCCTTCAAGCAGCGCATACCATACCAGCTTGTGCATGGTAGCAAGCACTGTAGGAGTATGTTTTTGCATGCATCAAGGCAGATGGGCTTTACTGATGGCGCCATGAAAATTTTCTAACATAGTGTTAAACATATAAAAACTGAGTAAACATTTCACTATGTAAGCAATGGATGCCTTGGGAAAAGAAAGTACGGCTTAATAAACCACCCACATGTTTTCATATAGCAAATCAAAAACAAATTCACAGACATTTACTGAATAAGCACACACAGCCATGGCATATAATTACTTTTGTACTTTTGTGTTTAGGCTGCAAATAACTAGCAAGTGGAGTGAAACATAGGAAGAAGGCCCTGCATCGGTATGACTGAAATCAAACATGTTACCTAATAATCATATGTATTTTTCTACAATGCAAAGGTCAAACATTGGAGATCATATATTACTATTACATTTACTAGATGATGCTCCAGGAGGAAGCTAGATCTTACACAACGGGAGGCAAAGAACAGAGGACAAAAAACTACTAAAAGCAGCTGTTAGTTAAAAACACCCCAGGATCTTTTTTTTTTTTCAGTAAAAATGCCCATTCCAACTCTTTCACAACCTGGCAACACAGTGCTTCAACAGGCTGTGGGCAGCACCACTGTTGCCAAAGATTTACTATTTTTCACCCAGAAAAAAAAACAAGAAACAAAGAACAAAAGAAGCTGTTTGTCAGTAAGGAAGGGAGGGCCAGACAAACACAGCAGGAGGGAGATAGTTGGTCCAGCGCCCCGGAGATGTGCACCTATTGAAGTTTAGGGGGGCCACCAGCTGATGACAGTGAGTTATTGGTGTGTTTCTGCAATGTTGCCTGCTTTAAACAACTTGACCGCAGGGTTTTTGGACATCGCATTCATGTGCTGGTGATAGTCAAAGGAAGTGTGGTAGAAAAGGTTTAAGGATAGACACCGTAGGAAGCCGAGGATATGCTAGTGATGATCACACAAAACCATTTAAAGTGGAGGGATGATTGTGCCTGCTGGTGTTCAGTAAATGCAGAAACTTGAGGAAGAAACTGAGAAACTAGAACTGAGGCATAGAATTGAATACATTTTAAGACACTTGCTCCACAGCGATCGATGCAGCAGGAATCTGGGCGCCTGCTTCTGTCTCAACAGGGCTTTTGTGTTTCTCTTTTTTCTCTTGTTCCTCTTCCTCTACTTCTTCTTCTTCTTCTTCTTCTTCTTCATCCTCGCCAACATCTTCATCCAGCTCAGGCACTGCCAGGCCAGCACAATGATCACCATTTATCTCGCACTCAGTGCTCGTTGATTTCCCATTTATTGCCAGCTCTGCCTTCATGCTGTCTGGGGTAGAGGGGTCGAGCATCTCCGGACTCTCCTCTACCAAACACTCTGAGGTGTGCGCCTCTTCCAAGGAGATCTCACCATCCATGTTCCCTAGAGGAGGAATCTCCACATGGGCTCCTTCCTCAGGTGAGCCCACGTCTTGTGAGGGAACCTCCCCATCTCGGACCTTCTTGACATTAAAGGTCATGGGAGAAACCTTGAAAGAGGAGGACTTGGCAGTTGGGCTCTTGGGATGGTTAGGGGTTAGGCTCTTCTTGATTTTCTCACGCTTTTCTGGTGGCACGATCTTCGTGGTGATCTGGTTCATCTTTTTCTCGATGCTCTGACGTGAGAAGACCTTTTTGAGGCTATCGACCTTCTTCAGGCTGGAGCGCTTGAAACGGTCAGCCCTTCTCTCAAATGTACGGGAGGTGCCAACCCCAGCCTCGCCTTCCAGCATCTCCAATTCCTCATGGTGCACTGCAAGATCATCATCCTCATCTGAGGACAGACTGATGGTCTGGAGACCCTCCTCTTGGGTACGTATGCCATCAACCGAGCCTGTAACTGATGGATTGGGCCGGGTGGATTCTGCATCGTACTGGCTTGGCGGTGGGGTCTTGAGGGAGTCTTTGACCATTACACTGGAGGGGATCTCATTGTCTTCCTAATGGGAAACAAAAAGGAGAAAAGAGATGTTATAATTTCTGCAACTACAATCCTGTAGACGTCTATTCACTGTGCACATATGGATCAGGGGTTCCAGGTGTACTTAGTATAATAGAACATAAATTCAGAATGGCAGTGATCTGTTTTGAGCTGGTTATGGTCAGCTTTAGGCTTTCAGTTCACACATAACCCATCTAAAACACATGGATCTATACTTCTTGGGCTTGTTTAATACACTCTGACATGTTGGCTTGTGTGTTCCTGCTGAGAGTCAGAGAGAAACAGGTCTCTGCATGCCATGATTTTCTCCTTAAGACGTGAGGAATTCCACCTGTTTCTATGCAGGAGTCAAACACACTCATCTATAAACAAAATGATCACCGTAAGCAGACTCAGATGGAGAACAGATAAAAGCTTCAACATCCAGAGTTCAACTTTCTCTTCTTCTCTATGTTTTTGTATTGTCTTTCTTTCTAAGTGCACAATCACACATGCGGGCACACACACATACACACACAATGTTCTCCTTCACTTGGGGATTTATGAGTTGAGGTTCCCACCCACCATTGCCCCTATCCTTTCACACCCAGGAGCGAGTGGAGAATGAAGGTGCAGCTTCAGTAGTTGACATACTCCACTACACATCTGAAATGCTCATAAACAAACCTTCCCTGTGACAGCTTAAGGTATCACCAGTGAATTTGACTCAATGTAGCTCTTGATGTTTCACAGTTCACATGCCATGCCTGTGTGTTGGCCGAACAATTCCATTATAGGCTTCATTAAAATGACATCAGATCTCCACAGAGCAACCGAGTGCCTTCCTATGAATATGTGAACTTTGGTGTTTGAATCTGTGATGTGCAGCCACAAATCAATAATTAAGCCGCCTAAATCGGTGGACATGTTGGAGGAACATACATTTTCAGCACCGGTTGTTTCTTCAGTCTGCATTGAAGCATGACTGCGTCTTAAAGAATGCATGGCAGCTTATATGACATCCTGGCAATACTTAAAGCAACAGGATGTCTTAGGTTGTTGAAGGACTGTGCAATACATCTTTGTTGGGGTGTCATTACATACTTAAGGACTGGGCCAACCAGATGTTCTAGAAGAGTAATGCCTCTTCACTGCATGTTACGTATCAGCAATGGTGCGTATGGAATGATAGTAGTCCGTAAAATGTCAACTTTAGCACCAATCCAAGGCTGTGTAAGCACTCTCACCCTTTTCAACGGACAACCACAGGACTTTATTTTGGAAAATGAGATACATGGGCACAATATTGCAATTTTTCATAAAATATGTTGGACTGCATTGCAGAATATCCTGGTCTCCTTTCACAAGCTGCAGGTCTCAGCATGGCAACATTTTGCCTCATTCTGGAATTTGAGGTGAAATGTGCCAAAGGAGCAGCCATGTTAATTTAAGCGTTCTAAGTTGTATTTTAGAACACAGAATAGGCAGTAGTTTTCTAAAATTGACTAAAATACTGTGTGTAAGAATCCTGCTGATTATATAACCAACCAATGAGGCAACACTCAGACTGTGTCTACAGCACTAAATAATCATAGTACATACTGTACACTGCTGTCAAGAAATGGACAGCCATGCAAAAACCCCTCTGCTTTTAAGCCATGTTGCAGACACATGATCTTCTCCTGCCTTGATCTCAGACGAGCAGGCTTGATTCAAAGTGCAGGTGTGTGCCAAGCATGTGTGGCATCTCCCAGTCAGCAGTAATAAATCTGCCAGTGTGTTTTTTAAAGGAACAATATTAACCTTAAGAACAGGGATGTACACAGAAGACAATGATGGGAGAACAATAGCGACAAAAAATAGGCTTGTTCCTGGGTTTCAACTTTAAATTTGTCTTCTGTAAATATGACCAGATAGTGTGTTTTTATTTACTACCAACAACCACTAGAGGTATGGTTTTTATCCTAAAAAAGAGTTGGAGTCATGATGCACCACAGGTTTGTAACTTAAAATCCAAAAAGACAAAAGGCAGCACCTTGGGGAACAGCTCTGGTTACCGCTACCTCTCATTTGGTTTAACCGTAATCCGCCCATTCAGGTTTGTTCTCTGAAGCTCCCTATGGTTCTCTATCTGAATGCCCTATTTTGCTGCTGGTTGGACTCTGTGCCACACCCACAGAGAGTGAACATGTTCATACAGACTCAAACAGAAATTCAGGAACTCTGCAGGTGACAGATTTTGCATTAAACACATCAGACGTTACTGAAGAAAATGCAATAAAATCCGCCTCTAGGAAGATATTGCTTCAGGCTTATCTCCCTTTTCTGTGTGCATGCTTCAGATAGAAGCTTTAAACAGTGAGAATAGTGACACAGCTTTAAGGGTTAAGCATCCACCTACATCTGACCAGTCATGATTAGAAAATCAAAGCCAACATGGCCTCACCTGACCCCCAGTGGAGCATTCCCTGATAATAAAAGACTAATCTTCTCTGATTGCTTTGGTGCTGCTAAGGTTTCTAAAGATTCAATCCTAACACCTCGGTTCCAGTCTGGGCACGCCATAGACTTTTTGATTTGGCTCAAACATGTTTGGTATAATCAGTGTGGGTACTGAAGTGTGTGGGAGGCAGCAACTGAAACTCAAACAGCAAATGACTGAGAACTGAGCCCACCTATGACTAAGTGTACTATGCATGCTGTATTAAAAACAGTTTTTTGAAAGTTTTCAAGCTTTGAACAGACTGAATGCTTCATTTATCAATTTTAATTGAACACCACTTCTAGTAATTAAAAGTCCCCAGTGTTTATTTTTAGCCTTCTGCTGCCCCAAGATTTGGCAACACAGTGCGAAATTGGCTTGTCCTGAGTTTAACCCTCAGCCATCTTGGCAAGCAAGTTACAATAAACAAAATGTTCCTAAATACCATTTGACCAAGGTCTGCCCTCTCTCTCTCTCTTTCTGTTTGTGTGTGGACCTTACATTCTATCACTTTTCTCCTGGGAACCTTGTTAATTAAAGTACCCTCTAAACAAGCACTTATTAGCCATTGAGAATGTGATACAGTGTGTGTATGTCTGTGTGCCAGCATATATTTGTGTGCAGCCATGTAGGACACTCACTATTGTTGAAAAAAAACACACTGATTAAGAGCAAGATGAAAGAAAAATACAAATACATTTGGAGCGCACCAAAAAACAAAGTTAATTTAGTGCGACAGGCAGTTTACTGTATGTTAAAGGGCACGCACTTCAAAGATGTGTGTTATGTAATGCAGTTCAAGATCTCATTTAACAGTAGCATGGTAGAATTGCCATCTAATTGCAAGCCCTGTAAGGTGTTACTAAGCCGGAGCTTATGTAAGTCAGCTCTCTGAGTCTCCTAGACTCAAACAGAGAGATCAGGGCGGGGCACCGGAGTGAAAGAGCTCATGGCAGGCCTCACATTACGTTGTCTGTGTCTGTTTATGCCATGTGTGTAATGATACCCTGCACCGTCTCTTTTACATCTGTTCTCTTTGTTTTGTTTCACTCTGAATATAAGAAACAACACTTTCCTGTGTCTACTCATGACTCACGCAGAGCTGTGGGCATGGGACTTAGCGTTGTTGTGGCAACTTCATGATCAATTTAAACACTAATATATGCCTGTTATCATATAATATACCTTATTGGTCACACATGTTAAGAATGTAGTTTCCATTGATAATGGTAATGCTCATCACCCCTATTCTATAAAGTGCCAACGTTGTCATAAAATCTGACACCTTATTATGTGTCATGGGAACTGTGTGTGCACTCAGTCTCTATTCACGTCTCCCAAAACATCAATCATCACAAGCTTTACGTAAACTCTGAGCATACTTACATATGTCCAAATAAGAAGGCTGTTAAAATGTCTCATAAATAAAGACACACAGACATGCACGCAAGCCGTAATGATACTCATGTACCCATATGAACCTTAAAACTGTCGTAAGGTAGACTAGTGCTGGGTCCTTCTGATGACAAATGGAGGTTTTCTTAAATCCTACCCTAGCCTGGTTGGTACAGGTGTGTTGGCACAGTGAGTCAGGTGCCTCCGGGGGACTGCACAGATCACCGCACACACAGAAGTCAATGTGTGCACACCCTTGCTATTTAAATCCAAGCAATATTATATAGAAAGTGCAATTTTCCCCTACATTTCTTTGTTTATCTATAATTTAACCCATTGAGAACACTGTCCTTCATACTGCAGTGAACAATGTCAGTCCTATGTCAACCTGAAACTTAAGTGATTGTGCACATTTGCATATGTTTTGATTACAGCACATCCCTCTAATCACAGTGCAGAGAGTTGTCTTACATTTCACCCTATCCAGCTTGTTATATAACATTACACCCCCTCCACCCCCAACCCAGTGAAGAGCCATCTGTGGACACAGGAAGGAAGGAAAAGGGAACTGAATTCTGCTCTTTGTCATGGGATGGGTTACTAGAAAACATGATAAACTCTGAATGTACTGTACAGGAACATGCACTAATGAACACAGAAAACTAGGACACGTTAGGACCGATCCATGTAAAATGTCACACAAGTATCATAAAAATCTCATCAGCAACTTCATGCCAATTCTGAATCAAAGCTCTTGGCTTAACTCCAATGATTCTTTGCATAACAAGTTGGGGCATTTTTTCTCGTTCTCAACCCCTCCCATATGTGCCTCACCAAAAGAAAACACGGCATGTTTACCGGCCATGCGATCTTGTGTAATCACACAACACAATAACCGATTCAGTCGCAATGTCACGCTGACGTGCTGGTAGAACAGCAACCTTAAAGAGGCTACCATTAGCCCCGATGACACAAAACTATAATGCAGATCGTCTGAGGAAACCTGCTTACACAACCCATAATTTAGAGGCCAGCACTTTGGATGATGATGTGTTTCACATGCTATGATATATGCTGTCCATTTCTCCTAATTAATTCCACACTTGGCATGGTATTCATTATAAAAAAAAACTCCCATGGGGGACTGGACCTGTGAGACCCTTGTCACTTGTCAGTGTACTTCCTCTACATAAACTACATCAACTACATAACATGGTTAAACTTTCACAGCTCATCCAGCTCAGTGATGAATGATATGAAGAATGTCTTAGCAGCGTCACCATAACATTCCTGCACATTTACAGCTCTAGTTTCTCCAGTTCTGAGGCTGCTCCACGTCTATGTTAATCCTCCTTTTTTTTCTTTAAATCCTCCTTTACACAGGGCCTCGGCACAATCCCATACTGTGCATATCGGAGCCATTGTTTGATAAGGGGCTGTGCAGATAAGGACTATCTACAATTGTCAAAATGTTTACCACAGATGGAGGTCAAAGGCTAGGAGAGTTCATAGTGACGTTGTGGTGTTTTCATGTTTCCTATATAAGAAGAGAAAGAAGTATAGTGAGAACCAAAATGGCAATTGTTAGCGTCTTCCTGCCATGGATGGGTTGGAAAAGTTGAGCAGTTAACATGTACTGTAGAAGGAGTCTAAAAATGGCATAAAAAAGTAAAAAAAGATATATTTTGGTTTAGTTTGCTCAGATCCCATTGACCTTTTTTGGCAGAAATCCAGCAGCAACACTGCCAACATTGCTGGTTTTCCTCCTTTTGGTTATCACTTGCATCAGACTGCCCTGGGTGTGAAAGACAACAGACAGTTCAACAGCAATAATAAGTAAAGGAGTGAAAAAAACTGTGCAAACGAACCTGTTGTATAACCAAAAACATGTTAAATATGTCCTTTTGGCAGTTCCAAAACACACTGCATCATGGGATATGCTGGCAGCTATATAACAGCTTTGTTGTATTGCACCCACACAAAAATGTGCCAGGTAAAAAAATGATATAAAACACCTCTAATAATCAGGCTGAATCCCCGATCTCATACTATCAGTCTGTTTTTGAACACTCTCTTAACATTATCATCACTTTCCTGTGTTGTTAAAACTGGCATTTTACCACAGGAATGTGCGGTCGAGCAGTACAGTTGAGGAAACTTGCCAAACCTGAATGTCACATCTACCAGAACAGCGAACACTTAATACCTCCCCAGCCTCACGCATTCTGTAGAACCGCACAAACATCTGTATAATTTCTTACACAAACTTCTAACCTAATATCACAAGTTGACAAATGCAATATATTCTTCACTTTGTCTTTTCTCTGCCTTTCTATTTTTATCTCTCCCTCCCTGTTCCAACATTTTTCCTTCCTTGTCTGAGGATTATCTGAGGAATGAACCCCAAAGGGAAAATAAGAATGATAACAAAGCGAGAATCCACGCTGTAAACAAACTTCATTGTTCATTTGGAGAGCATGCCTTAAAGGCTGCGCACCCATTTAAGACTATAATCACAGAGGCCACTTTGGCTCTTTAGATTCTTGCATCCAGCAGCGCTTTTCTCAAAATTAGAAGTGCGTGGAAGTCACCTCTTGTCTACCTTAATGTTCCCTTTAAAACCTTTGCAGCTACTAGATATCCCATTTGGACTCTTAAGCAGGATGGCACGGACGTATGTTATTTTGTTAATGATTAATCAGCTTGAATAATCTCACTCTAGTTTGAAACGTAAACTCCAAACCCTCCACACCCATATTTTGCCTATTACACAAGTATAATGCTAGAAAACAAAAGTCTTATAATGGCCAGTCTAAAATGTAAAGTTACTGCCCTTTTCTAAGTCCAGCACAGAGTCAATGCACTACTCCACCATTGATGAAAAGTTAATAGTACCGGGGTGATTCATTGTAAGACTGTCTAGCTTTGGAAATATGTCATTAAGCCAGACCTCTGGGAAGCAAAATGAGGACTGTCCCTAGTTTGTTTTTAGCCTAGCAGAGAGCCCTGCTCTCTAAGCTCTCAGGCCTGATTTGCATGGAAAGCAGACATTGCATAGGTTTTCCAGAAGATTATCATGCAGTTTGGTTGTTGTATGATTTTCTATACTAGACACAAACACCACTCCCAGGTCTACATCAAGCCCATCTACTGGGTCCACAGCTAGCTGGTAAGCATTAACCTGCTATTGTGAAGGATTGAAATTGCACCAATTATGCTGCAAGACTTTGTGATTTGCTTCCCTATTGCTGTGTGTAATAATGCTAACTTACTGTAGCCACACCTTTACCTAACACCTGCAGAGGCTAAAGCCTGGTAACACATAGAGCCAGCACGTCTGAATGCATGGAAACAGCTAGAACTGCTGTCAGCTATGCACTGGTGTAATATATCACCTCGAAGTGGGAGATACAACAAATCTCAGCTGTAGCCTGCAGCCAGCCGCCTGCTCCAACCTGTGCAGACGGATCTGGTTGTATAACAGAAGAAGAATATGTGCAGTTCAGTTACACTCAAATGTCTAATTAACCCTGAATACATCCTATTAGGAAAGATAATAAGTGATATCTCTCTCATGTTGATGCATCATTGTTCAGTTTTAGGATTTCATTCCACAAGATGAAATACAAAAAGATAACCACTGCACGAGCTTTGTGTTATTAAAACTACTGTAAAAGGTAAGAACTTACTTAGGCTGGGCGAGGCTGGGAACAGCCTTACCAGTTTGTCCTCCATCTTAGAGCATGAACAGTGTATGTAAGAAAAACAGCCCTCACTTCCTGCTGCTGAAAGCTAAGATTAAGTCACAACCTTTGGTCAAGTGTTGCTACAAAAACTCCACGACGATCAGCAGCAAAGCAAACAAAATGACGAAGACTGATGTTAAAGCAATCACTCAAAACCCTTTTCAGGCATCTTCAGCTGCGAATGATAGATGGAGAAGCTGTTACACTACCTGATAAGTTTCCAATTATTTCACATTACATCTTAATATGAGACACTATAAATCTAGAACTGAGTGAGATTTCAGTCCCACAGTACGAGCTCCAGTCATTGTGTTTACTTTGGCTGGGGAGCATATTTCTCTTTCCCTGAAAAGTGATATGAATGTTCCTTGATAGTGTGTGACTGTGACAGTGTGTGTGTGTGTGTGTGTGTGAGTTCGCTCCCTGCCTCTCTGCGATTAGGGATCCAAAAAAAAAAAAACCCAGACAATCACCCTACATCCTCTTCTCATCCCACCAGGAAAGCAGCCGCACAAGTGTCCCCTCAGCTAAACTCAGGCCCGCACTTTGCAAAGTGACACAAGGAATAAACCCCTCACTGTGTTACAAATTCAATTTTGACATTGTGGTCTTTTGTTCTGCACAGAAATAAACACAGATGGAAATATTACGATCCCCGCAGACACAAATGACTTCCGTTCTCAGGAAATTACATTTTAAATATGCTGTATGTAGGATCACATGCAGATCCACATACAGACAAGACCTCCAGTGTGATTGTTGATCTTTTAAAACCTTCAGGTAATGAGCCTTTGAAATGAAATAATGAAACAGAAAATTGATGCAGTCCAATGTTTTATGTCTCCAAACAAAACTGTCTCAACACTGTACACAGTGGAATCTCAGACGGCAGGGAATTACATGTCTTTTTTTTTGCTTGTGTGTGTGTGTGTGTGTGAAGGCCTGCAGAGGGGAGGGCCATTCGGAGACAGGAAAAGCACTGGTGCACAAAAACAAACAAACAAAGCCCAAGCAGCAGTAATTAAGTCCTCATTAGTCCTTGTTATGCACAGGAATGCAGTGGAGCGACAGACAGCACTGTCAGTTCTGACCGACCGTAGCCAAAGCCTGCATGGAGCTGGTACATGGACCCCTGCTCTGTGCAACAGTGGGCGTTTACCCGCAAGCCCCTCTAGTGTTTTCCACCTCAGCTGGCATGTACAAGGAGTGTTTTTGGATCAATTTTGTTGGGCGGGGAGAAAGGCCCCACGGACAGCAGATACAGGGTTTTGGCTGTCCGGCGTGCGGCAAACCGTGTGTGTTATCAAAGGGGAGTGTGAGCCGTGCAGCGTAGTGTGCTTCTGTGAGGTTTCAGGGAATCACGACAGGTGGCTTGACCAAAGAGAAAGATAAGTGCTTGCATCAAAGTTGGAAATTGTTTAAAAAAAAAAAGGAAGGTAGAATCAGAGGGAGAGAGTGACCAGACAGGAAAACGGGAAAATTAGAGCAGGGCACCTGGGAGAGAAAATTAAGACACAATACTGATACTGCAAAACAGGGATTAGGTGAGGCAGAAAGTGATGGACGCAGAGAAGAGTAAACACAGGACAAGGAACAAGGGCTGCACTTAGGTCTTTCATTACCAGCCCCCCCCCACCCTCGGGTATAGTGAGTCCCATTTTTCAGGGCTGTAACTACATCCACCTGACCCAGGACGAGGAAGAGTTGTGCGCGCACACACACGTTTACACACACCCATGCCCTTAAGGTCATACCTGGTCTCTCTGCACTTATCTGCAAATGTTCCACTCACAAATCAGAAGTCAGGAATGCTCCTAAGCAGCACATCACCTCACAGCTGCTGCATGCTATCATAATGCTATATAATGTCGTCCAAGTCACTGAAAGGGGCAACACGTCACTCGCTTCTAGCGACACAAGGATTCAGTCAAATCGATCACCCGCACCCATACACACACACACACAGCTTGTACAGGGTAAGGTCTTGGCACCTGTTGCATTTGAACAACACAGCCTCAGTACCTGGGAAACCAGATAACAACGGCAGTTAAGAGCTCTCGGTGGCTCTAGCTGTGTCAACAATGGCCCCCCTTTTTACTACCTGGGCACACACACTTGTATGCACATGCTCAGATATACCCACGCACACACTCATGCAGAGTAAATAAAAGGGACGCCTGCATCATTTATCTTTTTTTGTTTTGTTAAATGGAAATGCATGAATCATCACTGGTCTGTTTTTAAGTAAATGGAAAAAGTTTTGAGGTAAGGTTTGTATAAAGATTAGTCTAATTATCCAATGTCAATTTTCTGTGCCAATGGCTTTTTTTTTGACTATTGCAGGTGTGATATGGCAATTGAGGTTAGAAATCCATCCAAAAACTGTCTGTCTAAATGATGACTGTGGGGGTGTAAACAGATCTAGTCAGTCAGTGTCTGAGGCTTCCTCTATTATCCTCTGTAGCTCCATTCCCAGACACACCCTTCTTTTCTCTGTCTCTCTCTCACACACAGACACACACACACACACATACACACACACAGGAACAACATGCATCTTTTGTTAAGAGCTTACCTCAGAAGTGACCAGACCGTACTCTACACAATCTTTAATTTGTACAGTCTGTGTTTGTTGCAACTTGCTGTTCAACAAGTGAGAAATGTGGATTGTTTACTTATCACGTGTCAGTGCCGACCAGGCACACAATAAGGTGTGCACACAACCAAGCACAACGCAACTGCAGTCAAATATGAATGCAAATATCACTGACTGAAACACACACACACACACACACACTATCCTCAGACAGAGTTCATCGAGCTTAAAGGGACAGACTGCTCTAAAAGTTCAACATTTAAAGTTGGATCCTGCATTTCCCATAATTCCTAGTTCACTAATATAGTCACAAGTATGAAATACTTGAAATATCATCATCCCTGAAATGTTACACAACTGTGATCACATCATTTAAGTTCATAGTACAATAAGGCCTGTGTTTGAGATGTTTGCCCTCAGTGTTCCCTCACCTGGAAGATGAGCACTTTGAAGTGGTTCCTCTTCAGCAGGTGGTTGTGGTTCGCCTCCAGCTTCTTCACCTGAACCCCCTGTTTGTCCAGGCGCTCCTTCACATCCTTCAGGTGCCCGCTAACTTTGCGTGAGCGCTCCACCAGCTTGTTGACGCTGTTGGAGGTGCTGATGTGGGTCTTGGACAGGCGGGTCACGTCACCCTGGACGACGCGCACGGCTCCCTCCAGCTCGGCCTGCCGCTGCTCCATCCGCTGCTGGTTGTCCTGCACCGCCTCCAGCATGTTCACCAGCTTGTCCAGCAGCGCCACCACCGTGATGGCGCTCACCTGGCCGCGGTCGACGGGGCTACCCGGCGCCACCGCGGACGGGCTGGTGGGGCTTTTAAAGCCCAGTCGGGAGAGGGTACTGGTCGGGGTCGGGGAGGACGGGGCGGACGACGGGCTGAAGCTCGGTATGAGGATGTCCGTGTCGGGCTGCAGCTGCTGCGGGACGGTGTGGATGCTGCCTGAGATGCTGCTGGCCTCGGCGTGGGACGCGTCTTCTTCCATGGCTCACAGGTGGTCGAAAGTCCCGCTTTAATGGGGGGGTTTCACCTTAAGTAGTTGGGTAGCTTCAGAGACTGTCTGCTACTGCTCCCGCTGAGAAGTGAAGGAGAGCTGTTACACTTCTTGAAGTTGGTTTGGCCTCCACGCCCTCCTGTGTTTCTGCCGCACGCACGAACATGCTGTGAACTTTCAAAACACCTCCCCTGCAAGCGAAAGGGCGGGGCGAGGTTGCTATGGAAACCATGCAGGCCAAGCCCTATTGACAGTAGAGAGGTGTGTGTGTGTGTGTGTGTGTGTGTGTGTTTCCTTGTATGCCAGTTGTGTGTCTGTCATCCCATTCACTATACACGCCTGGCTGGGTTTTTAAAATATGTGTGAAGGCTCTTGTGTGCTGCCTGTGATGGACTGTGTGTGTGTGTGTGTGTGTGTGAGACTGAACAATAAAGGAACAACAATTAAACTATGATACAGATCAGCTGGGCCCGTAGTTTAAATTGTGCGTTCTTACTGACGTGCTGGGCTAAATGGTTGTTTTCTTTAGGCCAAAGTATGCTGCATGTGTGGTTTCTAGTGTGTGCGCCCCCTTTGCCTCCCCTCCCCTCTCTTGTTTTGGAGTTGTGTGTCATGGCATGGGGCACACAGACATGGAAATGTGGAAATCCCTGTTTCAACAATGAGCTCATCTGTGCCCTGGCAAGCTGCCCCAGCCTCTCCCTCTCCCTCTCTCTCAATCATTCTCTTTGTCGCCATCATTGTAAATCTTTTATTCACAGTAACACAATCACTTTTTCAGTCTAACGTGTTTAAATATCCAATAAACATGTAGTGTTTACTAGAAGTCTGCTACAATAAGAACGAGTGGAATTCTGTGCATTATTTGAACAATGAGGTTTTGTAATCACTGCAGACGTAAGAGCATTCAACCCCTCCACCTGAATTTTATTGGATTTTGCCAGGTAATGATAAAAGCTTGGTCATCCTTTGTCTCATCTGTAATCAATACAGAACGGTCACACCTCTGCACCACATTAGATTTTCTGCAACTTCTGGCAGCACACACAGAAAAACCCCACCTTGGGATAATGTTAAAAATGGTGGGAGAGATCGGACCACATTAATAAATGCACACAGGTCCTAATTGTGTTTTTTCTTTCTTTTCTTTTTTTTTGTTTTACTCTAAGTATATGTTGGAAGATAAGAAAAAGGAAGTTACCTGATGATGTCTGTCATGTCGGATGAAGGCCGTCCATATGAGGCAGCTCCGTGCTGTCACCCAGGAAACTGTGGAGATTTGACATGCACTTTGTCACATGACCAGACACCGCTGAAAGTCAGGGTAAAAACTATGGCCGCTTTTCTTGTATTGTAAAGACAAAGCCGTAGTGAGAAGATGGAGAGAGTTAGCTTAGCTTAGATCAAAAACTATAAAAAGAAGGTTAACTGTGACTAGCTGCTCAGTCTCACAGTGTGAACATTAGAATACCCATATGCAGGCTAATCAAAAAGAAAAATGTCTCTCCTAACTTCAAACTAAAAAGATTTAACATAGAATAGAATAGAATAGAATAGAATAGAATAGAATATACTTTTTTTTCTATGTTAAATCTAATCTAAACCCATAGGTTGGCTGGCTATACCCATTCACTCAGCAAAAAATCGTGCCCCAGAAATGGGTCTGGAATCCCTCCACTTCACAGCCATTTGCACTGGATACAAGCTATATTGTACCAATTGTAGCTGTTTATCTGACATCAGGCCTTATGTGATGACTTGCTGCTTGCCTTGTTCAATAATATTTGCAGAAATGCTAAAATGCCTTGGACTCCCCTGCACTCTGTTCAGGATGTTTTTTGTTGGTATTAGTCTACTGACCTCTGGAAACCCAACTCCAATCCAAAACTATATACATCATTCATAGTGGTATAATGAACCTTTTTGTACTATAAATATTTTTATTTATATATTTTTTGGTCTAAAGCGTTTTGTTTACATTAGCTGTTTCTCTGTTTCCGGTGTTTTTGCTAAGCTAAGCTAATCAGCTGCAGGATGTGCTTTCATCTGCAAAAGTGTTGAGTATTTTTCAGAATGCCAAAAAAAAAGAAAAGAAAAAAACAGAGTGTCAACCTCTGTGGACTTGGCAGCCACGGTTTGCCATTTCCCTGCTGCGACATCCTCTGTCTTTTCACCACCAGTGTGTAGACAGAAGTGCTCCTGACATATTGTCCCATGTTGACACCGGAGACTAACACCTCTCCTTGAGTACTTGCTCTATAAGCTTCAAAGCTGTCAGAGTAGAGTGGAAGTGTTAGACACACACTCGCCCCCGCAAACAAATTTCCTTCCTCGTCCATCTGAAAACCCCACGGTGTTCCTAACCCCTCTCTCTGTCACTGCTTCCCCTCAGAGACACACACTTTTGTCAACATAAAAGTGTGACCTCTCGTTCCAAGCTCTTGAACTCTGACTTTTCCCACTTTCACCCTTGGGATAGAGTGGAGAGAACGACGCTCCCATCCTGTCATTTTTCCAGCAGCCCCCCCACCCCACCCATCCTTTCCTCTGTCCTCCACTGTGTAACTTATCTTATGCTTTTTGGTATTCTTTCACTGTTTCCAATGATCTGGTATATTTCCCACTATGTCAAGGAATGTTGTCCTTCCTTCATTTTTGCTTGCTGTTTAGTTAAGGGCCCCTTTCTTACTCTAAACTTCCCTAGCCTTTACTATAAAAACAGCTATATCATGGACACCAGCTGTTAAAGAAGTGTTTAAAAGGCCCGGTGGACACACAACATTACAAGTCAGCTTGAAGAAATGGATGTTCTTGCCCCCTGGAGGCTGAGAAATGCAAGTACATGATCTAATTATTCTCACAGTTGTCTGACACTTGTATCTAAACTTAAAAAAAAAAACAAAAAAAAAAAAACAACCGTTACAGTTTTTTCATAAAGTTTCCGGCGAAACCTTCCCCTGGCAACATGCAGTGGGTGAGAGTTCTGTAGAGACAATGATCATTATATTCCATCATTTCATCAAACATGCTGCTGCAAGTTGCTTCAACTGAATGAGCTTTGTATCCTGAGACCTGGACATGCTTCAAAACCTTCAGCAGGGACGGGGGGTGTGGCATGGCTCTAACCGTTGGCTGCCGGGAGAGTTTCTGGTGGATTTACTAAGACTGCGTGATAAGCAAGTTTATTTAAATATGAAACATACAGGGATTATAATGAAGCCCTTTGCACAAAACTAGGCCATTTATCCTTTTTATTCCAAAGGTAGCCCAACCTGTTTAACTGCATGTGTTTCTAAAATCACCCACACTCTGTGTATATTCCATTTATTTGTTCTTGTCCTTGTTAAATGCATCCATCTGTCAGCTTGGATAGATATTGACATGTTTGGCACCCTCCTCCATGGTGTTTCCAGGCCACATTTCTGTGTAAGTGGGCGCTTGATGTGGATACAAGAATGCAACTGAAACACCTTAAGGCAGACTTCATGGGGACTTTAATGATGGTTTCTCACACAGACGACGGAGACATTAGGCTGTAACGCCAAGGAGGAAATGCTCATGTGGAAAATTGGTGTGTGCACTTTTACTTACAGATTCTTTCATGTAGCTGTTGTTACAAGTACTTAAGTGTGGAGCATACTTGCTCACACCTTAAGTGGAATTCATTGATTTCAAGGATATTTGGCAACAAGATCGAGCACAAAACAAAACATTAGGTCAGAAATGTGTTCAACCAGCAAGAATAAATCTATTATTCAAGCTTCTATTTGCTGTTTCTGGTCTTTAAACACTGCTAAAGATTACTGTGACTCCTGTGCTAAATGCTAACCCTCAAGGTTTTTGCTTATAATAAACTTCTGCAAAGTAGAATTAGCAAGCCCAAATACCAAAATAACAAACTAATAGGGGCTAAAAAAACCTCTCTTACAGGGTACAATTGGCACTGAACTGAAACACGACCATAGCCATTAGGCTATGTCTTATGGCGGCTTATGGCGGCTTTTGTACGTGACCCGGACACTGTCCCTGTGAATCGGAAGTATCATGTCGCTAGCAGGATTTGCATTTACGTTCAGACCTGAGCCTGATGTACCCGGCTAGATCCCGCTAGACGTCTGAGAGGTGGATCGAGATCTATCTGGATATATCCAGATTTGTGTTGTTCAGACTCAGAAAAAAACTTTCCGGATATATCCAGATACGGCCCGAATCCTGTTCTAGCCGGATTGATTTCCCCAGTGTGAACAGTGTTTAAGTTTTAAAAACAGAAGTTTCCCATAGTGCCTCTGGGGGCATGCTCTAAAAGTGAGCTCTACTTGCCTATAATGAAAGACTTTAGCAAAAAGCATTAAAAAACTGCATGTGCCCACATTCACATAATCTGTGGCAGCAGTGAGAGCTTTCAAAGACCACTGAGTTTTATCTTGAAAGCGGCAGCGCTTTGAATTCTCAAATCAGGTATTGGATCAATTCATAGCCGCTTCCTTGGATGCCTGCTTGAGTTGATAATACGCCCAGAAAACATGATTATGAGTACAGCTATTCATCCACCTGCTCCCTGATTCTTCATAATTACTTCACCTTCATGAAGTGATACATGACACAACAGGCATATTTTTGTTGATCAACTTTTAAATGGGACCACTAATATTCGCACCACGCAGGTGGTTGTACCTACGATGATATGACGGATGCTTGGCAGTGTTTTGATTTGTATAACCAGCTCAGACTGGATGTCTGGTTTCACAGTGGGAAGAAAAGGAAGCAATAGTACCCTTTTGTCCCTAAATCAAAGGCCCCCGCAGAGGGGAAAATGACATGCTGAGACCAAAACAGATGGCGATGGATCTTTAAATGACCCTTTTTTCTACAGACCAGCATGTGTTAGACACACGCTCACTTAAAGGTGGCCTTGTAGGTTACTAGAGGAGAGTGTGTGTGTGTTTTCTGTGGTGTGTGATTTCAGTGATGCTATCAATTCTGGAGCTAATGGTGTTGAGCTTTACACACAGATGCACTCAAAATGGGAGAAGTGCCTTTTGTGTGTATGTGTGCATGTTCTTGTTTGTTTGGTGGGGGTGTTTTCATGTGTACAACACCATCAATTTTCAAACCAATGGACCAATTCTTCCCTGTGAAAGGAGTTGAGGTGCAGTTTGTTGATTGTAAAATCGATGTAAGGGCTCTCTTGGCCAGTCATTCAGCGTGATGGTTCCCGACGTGACGATTCCTGAAAGACAGCCATGTGCAATCGCAGCAAAATGCTTTAATTTCACTGTTATATAACTCATTGTTGGTGCTTCTCTCTCTACACCAGCAGTCATTTCTGAAGGGACATTTGATTATTTAGCGGTGAATGCTCTGTAAAACAGGCCTGCACGTTCGGAGTTAAAGGAGCAGGATGAGAGCTATGCATGTCTGAGATAAGTGTCAGATTCCAATGCTGAGTGTCTTAGCTGTTAGGCTCACAGGGTCTTTGGTTGGGAATGTGTCTATATTGTTTCATTTTTTGTGTATTTTTTTGTTGGCCTTTGGTCTTTGCCAGCTCTCATATTAAATTTGAAGCCGCACATGTTCCTCTTCTGTGGTTATAATACTGCAGCGTGAAGGAGGAAATAAAACAAGGACTAGAAAGAAAGAAAGAAAGAAAAAGAAGAAGAAGGGGGTAAGGAGGGGGGCTTTAAGAAATTGTAAAAAGCAGTAAAAAGGTTTTTTCCACTGCTGGAACAATTGCACCTATCCCGAGTCTACAAACTGCAGGAACTTAAGGATCGGTCTACCTGACTCATGAGGTGATGTAATAAATCACTTGATATGGTAGTTAACCTTACTTTGTCATGGGTGACTTCATTTTTTTAGCTGTTCTTCATATATTGTAATTGTTCTTTGTTCTGCTGCTGTTTTTGTTACAGTTTGAAAATACCACATGGTTTTAACTAAAAGGTGATTTAGTCAATCATCTTGTCACCCTGTCCATGGTGTACCCTGTCTCTGGTCTATGGACAGCCCCCAACTGTGACCCGCCTACTACAGCACAAAGAAGATCAAGAAAATGGATGTATGGATGGATGATAGAGGTCAACATGTATAAACATGACTTCTATCATTCATCCATCCATAGGTCAAGTGAGATGGCAAATGCGTCTGCTAGAGTCAATAGAATGTAACTTATGATGGCTATGTCGAAAAATGATACGTTAGGTTAGCTAGCTTGCTAACTGAAGTTCTGAAGTCGTTTTCTGCAACATGCAGGGTTTTTTTTAAATGACAGCACTCACATGGACTTCTTCCAAATATCTACTTCTGGTGAGTCATACTAACTGACAACTTGCATAGTTTTTCCTGATGTATCCTGCCATTCCAGTGAATCATTTCAAGTCAGGGTGCAATACATTTCAGGATGCTGCTCATTCAAGCTGCACTTGACTTGTTTGAACATAATCATACAAATCCCAGTAATAGCTGCATATGGTGCACCCACAGATGGGAAACTAAAAAACACTCTATTCATCTGAATTCTCTTTTTTCTTGAAACAGAAGAGGGATTTCAATCTTAGTTGACGAAGCACGATGTTGCCTCTGAATCACAAATAAACCAAATTTTCTTGGTGTAAGTAAAAATATAAATAATAGCTGTCGGGTGACCTTGTTGTTATCGGTGATAGGATTCACCACATTCTTGGGTCTTAGATGAGAGCAGATACTCAGACATTCACAGAAATTTCCTTCCTGCTCCTCCCTGGCTTGGAGGCTGTTGGATTTGAGCTGAAACCAGCAGGAGAAGACAGGAAACTGACAGGATTACCCTGACTGGGTCTGCTGGGTGCTGTGCAGACACACACATGAATATACAGATAGAGGTGTGCCCAGTGGCTGAAACTGCAGGGGACTCTGACTTTTATGTTTTCATTTGCGGGAGGGAGATGAAGGTGATACATGCGCTGTGGGACAACATGTCAGTCCCCTCAGGTTCTCTCTAATTGAGGTCAAGTAGAAGGCTGTGGTGTCAGGTGGGGTAAAAGGGAGGAGAATATGCAATCTACACTGGCTATTTTATTTATGTCCTAATGCATTAATTTTGCATAAACATTTGCATTTCTGTGGACAGTAATTACTGTCTGTCTGAATGCATTATTTCCTGAATATTCAGCGTTGTGGTGTTTGCCTACAGGTCCATTTAAAAGGCTGGGAACAGTTCTAAGTCTGGCAGAATGACCCAGAAGTGAACCACAGCAAAGCTATTTATGAATGTGTCTTTTATGAGGATTGTCTTGTAGTTTTTCCCATCATAAACTCACTTTAAGGATCTTACACCTGATGCTGAATGAAATCTTGAGCTGAATAGACAGCTTGCCTAAGAATAAAAATGTTCACTCATTTTCATAAATGTCTGTTAAAGCTCTCTGTTTGAGTGAGGCTATACTGTAATGGGGTCATAATGTTACATGGCAGTAACAGGTAACAGGTATCTACCTGGACTAAAACAAACATTTTTTAATTGCAGCACACTGATTTACTGTTTATACTCTTCTTTTATAGATTATTGTTTTTTTATGATTTTTACTAATCCTATATATAATGCAGCACTACTGTGTTCATGTTACATGCAGCTAAAAAGCACAGCAGACCTTCAAACAAACCACAGGCTCCTTCAGTATACAATAATGTTGTCCTCTGTGTAAACAGGAAGACTTAGAGGCTCACTCTTAAGAGCTCCTACCTTTGATAGCTGGCAGAAATAAGACTTGACATTAAATCTACAATTAAGTTACATTGGTGTACAGTTGTAGACCTTGATTCATAATATGTATAAAAAAAAGATCGTTGTCGGCAGGATTCGAACCTGCGCGGGGAGACCCCAATGGATTTCTAGTCCATCGCCTTAACCACTCGGCCACGACAACTGCATGCCATCACTGTTGACAAAGAGCAATGTCATCAATTCCACCGGCGGTGTTCTTGTTTTGTATTTATTTGAAAGTTTCCCCGTGATCTGTTTCCGCTTACCGTGTGAAACACGCAATGAAGATGCAGTATGTGTGCGTGTGTGACTACGAGGTTTTGTTGGCTACAGTGCCATCTTGTGGCGGACAACACCACCTCTCATTGATGTTTTTCATTCACAAGCAGTTTCATAACTTTCATTTTTTTCATTTCTATTGTGTTACCTTCAAAGCCTCTTCTCTCAAATCATAAAACACAACTTTGAGTTGGCAAAATCATACAACTTGGTGATGTTCAAGCAAACAACAAACAGCAAACAACAAAAGCATGTATATGTACTAAATTTTTGTCTTTGTTTTTTAATTTGACATCTCTCTTTCACAGCAGTGGAGTAATCCATTACCCTCTCATTGAAATCATGCATTGACTAACTCTTTCTCCAAGGAGAGCACAGCCAGGATCGATTGTTGTGTATCTGAGGAATGTCTCACCTCTTGCCTTCAGCTGTTGTCATGGGAGTGGTCATAAGGAGACATAAAGCAGTAAAGTAAAGGTGAACCTCTCTTTGACGTGGGCCCGGATCGTATCACAGACCTGTTAAATATAAATAAAGTTTATGTTGTGTGTGCATGTTATAGATTTTAACATTGACCCAGCACCTCTCTAAACGGTTTTTACAGCAGGACTGTTATTATTTCTTAGCTGGGAAAATACTCTATAAACAATTATCTTGTATTATCATATAGGCTACCATCATGTAAATGCATAGTACAAGGTTCTATATGGAGCAGGTATGAACAGCATTATTTAACTAACCTTATTGTATGGACTGCACACAGGTGGTGTCAAGTCCTTCTTGCTGCAGCTGCTGCTGGTACATGATGGTCCACATTGGGCATGACGTGCTGAAATGCTGCAGGAAAAAACTTAAAAGTCATCATCCTGCAGCATCCTCAGAGAGCCAGATGCCTCCCTCACTGTGAGACTCCCAAAACAGCTGGATGCCATGATAGATTCAAATCACTCTATGAGGTCATACAGGTTTTCAGAGACTGTGTTTACAACTTTGCTGCTGAAGTTCCATCTTGTGGATGATGCTCGTGTGGCAGCCTTCTTGCAACTATCTGGGCGAGAATTGCAAACAAAACAAAACAAAAAATCAGAATAGAAAACTCAGATGCTTCAATTTGTATACTTGTTTTATATTTAAATTTGACCTTGACTCTATCTAGCTTGCTGCGCTCCCTGATTTACATACGGCTTTACATGCCAGATTTTAAAAGCCTGGGCCAGGAGCAGACGTCTCATCAGCTGCTGGAGCTGATGCCCTCCACCAGATCCTCCTGCAGTCCGTGCACCCACCTGGTATGTCTGTGGAAAGCGTAGGTAGGCCTATATGCCCACAGATGTAGAATGATAATGTGTTGGACAACCTCATGACTGGTGCATTTCCACGCCGACAAGCCCACTCCACATGGGCTTGTATTTATTACAGGAAGGGGTCCTACACCTAGCTGGGATACACCCCAGGTGACATGGTGCGGCTCATCAGGTCAGATGTATGGGTGCAGCTAGCAACAACAGCGACAACACATGTTGGCACCGCTGGTGGACCCAAATGACACCATGTTTTTGTTTGATGTCACCTCTTTGTTCACCTGCATCCTCACAATTAAGCTGCAGAGATTGTATTGAGATGCCTCTAACAAGACAGTGCACTCATGGACAGAACCAGCCCCACCCTGGCCAACTTCTACATGGAAGAAGTGGAGAGAAGAGCCCTGATTTCCTCTCCTGGAACTGCTCCCACTCACTGGTTCAGAGATGTGGATGACACCTGGGTTAAAATGAAGACCTATGAAGTGGAACGGTTCACAGCACACATCAACACCGTGGACAGAAACATCAAGTTTACACAAGAGGACATCGGGGACAATAATCTGGCCTCATTGGACTACACGGTTCACACTGAAGAGGACAGAAGCCTCAATGTCGAGGTGTAGAGAAAACTGACACACAGAGTTGTCACGGAGAGTTTTAGAGCACCAAACAGAACAGGTGTAGCTGCTCGGAGGAGCAGCAAAACATCTTTAAGAAAGTTAACCTGTAGTGAAACAAATGTGCATCCACCGTCCAGCTGAATTATGACCTCAGTGTGTGCACGTACTTCTCTGGTGCACCCAGAGCAGGAAGAGAGTTTGATAGACAAGCCAATGAGCCAATTGGGTCCTCTCACAATGACTGGATGATGTTTTTAGCTTTTTTAGCTATTTTTTGCCTTCACAGATGATACTATTACTACTACAGATGATAATACTTTAACTTTTAACATGAAAGCATTTAGTTAATTGTTTGCTATAGTTGTGTAAAGCGAACATTTGGTAAGTGAAAGAATGTCTCAGAAAAAAAGCAAACCCCACCTTTAATCCACATCCATTTTTGGTGTGAACATTTAAATAGCTATTGTATAAGATTAGTTTACTTTATCGGATGTTCCAAGTGGTTGGGGGGTCATGTGACTGTAGACTTAAATCTGTGACAGTCAGTATTCTTTGGCATTCAGAGGTTTAAGGTGTGTTTGATCATGTTGCAGCACTAATCTTTGTCCACAAAGAGGCAAACCAGACAGTGGTCTAACGGTCTGAGTGCTGCCTCTCCTTCAAAGACTTTTAGAGGTTTTAACATTCCAAGCAGCATCTTTCACTATACAACAGTACGCTGATGTGTCTTTTCCTACCTTAAATGTTTGTTTCCTCCTTTGAGCGGTGGTCTGGAGACTTTCACTACACAGTCTTCGTCTGACGGGATCTTATTTGATTGAATTCCCAAACCCCAATGAAGTAAGTCTTTGAACAGAGCTTCATGCATTGATCTTCTGATGGTGGCCATGTTTGATCCTCCTGATCCAAGTGTTAAAGAGCTCAGCGTTCCCTTGGAGACCTTGAATCGAGGTGTGACTTGATCCTGAGAGGGCTTCTCTTTGTTTAGTATAATAATCTGACGTGCCACTTTCAACTAGTTACGATGCCAATCAAATCCACCCGAGAGTCACCTGAATGGTGCTTTGATGGGGGGAAAACATACCTTTTGTAGAACAAAATGATAAGTCACAAAATGATACTTCAACATTGTGCTGACAAAAAAGTTGGTCAATACAAAATATTACCACACATATTAGCACACATTCCCCACAAACAAAGGCCGACACAGCATGTTACACTTCGTGATATAAATTATTTATTTACATATACAGAAAAATGACCCCATCAAGACAACGTAGTAATAACTATCGGAAATAGGACCCAAGATACAGTAGCTGACGTCATCGTCACAACCGAACAGAGAGCTCTATAATAACATTGTGCCCTCTGTCAAAGGTCTCCTATAACACAAGGTGCAAGGCATCACGTGTAGCCCCAGAACCCTCCCTCCCACCCGCCCCCCCCCCCGTCCCTCCCGGACCGAACACACACCTCACTTTAAAGCCCATGACCCTGCTTTGCACTACCCCGATTTTGTTTGAACCCCTCATCTACAAACAACAGACACCGGCTAGCCCGCCTCTACCAAAGCACGCACGTCTAAGACACATTCATACACACACGCACACACACACATACATACACACATTCAGTATCCTTAACCCCCCCCCCTAAAGACCTCATGGATCAGTTTTTTTCGGAAAAAACCTTCAGAAAAAAGGTGCAAAGAGAAACATCAGCGACTGGTGGGGGGGTTTGGCGGCGGTGGCGACTGATGACGACATAACCCCGACGTGTGAGTCTTGTTATTGACATGTGTGCGCCAGCTCTGTCCCTGTTATGCCACCGTCCTCCAGTGGGTGTTCTTTAAGTTCATACTGAGGGAGAGGGCAGAGGAGTGAGGGGAAGCAAATGCTAATTTTCAGGGTCGGCCGACTAGAGGGGGGGAAACATCTAACGCCACAGCGCTCCCCGTTAACATGGAGGGGGACACACTGTCTGGTGTGTCTGGGCTCAGATAAGTCTAGTGGAGGCGCGCATGGTATTCTCTGAACTGAAGTGGACATTGTTCTGCTTCTGCCGGTTGATCCTGTTGGTCCGTGGGCACTTCCTGTAAAGAGATGAAGAGGAGACAGGGCGAGTTAGTAAGTGTAATCGTATTCCAGCTGGGAAATAAACATGGTAACATGGAGGTCACCCTCAAGTGGTCAGTAGAGAAACGTTTTTTCTTTTTCATTTTGTCACATTGAATCAAAATCCCAGGTGTTCCTTTTAGTGTAATCTATATATTTATGCTAAAACATGTTGCAGCTTGTGATTAAGTCAGAAAGTGGTGCAGTAATCTTACATGATTGTAGGTGCCTTAGCCTAACTACAGTATCCTCCTAACATTAGCTGGTGGTGCTAAACGAATTATTTGACACAATTAAATTCAGTGTTTTAGCAAGCGACACACATTTATTAGCACTTCAGATCTTTGTAATTCCCTGAGTGCAGGGTGAGACTTCACCTTTTCGTTATAGTATAGTAGTTATAGTTAAAGGTAGGGTAGACGATTTCATTCTGATGGACTTTTTGTTAAATAAGTGTAACTTCTCTTCTCTTCTACAATCTGATAGCAACCGATTAGTTCGGCAGTTTCTATTTAAAACGAAGAATATGAATCATCTGTGGAAGCTATAAAATGCTCCACAGCAACGAGGTGCCCCTGCGCAGAGTATTGGCTGGTTGTCACTCTTCCTGCTCTGCGTGCACCAGAGAGGTACGTGCACAACGGCCGAAGTCACAGACTGGTTGGGAGGCGTGGCTTCAGGGTGAGCTCCGAGAGATCGCGGCGTGTGTTTACTTTCAAAACTCTCACTGAGTTTTCAAAATCTCCTACCCTACCTTTAAGTCCCTAAATACCATTTAAAGTAGCTACGAAAGATCAATATAATGAAAACATGGACGTTGATTACATGTGTAGTCCTTTTAACTGTCTTCTAAGATAAGATAAGTTGCTGGTAACATGTATGTTGCATCAGCACCAGCATGAGGAAAAGAACAGAGATGACCTTTTCCACTCCACCTGTGTGTCCTTGCAAATCTTCATAATAAGAAATCACACAAAACAACATCGACTCACAGTTCGTTCATTAGTTCGTTCACTTGACTCCACTATAACAAGTGAGAGCTTTGAGAGAGTCTTTTTTTATCCGTTTTTGTGTTAAATGATATCTCTGCCGCAGGACACACTAGATGCTACAGTAGCTGCACTCTGCGTTATAAATTCAGTGTGTGCTTCTTTATCTTGGCTGCTTACCCTCTCACCCTGCCCCTTTTACAACTGCCGGCTCTCTCATTTTGTCCCTCCCCCTCTGTCTTCCTCCCCTCTTTTGCTCAGAGGAGCAGTTTTGTCTCGGCCAAAACTCTTTTAAAATCTTTTATTAAATGTCATAAATTGCCTAGGTCAGCCAGAGGCAGACAAGCTGCAGGCTATATAAGTGTCTGCATGAGTTTGTGTGTGTATGTGGTGTTTTACTGTGAATGCAAAACGCCTGTTAAAACACAATCGTGCATGCTTGCCTACACATATATCTCTGTGTACCTGTGCTTGTACTTCAGATGTGTGTGTGTGTGTGTGTGTCCTCAGGGAAAGTGACAGAACTTCCTCTGTGGTGAAAGGCTAGGTGACCTTTCAGCTGGTTCCTCCAGACGCAGGGGCCTGTGACGCCCCAAATACACACAACATGGAAAGGATTGCTCCCAGGCTCATTAGTACGCTGTGATGGTGTGTGTGCGTGTGTGTGTGTGTGTCTGTTAGGGCATGACTCACCTGGTAATGCAGAGCACCACCACACAGATGATGACCACCTGGAGTGCTCCAATGATAGAGGCAATGAGGACATAGTGCAGTTTGCCAGAACCTGGCACCACGTAGAGCACGTTGTACTCTTTGATGTCACACTGGGGACCCCTAAAACCCGAGTGACAACTGTGATCACACACACACACACAGTGGGAAGAAAGAGACAGAGAAAGAGAGAAAGAGAGAAAGAGGGAAAGTGAGTCATTCCCCTGTGCTGAGGGACAGGTTCATTATTGTTGCGTTTCTAATTGAAACGTCAGGACCTGTTTGATAAAGACGCTGTGGTGCAGCACTGCAGTTCTGTGACAGTGTGGTGACTGTGCGTTTCTTTGCTGTGACTGTTGAGATGAACATGACTGATGGGGCTTGCAGTGGGAAATGAATGAGAGAGAGTGTGAGAGGGCACTCACACCAAGCAGTTAGAAATGCATAATTTCCTCTTTATTCTGGGCTTGTGGCCACAACAAAGAGACAAAGTCCTGCCGCTTCATCTGGACCTTAACCAAGACAAATCATGTTTTGATCAAGCAGCAACCTCTGGGGCTCAGACTTGAAATCAATGCAGGAAGTGTTAAAACGTGCAGTTCACGCCACAGCCACTGGGGTGTGGTTCCAAAAGGTAAACCCCTATAAACCCATGTTAAAATGGCTCACAGCAGAAATAAACATGTTTACAGCCTGGTACAAACAATGATTCTGGTCTCTATTGATAGGTTCTGCTTTAGTGTTAATATATATATATATATTTAGATTCACTTTGTATCATGAACTGTTCATATGATGTTTGTCAGTTTATATTGTGTACTAAAGTATAATTTATTGTCTGTAACAACTCCGAATGTGTCTGAAAATGCAAAATGCATCAATCATATGCATAATATTTAACAACCTGAGCTATTTGTATTTCAAAGCCTCCTTCACAGGCACATAACAAATGCATTCCTCTTGTACCTGTTAGCAAAAGATGCAAAAGGTGGCATCATTTGTAATCCAGCATAATCCCAACATTGATTGTGCACTTGTGATGGTTGGATGCTCTACAACAGAATACAGCAGACTCCACAAATAGTGGGGCATGTCATTCAGGAATGACCCCATCCTTCAAAGGACGCAGGCCCTGAATCGAGACACCATGGAATGTTTACAGTGGAAGCTGCTCAAGGACTCTGCTAGAACTGTGATTGGTCAGCTTGTGTTTTCTCCTTTAAGCCTCTCCTCCAGATTGTTAATAATGATGACAATAAGGAAATAAAGGGATGTTACAGCAGGGACTATAATTAAAGCATGATGCAGCCCGATAATGCCCGATACATCCGTCTTGTGTTGCAGCGGTGCTATCTGTGGGTGAAATCCAACACTGGGTTATAAATCAAAATCGGTGCTGTAGGCAGCTGTGAAGGGACCGTCGTTAACACCTCCAGTCAAGAATTAATCTAACGCTTGGAAACAGACTTTAGAACGGAAATTGGAATTAACAGACAGTCGATTCAACAGAGGCTATCGATGATAAATTTGTCTTTATCATCATGATGAACCCTCCTCCCAGCTTGATATTAAAGATTTGGCTAGCTTTAGTTTGGACAAAGTCTGATAAAGCTCACACACAGACACACAGACACACCGAAAGAGAGACTAATGGAGATGATCTTTGTCCTCAGAGACAAGCTAAAATGGTCCCCCTTTTAATCTCTCTCTCTCTCTCTCTCTCTCTCTCTCTCCATCTCTTCTTTACCTGCTTTTCTTCTCTCTGGGGAGGTTGTTACCGACCAACACCTGCACATCCCTGTTTGGCACAAACACACACTAACAGTCTCCTTCACGTTCCCTATCCCTACGACCTGACAGAGTGTGAGATGAACACTGCAACCTTGTTCTGTGTGGGTGCTTTTTTCCAGCACAGCACACACACACACATATGAAGAGAGACATACACCGCTCCCACAGAGACCACTGCGCTTCCCTTCTCATTAAAGAGAGTCCCTGGGATTTCTACGACCAGCAGGGGGCAGCAGAGACCCTTCTCACTCCCTCATGTCTGATAAGCCCTGCTCTGTATGCAAGAAGAACGTCTGGCTGGGCGAGCTGGGACGATCGAGGTTAGAGAGAAAGGGGAGAGATAGAGGGAGCGAGAGACACCAAGACCCCCTGGCTGATACACTATCAGGCAGTAAAAGATGGCAGACCTGAGCAGCACACATGTACAATCAGTGAGTGTGTGTGTTTGTGTGTGGGCGTGATGTCATTATGTGCTTTTATGCAAATGCGTGTCTGCTGCCTATGTTCGCATACTGTATGTGTATCGTGCTGTGCTGCCTTTAATGTATCTCTGCAGTTATGAGGTCCACACAAATAAGGTCAGATTGGATTTTTCTGTGATATGGCTAATGTGTTGTTTGTATCCTTTTTTCCCCTGTGTCTTCTCCTTTGTTGTGAAAATGCCGCTAGAAGCATGTGCTAATAGAATCTGGGTTAACAATGTGTAAACAATAGGAACAGTGGTAAGCAGCGTTGAAGCTGGCGATGTTACTTTAAAGACTTTTTTAATGATTAAGGATAGAAATCAGGGCTGAGGTGGATATTTGAAGCCATGTCTACACCACATAGACTGTAAAAATAAAGATAGAGGAACCACCCAAAGTCATGCCTAGTAGGTTCTCTGAGGAGCGGATTGAAGCTCAGAGGCTGCGGCCGTCAGCATCTTGAGTAGACCTAATGACTGGGTAACCTCTGGGCTCTGAAATCTATTCATGTTTTCTCATGTTCAATCAGATAAAGAAATGTATCTCTAAGGCCTGTTTCACACAGACATTCAAGGTAGAGCGGCTCTACGTTCCACCTCTGCTCAAACATCAGTCGTCTGAGTCCTGTTGCTTCTTTTTTTGCTACATAGCATTCCGATAGTTATAGTAATAACATCAAAACAACGCAGCTTTGAAAGAACCTGCCAGCATGGTGCAGTCACAGGTGTGCTTTTCTGAGTCTGTTGTCTTTCACGGAGCGGCCATTTTGACGCTGATGTCGGCTCAGAAGCACAACAAATAACCCCTCCGTTCCACCTCCGTGCCTTTTACACAGAGCAGAGACTCATAACAGGCCTATATTAAACAGAAGGCAATAATTGTAAACAGAGTTTAGTCTTGTTAGGTGTTTCCACATAAACAGCTCTATAGATCTATAATTTAAAGGAGTCTCATTTTCAGAGATGTTGTGAAGCCTTGTGTGTATTACTCCGTCCTCTGTGAGGCGCGGAATCATTTGTCATGAGAGTGAATGGACTGAATACGAAAGCCAGATGTTAGTGGGTATTTCCTTCTGTGTGCTTGTTGATTCAAACAATCAGCTGACCCGAACCCCTCTCCTGTATCTTTGAACGGATAACCAAGGTCAGCGCTATAAAAATGTAGCTTTAACAACACAACAAATGCAGCAAACTAGCTCTAATTCTCTCTGCTGTGGTGAACTCTGCTGGATGATGGAGGTATGTATCTGTGATCCGCAGCTGCTGCAGTTCATTAGACCCCTGCTGGGTCCTGGAACAAACCGTGTTGTGTTTAATTTTTAACAATTTTTTTACGATACGATGCAACCATTTATGGCAGAATTTAACCTGCAATAGCATCATATAATTGATAATTGACGCCGGCGTAGTTTTTTTACGAGTTTCTATCATCATCGTACAAATTCACTAAAACCAATAAAAGCCACACCATCTGCAGATTCGTGCTGCTCTGCACCATCCACACAACAATACCAGCTCTTGGTGTCTTTCTTGTTTGTTGAGCTGTCGCTGTGTGAATGGCACAGCTGTTCCAGAGCTGGGACTGCTTTCATTATTACTGTCACCACACCCTCTGATAAGGATATTACACATAACCCGGCACCTTTTTTCACTTCATGCTCGCTGCACATGGTACATCTAATTGGCGATACCCACACAGTCTGCAGACCTATAACACCTTGCACACTGTAAAAATAAGGCCCGGGATCATCAATGCGTGGGGGAAGGAAACACCAGCATCCTCATTAAGCAGTGAGAAATCCAACGTGGTATTAATCTGAAGCAGTGCCGCGTATTTGACTGGTCAACAGCCCGGCCTAGCGCTACTGCAGGAGGGATCTCAAACACACTCACCACACTGGCTTATATTCATTCAAGATAAACAAGGCTGATTAAAAAACAAATGAGCTCCAACACTGGGCTCCCAATTACCAAATTTTACAGCTGATTAGCCATCTTACATTGCACGCTTTCTTTTAGTGTCTGCAGATATGATGAGAGAGAGGATCAAGGCAAAACAGAACCAGTCCTGCTGCTTCATGTAGGGGCGCACAACAGCCAAAAGAGAAACAACATCATTAAAGGGACATTTCACCACAGATTAATCATCCATATTTTACTTGTGGCCTTTAGTGTTATTTCCACCTTCCTCTTAGTATAATGGAAGTAGATGTCGCACTGTTGGTGCTTAAATGTAATTAAAAAAAAATCACATTTAAAAACTCACGAGCCAATTACACACACACACACACACAATTACACATTAAGTATGCAAAATAGAGATTATGTTTTGATCTTTTAACTTTATAACAGTATAAAAGTTTTAGAATACAATCAAATTTGACTGCATGTTAGTGGCTGATTTATCCTCGGCTGCCAGAATGACTCTGTATGAGTCATCCATGCGAAGCAGTGAGTTGTGCAGGCGACACCTCCTGTGTGAGCAACTGAGAGGCCTACAGTGACTGATCTAAAGTTGGTCATGCTTTATCATCACAACACAACACAAACATGAGTACAGTGATGGATTTAACGTTGGTTAGATTTGTGATAGATAATAACACACAACCTTGTGAATCCAAAATAGAACAGGTGCTGTAGCCTTGAAATAACAATGTGTTTTTTCAGAGTGGGATGTTCTGATAGGCCAAAGTGACCAGTGTATGATGACCTCAGCTCCTCTAGTGTTGCCTCTCCTTTTGTAATATGAAAATGCAATATCAGTATCATTTTCTATTTTCATTCTCTTCACAATCTCTCAGTTGTGTGTACATTTCTGTGTGTGTCTGTGTGTGTGTACCTGCAGGAAGGCTGCGCCAGAATGCTGGGGAACTGACACTCTCCGTGGACGCAGTAGTTTTTGTAGTGATCAGGACAGGGGATGTACAGGCCGCGGGCGAGTCCATTCCTCGTGTCCTCTTTTTCCCCTACTACACACACACACAAACACACACACACACACACACAGTCCATAAATGCACTATTTCTGTAGGCACCTGTGCACATACAGCTACTGCTACACAAAGGGAGCTTGAAATGTATAAGAGAGGAAGATAAGGGAAGTAATAAAAAAGTGGGAGGCAGAAAACTGGAAAAAAAAGTCTGATTTAGCTTTGAGTGACAGCACGTGCTATTCGGTAATCCGCCACCATTTCAGAAGCACTCACCTGTGAGGTCAGTCCGGGCAAAGTGTCCATCTCCACCGTTGTTCCCAGTTATGATGTCACCTGGAAAAGGCCAAAGACATATTAAAGCTGATTTCAGGTCACTGCGGCTCTGTCCCCCTCCATTACAGGTTTCACATTCAAACTGCCACCAGAGCAGGCAGCAGGAACCAAATGTGAATTATCATCTCAACAAAGGGTGCATGTGGTGTGCGCACCTATGCGAATAATTCTTAGAGATGTGCGACATTCTCTTTAATAATATCGTGTGAGAAAAAAGGGGAGAATGGAGCAGAGAGGGAGTAATGATCACCTCGTTGATGCTGCATTGAATTCCTCTTTTTGGACAAAATCATTCCTTTTATTGCAATTGATTTTTTTCAGTGGATTTATTGCTTCACACTCAGGTGTTTTCTAGAATTATAAAGCATGGATTGTGGCGAGAAATGTGACATCTTGCATCTTTGGCGACACAAAGCTAAAGGAAGAAAGGAGGACAGGGATGAAGTCAGCATGAAAAAGAGCAAACAAAAAAAAGAAAGCTGAATTTTTGTTGAGCTAATAAACCCTTCAATAACTGTAAAAGAAAGGTGACACGTACTGTATACCAGCGATTTAAAAGTTGCACAGAGGTTTACTTTTTCACAAATTCTCCAGTTTGATGACATCTAATTGTCTTTGTGTTTCTCCTGATCGAAACAGAACGCATGGAAGTGTGATCCAATCGATCAGGGCGGTCTGATCCACTGAGTTTAACACGGGGGAATACAGATTTCTATTTGTGTTCCAGTGTTAGTTAGTCCTGATTGCTTTACTCCCCATTACATCTCAAAGGACGTGTTCATCACAGCGTGGGGGCAGAGCTGGGCAATATATACTCTGTCCCAATAAAAGCCACTGACGGGGAGATTTGAATGGCTCCTCGGCCAGATCAAAAGTTTGGAATAAAATAAAATAAGTTAAACTAAATAAGGCAAGTTAAATTAAATTGGAACCTACATTCATTTTTTTTCTTCCTCTGCATGGATTAGCAATGTGACTCACTTTTAGGGATTTAAACATGGAGATTAATAAAAAACAACTTTATCCCCGGAAGTTCTGCACCAAAATAAAAGAATGCTTCACTAAAAAAGGGAGGGATTACCATTAAGTAAAATTACAATTAATAATACATAGCAGTTGAAGGCGATGTGGGGTTTTGAGGATTATGTTTGCAGCTTTCCAACTGCAGCTGGAGGGAGATACAATACCATCCCACTGTCTGCCTTTAGCTCTGCACAACCAAGAAGAACGCCTCATTTGCCTCCCTGTCTTCACCTCAATGTGACGCCGACACCTGCTCAGGCGGGCGCCGCTGTGTTTGTGAAAGCTGTCATCGTGTGCACCTGTGTGTGTGTATATATGCGTTTGAGTTTCTGACCTTGGCAGTGGCCCAGGTACTTGACCTCGATGCGCTCCTGCTTCTGACAGGACGCCTCCTTCACCTGGCAGGGGTTGTCATAGGAACGGCCATCAGAGGCGCACACCGGGTTGAAGCTGATGTGGGAACAGTCGATGTTGCAAACGCACCTGAGGAAGAAGAGGAGATTAGATTAGATTAGATTAGATTAGATTAGGGGAGGCATGAATGATCATGAATGATCTAAAAATAAATGTGAAATATTAATGAAAATGAGAGCATCTTCATTCCAGAGACACAGACCATAATTCATTTAAGGATTAAAAAAAAAAGAGAGAATAACAGAGAATTGTTGGGACCATGCATGGTAATCCTGTTCAAACTGGCTTTCAATCTGACACAATGGCAAATGGATTTAACTTTATAAAAGGCACAGGCTGCACTGGGAGGGGGGCTTGATTGACAAATGCTGTACCCTCGCAATGGAGGGAAGCCATTAATAATGAAAGAACAGTAATGTACATTTGAATGTCACAGAGGAGACGGCTGTAAGATGTGAAATTTATTTTAGATAAGATTTGAATGCTGGTACTATTAATAGTGCAAACTGAAATGGGCTTTTTTTCTATTACACCATGCACTTATAATGTCACAAACACAAAACCAACTGCAGAACACTCACACTGTGTATTACTGCTACAGAATGAAACTGTTACCTCACTGGCTCCGGTTATTGATGACTGTATATAATGAATTGTGTAAGTCAAACTAAATATGTGTTTCGGTCTTTTTAACTGCTTACATTTAGTCATTCTTATGCCAGCTGTGACTCCATTTCTCAGGGACTCAGGAGCTAATCTGAAGCTTTTAGCGCTCGCCAATTTGCCGTCGCAACACAATTTCTGAGAAATTTCAGGGCGACACATTCTGTGTTTGTGTTTGCTACATGCGTGACAATTGCATAAATGACATAGAGAGAGAGGGGGGGGGGGGGGGGGGGGGGGGAGAGGGGAAAGACTGACTACACAATGTGTGTGCATGTGCGCACATGTGGTAGTGTGACCCCTGTGACAGGCCCGATCAGCAGAAATTACACCCAGATTGCCTTGCCCCAGACGGTTGCTGCTGAGCAGCGCTGAACACGGGATTCTGTAATTATAAATCTGTCATTATTCTCCTGGTCTTTTCATTTTCCCCTGGCGCCAACTTCTCGGTAAAGCACGGGCATTCAGCTGTCTTACAGCTGCATTTGCATACACACACACCCACGTGGGAGCCCGCCAACACATAAACGTGTGCCCACACACACACACACATACAGATGCAGACACCTTCACAATCAGCCTTGATGATTCGTACTGCTGACACTGATGTTGATTGAAATGCCATGCAGCAAAGCGTGGCAGCGCTCAGCTACCGCTGTAATGATGGATCAGCAAAGTTGGAATGATGTGAAGAAAGGCTTCGTTATGCATCAGAGGGGTCGCAGTTGTGTAAAGGCTGGCAAATATCCAAAATCCCACATGACACTGAATGGTGAGCCACCACAGCCCTGAGTGACCTGACACTGCACACGGTTACACAGTAAGACTAACGCCCTGATTTATAAAAATGCCACTTTGGTAGAATTTTTTTTTTTTTAAAAACTTCTAATTAGAGGTGTAAAATGACACGACTATACATGGTTGCACAATCACAAACCTGAGGCAGAGTGTTTGTGACATTCATTAACAACAGACTGAGCTGTCAGAAAAAAAATCTTTTGCACTCTTCTCTGTTGTAGCTGTGTGTGTGTGTGTGTGTGTGTGTGTGTCCTGCTAGTTAGTTTCATTTTTGTAGTTTTCCACTATCAACAAAATCCTAATCTAGAAAGAAACATCTCACTGTACCATGCACCAAACTGGCTGACATCATAACACTGAATATTCTGTCACAAAAATGGGAACATGAGATGACAGCAGCAAGGGCCTCTAAAGCCACAGCAGGGGGTCATCATCCAAAAGAAAAACTGGTTTTGACACCATTGTGTAGATCCTTGTGCAAAACTACAGTTCATACTGTATTCATGATTAAAAGGTACAAATCTGGAGATAACATGGGGAGGATTTGAAGACATCCATCCATCCATCCATCCATCCATCCATCCATCCATCCATCCATCCATCCATCCATCCGATGGGTCACAGGGGGCTGGAGCCTATCCCAGCTATCTACGGGTGAGAGGCAGGGTACACCCTGAACAGGTCACCAGTCCCATGCCATAGAAATATAAATGTTATCATAAAAAAGTTGTTTTTTGGTCAGTGGTATATTGTGGGTTGTTTAAATATATATGAAAACATTAAAATGTCTATGTTTGAGCCTTACACTATGTTTTGGACATCTGCTGTGTGGGCCACATAGAGGTGGTGGCAGGCCGATTGTGGCTTTGATACCTGTGGTTTAGAGGGGGGAACAAAGTTTTAAACCTTTCATGTCCACTAATGCACAATGTCTATAAACCAGGAAAAAACAAAACAACTGCTGCTTTACGTTGCGCCACAGCATGAATGTATTTGTCTTTGAAAGATTAGAAACACAAGGGGATTGTAAAGACAAATTGCTCATATCAGTGCAGACTGAACAATTCTTTAGACACCTATCCACCATGCTAGTATGGGTTGCAGACTCTAAGTGGGTTTGTAAAGTAGTGTAATAGGAAAGCAGTTATTTTAACAAATACAAATAGTTAGTGAATGAGTGATTATGTAAAAAGTAACTGAAAAAGCAGCACAGTCTGAGGGGCTCAGAGGGACATGGAGTTACACATAAAAAGTGCATCAAATATCCATACAAGCTGTAGAGAATATACTGTGTAACAGCTTAGTTTGGACGCCAACATCTCTCAAGCTTACAACCAGGACATGAACTTCACACCTCAGCTGAGGACAACATCTAGGGCAGGTATTCGAAGTCACATAAATATTTTCAAGTAGCAAATTATGATGAAAACATGCATCTTTTGTTGAAGCTGTGCTGTTGAACTCTGCACCTCAGATATGAGTAATCTAGACAGCCCAACGTACTATATGTATTACAGGTGTCAAATCCTGCAAGTACACTCTGACTCCTAGTAACGGAATGCAATGTTCCTCAAGCCCAACTCAAACCCCATCAATAAAAGCTGAAATTATCTCTCTGTTAGCTAGATATCACTAGAGGCAAGAAGATATATATATATATATATATATATATATATATATATATATATATATATATATATATATATATATATATATATATATATATATATATATATATATATATATATATATATATATATTGTAATTTGGGTTAACCTTTAAAGATTATAGAACACAGACTTTAATTTTGCAAAAGCCACCCTTAAGACAAGATTAGTCTTACAATTAAAGTGTCCACCTTATCATAAAAAGTATCTAAATGAGAACAGTATTAGCATGAAAGGAGTGAACAGAGGAGCTAAAAAATCAAAGCGAAAAGCTCAAAGGAAATTTCCACACATTAAAATATATATATATATATATATATTTATACATATATATGTATATATATGCTTGACATGACACACACATGTATATGTATACACACACTGCAACAATCTCGCATCACAGAATAGCTTTCTTGTCCATCCCCAAGAGGTGGCTGATGTCTGAGCTCCATACATTTTTAATGAGGCCTCTCACTTTCTCCACAATAGGCACTATAGCACCAGACTGCAGTGCGTCAACACATCCTAGTGCTACCCGCAGACAGGCGCGCACACAACACTCATACGGCTTCTGTGATAATCCCTGTTTGCCCCTTTTTTTTTCTCACACGCACACCCACCGAATCATTCCTTCACACGTTCTGCTGAGACGTACAGAGGGTAGAAAAGTGTTAAATGAAAGTTAGCAGCGTGTATGTGTGAATGTGTGTACTATACCCGAGTGTGTGCGTCTTCTGTGTGTGAGAATACTTTCTTAGCAGGATGTGTCGTATTGATTAGTTCCCTGTGATTTCCCTCCCATCAAAAGCCTCCCCACCTCCACACTGTCTGCGGGCTCCCAACTGAAAAGGCCACTTTGCACACATTTCAACACTTGCACACATATACACACAGACACAGCAGCTGAGGACAACACATCCACCGACTGCCTCGTGTTGTGTACAAATGCTTAGCTGCAAACCTCATTGCAACTGAACATAACATTGATTTTCATAATCCTCAGCCTTAAATTTCACTGTAATCCTTTGGAAAACTGAGAGAGGCAGACAAGGAGAGAGACGGTGAATAAAAACACTGATGCTCAACAGGGAGAAAGAGAAAACATATTGTTAGGAGTCCAGTGTGTGGAGGGGTACAGGTGTCTAAAAACATACAGGTGCTAGGTCAGAAAGATAAAAGGCAGACAAAAGGTCAAAAAGCATGCATCATTCATGCACTTCCTGGATCGCTATGGGGACACCCATAGCATTTTATTCTATCAGAAAAGGAGCGTTTCTTGTCTACCAGAGGAGTCAAAATAATCAGATTATTTTTATTGAGTCATCAGGGTACAAATGCCTGGTTTGTGTATGTGTACGAAAAACATTTGAAACAAGTTTAAAACATGGCTGTGCTGCACAAAGATGTCAAACGCACTACAAAAAATAACTACAAAAGACTAAACAAGATGCAAAATAGCTGCAGAGAGAGGGAGGGAGAGAGAGAGAGAGAGAGAGAGAGAGAGAGAGAAAGAGAGAGAGCATCACCTGTTGGAAAGTGACTACACAGTGAAAAAAATACAAAATAAAATGACAAAATCTCTAAACCAAACATGACAAGCAAATGTTGAAACTGTAAACTGCCACAAAAAGGCAAAACACAACTAAACCAAAACAAAAAGAAAATCCATAATTGAGCACAAAAAAAAAATATAACAAAAAGCTACACAATCCTATGCAGGGAGGCTGCTGGTATGGTGGCTGGCATGCTCACGGCTTCATGAACCGTCTGGCACAGTATGCAGAAAGCTTCCTGTAGATGTGTATATGGATCCAACAAAAGGCAGCCTGCTGGCCCTGACTTGTCCTGTCTGGCCTTTTCAGTGAAACTCTCCCTTTGCTTCCCACAGAATGGGTTTCAATAGGGACATGAGTGCTGGCTTTGAACAGAAGGTCTAACCCCGGCGTTGACACAGCAAGTGTCCCTGCAGCACCCTCTATAACCCCTCCCTTTAATTCTATCACCAGCGATGGGTGCTATTGATGGCTTTGAAAGCATGGATTTTTTGCGGGTAATTACAGTTTTACACCACAAATGGATCTAAATGGGTTTTTGTGACACTCTATTGATCCATCAGGGGCAAATTGGTCTTTTTTTTCTTTGTTTTTTTGCCCGCTGCCTGCCTCAGAGAGGTGGAGTAAGGATGCTTTGCTTACACCAGGGTTAACTGTGCAGTTTGCAGCAGATCAGGCAATGCTGAGCTGAATACATAGAAGGAGAGGGAAAGAACAGAAAATGTGAAGAACATACTGATTGGTTATTTTTTAACACAGACATGTCTTGAGATTTGCATGCAATTTGAAAAGTAAATTGTTAATTACAAAGCTTTTCAGAACTCTATCGCAGGCCTCTGAACTGCGTCTTAGATCATTTTCGGTGATTTCCACAGGTTTACATTCATAATGGCTGACTCAGTGAGCATTGTTCCCACTTCTGGAAAAGCAATCATAGCTTTTTAGATGAGATTATGGAAGTGGTGGTCCATCTCTCCGTGCAGCCAGAGAGAAAGAAAGTGAGTAGAAAAATAAACACCGACGGACTCTATGGGATGTCACCTACCTAAATCCCCCAGTAATGGCACAACCCTGTAGATCGCAATACGTTTTATTGGAACGCTTGCTTGCCATAACCCCTCGCATGAGTGTCATGGTGGAGCACGATATTGTTCCCAGTTGTCTGCAGTGCACAACAACTGGAGGAATGACACTTTTATAGTTTCCACACTTGCATTCAAAGTTTCATTCATACCTCTAAAAGAGGACGTGTCAGCCTACAGACAGGTTATTACTGTATTATTCTGACGGTAACTGGCTCTCACATCCGGCACAAGAAAAAAAAACACACAGCTCCTGTGGATGCTTCCACAGAAAGTGTTTACCTAACAGGCCAGATGGTTTGTTACTAAGAACCATCTGTCAGTCACTGCCTATCATGGGATAACTTCAACCAAACAACCGACTGCCGAGGCTCTTTGAAAGTTTGCAAGCAGCAGGTAGCAAGTCAGCAGATGATTTATATTGTCTTTGTAAGTAAATATAAAAGGGGAAAAGTCACATCTCTCTAATGTCATCACACTCATAACTGCCAGTACTGCCTCCATAACACAGTCTCATCCACTAGTATGAAGCAATTACACAATTTAATCTATTGTTTTGTGTAAACATGGTGATGGTCACATTTTTTGATGCATTTTTTTTATATAAAGTTGCAAAAGTCCAACCTGCAGCAGATTGTCACACAGAAGCCCCTGGTGCTTCATTACCAGAACATAACCTCCACCTAGTTTTCCATCCATTATTATAGTTAGGAGAATGTGGCTGCTACTAAAGGTAAAGAAATTACTACAATTACTATTTAAGCTATTGTTTTGGTTTGTGTGCCAGAGCACATAAAGCAAGCCACGGAATACATGAATTTAGCCCTGGCCATCTTGATTTGTGATGTGAAGATCACCCAACATCACAGGAAAAAACAGGAAATTATTGCAAATCAGGAAATAAAATGGCTCTACTAAACATGTCACAGTTTAACCAAATGCTGAAAAAAAACTGCAGCTCAAGAGGTGGCCACTAGAGGCTGACCTCAAAAGTGAGTCAACTCACATGTTAAAAAGTCCAATATTATGTATAAAGATAATCTTCTTATGTAAAACAACAGCCACTGATTTTAAATCATATCACGGCTGTGGCCACTCTAAGTACCAGGTAAGTGCAGTCTAGATATGATATGATTGGCTAGGGTGTTGTTATCATGTCTGTTATCTGGGCTGTGGCATGAATATGTAACTGTCTGATCACTTAAGTCAGATGATATGTGTCATTTAACTTGGGAACTGCACCTGTGCACTTTCGAGCTGACAATCACATGCGTGTGAATCATGTGTTTGATAAGTGCGAGGGAATATCAGCAGCTACTTTCAACTGAATTCATTTTGAGACTAAAGCAGGAGGAGACATTTTGATGGATGGTCCGTGCTCCTAAAAATAAAAGCGACATCCTGTCAAACAATAAAAACTAATAAGAAACAAACGTCAGATTGAATAACGAACGTGAAATGCCACTTCACTCCGATAATCAGCCTACTTTGAACCCCACACATCCAAACACTTCATTTAGAGGCTAACGATTTTACGGGGGAATGTTACTTATTAATCAGATGTGTTTGTGTGAAAATAAGAATAATGCATCGTTACAAACACACACATCACTCCACATCACCTGGTCTTTGATTACAGTCACCTCTCCGCTCTCATTGTTTGATTAACTGACGGTTTGTTTGATTAGAATCAGCCGCCGTCTGATTGGAATAACCTGTCATTTTAATCAAAATGATCTGCGCCAGTTGTTGGCTGCTGTTTGATGAAAATTACCTGCTGTTGGCTTCCAATTACCTGTCTGATTATTCACCAGAAACATTCTTATCAAACCACCTTGGGGCTTTTTGAAAGATTAAAGAGTACTTGTAGTTTCCCTTTTTACAAGAAGGGACGCTGAAATATTCATCATTCGTCTGTTTATGTCAACTGCTTTTTTAACCAGATGCATTATTGACTTTGGCTGCCTCGCTGGTCCATTGTCTCTCTCCCACAGTTATGTACTGTGTAATTGTCTTTATTTCAGGCTGTGCTACATACGCTCCGGGCTCCATATTGTGTTCACTTTTTGTGCGCACAAACAGACGATGGTACACCCGCGCTGTTGTGACCTTTTGAATTTCTCCCTTTAGGGCATTAAAGAAATTGCCAATAAATCAATTTTGGAGTTTTAGTAGAATGTTAAGGTGCATTTGTGGCATCAGGAGGGGTGGACTCCAGCTGTTTAGTATTTCCAACAGGGCTCAGAATGCATCATGAAAGCTGTTCCTTTGGCATTACGCTTATTGCACACCAGGGTACATTATCTTTCCATTACATGAAGCGAGTTTGATGGAGTCATACTCTCAGGGCACTTCTAATTTCTAGTGGTGCATCTGGGACTTCTTATACAGGCAGTGGCTTCCTTTTTGCTGATACCAGCTGATGGTGGTGTGCCACGCAAAATCTGCTCCGTTTTATCCTCTAAAGCCCGAGCAGTTTCTGGGTGTTACATCATATTTTCTCTCACATTTCGTACTCACTGTGGGCTCATTTTTTTCATATAGCAACACCTCTATGGAAACAGCACATTCATGGTTAGGAAGTACAGACAACTCAAGCATATCTATGGTGCAGAAAAACACAATATGAAAAGCCATAAATAATAAGAAAGACAAAAATCTTTTCAATTATTATAGATTATAATTTTTACCAAAAAAATGACGCTAGTTTTATGCTCTATTCTCCACATCCACTGTAGAAAGTATTACAGATCTAAGGATTTGCTGAATTTTTGTCACATAACCGCTGGTCAGAAGTGAGTAAGTCGTGGCTTTCTAGTAACTCTGAAAAGTGAAGAATTTTTTGGTTTTTAAAGCGTTATGTGAGTGCAAAGAGTTTATTTTGTGCAGATTTTTCTTTGAAGCATGTACAATGCAGAGGTTGTGATGAAAAAAAAATCAGTTTTGGTCACACATGATGCATTCAAGGACCAAAGGAAAGTTCAAAGAGCAGCAATGACAAGCTGCTGACTTACTTTCTTTTAAAAAAATAGTGTAGTGTAAAAAAAAAAAAAAAAAAAAATCAAACCCACCAGCAGGGGTTTTGGGTTCAGGCCTCATTCATGCTGTACAAAGCAAATCCACTGATGTTGGTGCTGGAACATTTGACCAGTTGAGCCTCCATCTAATTGGGTTCTGCTAACATTTTTTTTTATGTACCCCTGAGGATGTTTTCATGCTGCTTCTTGTGATGTGCGTAGGCAGATGAAAACACATTCCCTGCATCCACCTCATCCGCAACAAACGGTTAAAATTCCCCACAAATATTATTTCATCACTGATCTAGATTTTATTGTGTGAGTCAAAGTCATTTTTGTCCCGACACTGCCAAGTCCTGTAAGGATAGTAATTGGATTTCCAGAATACGCGAAAATCTCCTTTCTCTCATGGCCCTGCTCTGGTAATTGAGGTTAAATGAAATGGTCAGCCATGCACTAAACCTCAGCGGGTGCTCGGCAGTGAGTGTGTATGTGGGAGAAATCAGGTCTAATTCAAATGCTTTGTGTTCATACATACTAAAATGATAGTAACATCAATGGAAAGTAACAAAAATAAAGGGTTAAAAATGTTAAAATGGTGCAAAATGTAGGATTGTGTGGGTGTGTTTGTGTGTAAAAAAAACCAAAGCAAAACTAACCAAACGTCCTCTGCGTCTACATCGCACTCTGCTCCGAACTGGCAAATGTCACATGTGGACGTCTCCTTCTGCCCCGTCTCAGCTGAGCCCTCTCCACCTGGAAGGAAAAACAGTCTGTTTCAACTTAAAACCAACAGGTTCGTTCAGAGGCAGTGCAAGCGTGTAACAAAGCCCTGTAACAGCACAGCTCCCACAATGCAATGTGACCGTGAGAAGCCTCGGACAACTCAAGTGCATTTACATTCTGCCATATCCAGCCATAATCCCGCAGAACCTTCTCTCCTTCATCCATTCACTCTTACCCCCTTTTTACTCCACCCTCTTGTACTCCCCTCGCCCGACTCTCATCTATCACTCTCAAATCCCTGCTGATCTTTTCGGAGTCCCTCTTTTATTTCATCGTGCTGATTTTTTCGAGCCTGTGAGTGCGACGGCTCCTTGGCGGCGGTGCGGGTACTGGCGTCAGGCTTATAGCAGCTTAGGGACCCCACCGGTGCATATCACGCCTCATGAGCGGCCGAAGGGGAAAAGGGAAGAGAGAGAAAAAAAGAAAAAAGAAAAAGCAATCTGGCCAATCTCAAATTGCATTCTCCTACCACAGAGGACTCCTCCAGTCTCTGCACACTTTCGCTCTTCTTCCCTCCACCCACCTCCACCCCCCCTCGGCCCTCTTCTCTATTAGACAAGCTCTATTTTTAAACTTACTAAGGCCCGGGAGGACAACTTTGGAAAAGAAGATGTAGAGGTGGAACTTGGCATCATTTCCCCATGTCATATCTTTAATCTCCCCAACACACACACACATACACACACATTCACAGACACCCACACTGCTGCCACCGTGCATCGCTCCCTTGTGTCACATCTTTCATTTTCCCTTCTGAAACTTTTGTTATTTTTTGTGATCCCTGGCGACATGCCGGATTGAATTGGAGAGAACTCTGGTGGAGAGGTTTAACCTGATTTTCCGCTGTCAGGCTTAAGTTGGGTTTGACTCTTAATTTAAGGTCAAAGTCACTTAAGTTGACTTTGCCGTCTTAGACTGTTGAATCTAGTTGGCATGTGCCGAGCCTCATCCATAAAGTCTCAGCTTGGATTTTGTCACTGGATTTGGTCAGATTATCCTGACAGTTTAATTCGTCTCATTTGCTTGTGTGTCAAACCACAATGAAGCCAACATGAGTGAAAAGTTCCTTTTGCTTTGGATGTTAAGCTCCTTTCAACCATCCTGCTGAAGCTGCAGGTGTTGGGAGGCAGCCATAGCGGCGAGGCAGCGTGAACATAAGCAGCCATGTGGAAAGATGTGCATTCTGTATTCACAGCTGTAACGTCAGGTCACAGGGCTGGCATGACTACATAGTGTGCCACCAAAAAGCTTGAATGGTTAATCATTGGTGTACAAAACCATTTTCTGCAGTCATTTATTTAAAGTGATTCTGGGAAAATACACATGATGTGAACTTCTGCGTGCTTCTGTCACAACATTTTGTGTGTGTGTGTGTGTGTGTGAAAACAGATACATGATGCGCCAGCTGTGCATGTGCCAGAAAACAACCACTGAGTGAAACGTTCAGTCCACATCTGGATTTGTATTTAAAATAAACAAACAAATGTTCAATGTGCACATATGGAGCATAGAGCCTGGATCTTATTAAAAATGATCCATTTTGAGATGGCAAGAAGAAGTGAATGAATAAATGATAGAGAGTTTATGCAACTCGATCCTGCTTGCAAGGAACATAACTTGAATTTTAGCATCCTACCCTCAAGATATGCTGCTGCTTTGCACACTCTAATTTCCTCCACAAATGGACACTTGGCTCATATCCTGCCCTGTTAGATTCTGTTTTTTTGGTTTAAACACAAAAACTACTAAGACCCCAATCACACTGGGAAAATCAATCAGGCTAGAGCAGGATTCGGGGCGTATCTGGATATATTCAGATAGTTTTTTTCTGAGTCTGAACAACGCGGATACGGATAGATCTGGATATACATCCGAGAGGTGTATCGAGATCTAGTCGGAGTGGCTTACATCTGGCTCAGGTGTGAACGCGAATCCTGCTAGCGAAGTGATACTTCCGGTTCACAGGGTCGCGTACAAAAGCTGCATGTAAACAACCATCGAACTACGACAGCTTTGCCCCAAGTTTATTTTCGACAGGGCTACAAAGGAATAAACTGCTTTTTGAACTGAAAAAAACCCCGAAAGAACGAGCGACGTGGGACAAAAAAACGCACCATGCATGTGTGCCTATGGCCCTACCGCGGCCTGAGTGGATTCTGTGTATTACGAGGCGCCGGATTGAGCGTGGACACGCATGTGTGATAGCCAGATTTGAAAATAGGTCTGAACGTATCCAGCTTAAAGGCTATCCAGATACAATCCTACTCTAGCTGGATTGACTTTCTCCAGTGTGAACAGGGCCTAAGTTAGGTGTAGAAAACACTATTAGTATGGGTCTCAGTTACCTCGACAACCACATGACCATATCTATGCAGTAATTAATTACTGCCTTAAAAGAAACAGTTGTTTCAGTCTGTTGCCTTCTATTCATGCTGCTAATGATTGCTCACCTTAGCACTAATGGGTCAAAGACCATCACAGACTAGCTAATTAAGAATGTTGCAGGAATACTTCAAAAAATCAATGGAAAGTTCAAAAGGTATAGTTCTGTAGGAGTGGATGCTTCTGGTATGCACAACTGTAAAAGAACAATATGCTCTACAATGCAAAAGTGTGAAAGTCTTTAATATACAATAAGGTTCTAGTATTTATGAAGGCCCACTTGTGAATTCTGCCTGAGTCCTTACCACATCAGGCGGTCGTGAAGCAGCAGCAGCAGCAATTTAGGACAGCTGATGGATAATAGAGGTGTGGACTGCAATGGAGGTTTTTTACCAAACCTCTTAACCCCTTGTAGACGAATGTCGCGAATACACACCCTCATACCACTTCCAGTCTTAATGCAGCCGAGGTGGTGTATGTATCCCACAATAAAACAGTCGATGCATATTGGGCACACCAACAGTTGTATAACAACATGCAGTTGTTATACAGTTTTATATTAGTTTTTGTTAATGCCAAATAATGCCTATTGTCTGCATCATACCTACATTTCTATGTACTGTATGTGATTCAAATTAACATTCTCTACTAAATGTGGGATCTTTAGGACTGCCAAAACACTAATCTTTTATGTTATTAGGAAACTCAGGCAGTAAGGGGTTAAAATGTAAAAATATGGGAAATATGAAAACAATCTGTCATTGAAAATTAAGCAGATTGGACATTGAAAACTGAAGGTACTGCACAGTCTCTGAGATGATCAGATACATGCAGAAAGCTGCTTATAAATACATGTTTTATTAAGTCCTGGTTGTTATTTTCACAGTAATGATAATGATGGACTCTGATATTTGTGTAGCCGTTAAACTCTTTAGATATACTTTTTAACAGCAGCTGCTGAAAGCACTGCATTAAATCTATGTGAAGTAATTAACTGAGTAGTTTAAGGTTGTTGGATGAAGACATCAAAACTATATATAATATAAACCTGCAGTGAAAAAAACCCACACATGACCTTTGTTAAAAGTAATTTGTGCAGTTTCTCATCTTGTTTAATTCAAAAGTATTCCATACGTTCGCAGCTCAGCCATACAAACAACAGACAGTCATTATTTAAAGAACTTGAAGAAGTTGTGGGAGGCTCTATCTGCCATTTACTCTGGATTCAAGGTAGCACTTAACCAGCTGCAGTGACCTGGTTTGAGCAGAGTGACAAATGGACAACGACCCAAACTCAACTGCAGGTTTTTAAAAGCAATCAAAAGCTGAGGAGAGTGGAGGAGCGCTGCATCAGACGACCTTCACTCTCACCCACTCAGGATCAGCCGAGCTGCAGACTCTGCTTTACTTTTTACATTTATCCAAATGTCTTACAGTTAAGATTTGCTAAAATGAAATTTAAGTTATTAAGGTCATATTGCTCTTTTCATATTTGCTTTTGTTGTTTTTATGATTTAGGCTTTTTCTTATCGCTATTGTATCTGTATTATCCTGAGGTTTGTCTCTTTAGCATCATAACAGTAATTACATAGTTCAATTTCAAGCAAACTCTTGTCGATACCATCGTTTTCATACTGCATTCCTCAGGCTTTATGTGTGACTGTATGCTTGTAGTCACCATGAATGTTCACACATACACACATGCTGTGTACAAAGTAAACTCATCTTAATAACCTTTATTGCTTTGCAAATCCACGTGTCTTCATTTATATATTTTCAAGGACTGTTCAAGAGTGCGTGACAGTTCGATTATATAAACTCGCTTTTTGTCTCACGTCAGAGTTTAGGGACTGCAGCTGATTGGATTAGCCAGTCGTGACTCTTTGACCACTGACGCAAACGTAATTCCCCTTACTTCCACCTGTCGTGTACGTCGCGGTGTGTGAAATTCCAGCACTCGCCACGCCAATTTTCAGTCCTCACGGGCAGCCAGAGCTAGCCAGCTCCTCCACAGCCTCTGTACTCTGTCAAACGATCAGCTCCACATAAAGGCTTGTGGGCAGGCAAGCGTGTAAGCTCTCCCACGACTCTACTCTCCCACAACTGCACACCAGAGAAGGAGGGAGAGTGTCAGAGCCCAGACGCATTTCAGTGCTCACCCTGGTGTTTCTTACACGTGCATGTACATTCCAGCATCACCTCCTTTCCCTCTTCTTTCTGTCCTTTTCTCCTTTACACATCACACATGCACACACACACACACACACACACACACACACACACACACACTTGTCCCCAGATCCCCATTCACAGTACACTGCAGGCACAATTACCAGAAGCGACAGGGGACAGGCGGTGCTTTCCACTGCTCAAATCCCTGATAGAGTCTCCTGTAGCACTAACACAACATCTCCCCTGTTTCTATGTCTGCTAATCCCTGGAATCAGGAGACACGGCTGGGTAATGACTGAAATGATTAGCCCTTCTACTGCCCCCACAATCACCCCCCACCATCTTCTACATCACCTAGTATCGATCCCAACCCAGACCGGAGCGGCCGACCAATCTCCTCTTGCGTGTACGTTCCTATAGCCTCACCTTCATCTCTAACAAATCCTTTTCCCCTTTGTTCTTTTTTTGACTTCAAACTGTTGAGGTTAATAAACACAAGATAAGTGTAGCATTTGTGCGACACTACAGAGAAGATTTGAGAAGAAGAAACAAGGCAAAAGAAATTTAGGATTAAGCTACTAAGAAGAGATTAGAGTGAAATTTGGAGTTAAAGGGGAGATAAGCAGGATAAGAGATAAAATGACAGAGGAGTAAAAAAAATGGTGGATCAGTTACAAAGGTGCTGTGGACCTTCATCCAGGGGTTAGAGAGTGTCTTTAATCTCCTTAGGGGTGTCTTAGCCATGCATGCATTCACACAATTTCACACTCAGACCTGTGAGTGCTGCAACATCGCCGCATTAGAAAATGTTTACTGCAAAGGAGGAAACCAGCAAGCAGCTAGAAGCTCATTGAGCTGCTGCAGCAGCTGGCTGTCGCTCTGCTGAGAGGTCATGTAGTTCAGCTCCTCTAACTTGTTAAATAGAACCGGAGACATGCACTCTGCATGAAAAAGTAGAAAAATATCTGTGAGGATGTGCTTGAAACTCAAAAGAAAATATTCAGGGTCAAGTACGTGTGAGATTAAACAACTAACCAGACAATATTCTGGCATAATGTGATTTTATTTTTGCCAAAATAAACAACAAAAGTGAAAAGCTAACTTGTGACTGCACTTTACGGCCTTTACACGCAAGCGTGGGAGAGCTGTTGTTAAGTCAGCTTCAGTCAATGAAACACTCTGTCCTGCTAGAACCCTGCTCCAAAGTCAACATAATGGCCAATCAGGCCTGTGTGTTAATCATGGACTGTATATAAAAACAGAAAACATGACACCCCAACAGTGACGACAAAAACATCTTGATTGTCACCTGGTGGCTGGCAGCCTCCTCTATATTAGTGGATGGGACCTGGAACCACCTAAAAATTAAAAATACTCCTGAAATAAATGAATCCCAGATACGCTTTAAGGCTTGTTAGCTGGTTCTTGTCATGCTAATCTGGATTAAAGTGCTCATTTTGTCAATATGTTTGCATTTAATGAGTTGTTTTTGGCTAAAAAGGGAGCAAGTAATGTTGTGTTCAGCAGCCATTTGAGCAGCCACGCTACCTAACACAGAAACCCACTGTGTGGGCAAAGAAGCAGCAATGCTGTTTAATCTTTCACCTCTTCCTCTACTGCACAGACTCTGGCTCCAAGATGGCATCTTCTTCCAACATGGCTGTGACCACCAATGAGATGTTTTGGCCCCATATTTGTACAATGGGTGGGGGCAGAGTCACGCTGTCCATGTTTATATACATTCAACGATTGTCCAGATGATGATGTTGAACTATGGCTGCTAGGCCTTTAGCTTGTAATGGAATGAGATGACGCAAAGACCCCTGGGTGTAATCTAGGCCACCACAGAAAGGATGCTTTGTCCTCTTTGCATGTACTGAAAATTGCCTTTTACTCTTTTAATTGCATTGCTAGTACTAATTACAGCTTCAGTACATATTAGCACAGTCCTCCTTGTCTCTCTTCCAGTATTTCCAGTAGTGAGAACATGCATCACATGGAACGTCTCCCACTGTGTGCTGCATGTGTGACAGGGCAGCCATTTTCTAGACACCACATGTGTAACAGTGGCTCTTTATATATCTCTAATAACATGTTTCATCCAGTCTAGTTTAGATGTGCAGGAGTCATAAAGCAACAGGGTAAGCAAGCGAAAACATTTCAATTCTGTCCACATCATGCACTGAAAATATCCATTTGTTCCTCACAAACCTCACAAAGGACATGAATGGTCTTCACATACAAGTGGGCCATCCTCAGACGGTGTCAGAGCAGAAAAGGACAGCAGTAAAGAGGCTGTAATGAGTCAATTGAGCGTGCTACAGGGTTTCATGGCTGAGAGGGGAGACTCTGGCATGATTCACCTGTCGCTGCTGAAAAACCTCCAATAACATCATAGGTAATATTACCCAGAGGCCATGCATGAGACTGAATGGACTGATTCTATGTTTTGAATAGATGATTTCGATAGCCCAGATTATGGCAGAAATGTGAGTGTAGTGACTGCAAAACAACCATTTTCTGTCTCAATCCAGATTTTACACTCACCATGCAACCTGTTAGACATATTGATATCAGCCCAAGGCTGTAGCTGCTGCCAAAAGTGCTTATAGTAACTATTGACCGGACTTCGTTTCTTTCAACTATCACTGCGACACTACCTTGTGCTAGGTATCTGTATAAAGCTGTGTAGTTGCACTTTTCCTTCTGTGCTATATGTACAAGGACAGCTGTATGTCTCTATGTAGATACATCAGTGGAATAAAAAAAGGGATTTTAAGAGAGAGCAGAAACAAAGGATCATTCATTTTAGCAAGCACGAGGGAATGAGAAACCATTTCTTTCAGTAAGCACACACAGCAACATGCACACACCAGAGACACACACCCAAACACAGGCGGGAGATTTAGGGCACTCTTGTGTGCTGCTATCATAGGGATGATGAATGAAGCCCACACACCCCTGAAAAACAGAGCAAGACCAATACGACCTTGGTTGCAAACACACTAGGGAGAGATGGAGAGGAGTGGAGAGGGATGAGAGAGATGCTGGCGCATGTATTCCACATATGGCTGAGAATGGCTACAGCACAAACCCCACACAGTTCACCATTGTTACCGAATCACCCTTCAAAACGTTCCAGACTTCACGTTTGTAGCAATTTATGCATTCTCCCTGGAGGATTTGACTAATTGGTTTGGCCATAATAATATCATATTACATAACTCAACACGGAGTCCCAATTGCAAGCTAACAAGGACATCTGGGGATTAGCTTAAGTGAAAAATTATTTAATCCTCGGTGCTTTGAAAGGTTTAGACATGTATATATTTTTTCTTATTAATAGCCAATATTTAAAACAACAAATCATCTGACCTGAAATTTCCAATGGTCTTCAAATGCATCATGTATGACTTATGGCTTTGCTGGAAAATATAATCAAATGTCGGCTTAAGAATAGCGACATCTTCATCATCATCAAACCATCTTATTCCATAAAAATATAGGAAAAATAAATCGAGAATCTGTAACTCTGTACTCCTCAACCCAACTGGAGATCTAGGGTTGACTTGCTTGTGCACAAAAGTCACATGACAAAAATTACAACATTTGTTTGGGGCTGATCATCAGCCAATGTACAGCTGATTAGCAGAACTACATGGATAATCTGCTTTTTTAGGGGTTGGAGCATGTAGCTCCTACTGGTTTCCACTATTAATGAAAAAAATATATTAGTATAGACTAAATAACAGAACTAAAAAACACCTTGGGGTTCCAAAAGTTAACAAAAGTTAACACATTCAGTGCTTCCCTGTCCTCATTAATAACTGAGATACAAAAAAACTTCAGAGCACCTCTTAGCAGCACATACTGCACCCTCCACAAAGGTAAAAATAAAAATAAAATTAGCATTCTTTCAAACTATAACACACACAACCTTCACGAAGACTTCTAGTTATAACTTTATAGTTGCACCCAGGCTTGTACACAGGTTGCAAAATGAATATACCATGCCAGCAAAACAAAATTATGCCTATTGGCAGGTGTGATAAATGTTGCCAAAGGCTGTTTTCTTCCCGTAACAGGACATGTGATCCATGAAAGGTGATACAGGAAGCAATGAACATGAGCCAAATAGCTGATAATGGGCCTGGGATGATGATACAGAATCTATCCCACAGTCACAATGTATCAGCATCACAGTGCACAACCGGTACACACAGTTTGAACCCGGCCTCATCTAAGATATAATCTCTCTGTTGTGTGGGGAGCTCCATTAAAATAGGACCGTGCTGACAATTAAACTATGAAAGCCATCAATCAAAATGACATTATCAACAGGCCGCTGCCCCAAGTGGCCCATCTGACAGGGCGAGCTGGGCCAGAGAACAGAAGACAGCCAAATAATCCATATACATAATGGACATCAATATTGAAAAGATGACAGATGAGACTGCCGACAGAGGCTGGGATTCAATTTCTATCCTTTTTTTTTTTTTTTTTGCTGCAGGAGACCATATCGCTTTTCACAAAGTCATTTGTCAGCCATAAGACCAATGAGGAGAAGCCACGCTTTCTCCAACATGTGAGCCAAGGGCGGTTGTTCCAGTGACGCAAATGACAAAATGAATCAGGCATGGGACAATAATGACTGTGATATAAATAATGATACCATCAAAAAGCTTGGTGGGCATTGGCACGGAAAGACAAAACACACATTGCGTGAAGTAGTGCGACAGCGACGTGACATAAAACCCATCAAACCGTGCTTTCAGAGGGTGGGAATGAGGACACTGAGCACATTTTATTTACATTCCATGGCAAAAAGGCAAAAGTACGCTTCTTAACTTCTAGCTGTACTGCATTAACTTTACTGAAGGTGTCATTAGGAGAAAACTTTACTTTCTATTTATTTAAATAAGGACGCAAGGAGATTCAGGAGGCCCAGAGTACAGCCAATGGAGAGTCCTGGATAAAGATGCCCCTGTCTCCTACCAACCTGCAGTACATTCTATGCAGTCCACTGTATTTCTTAATGGGTTAAAAAGAGGAATTATGCTTCTAAAAACTTTATCTATCTTTTTCTTTCCTGCTTTGGAATGATTTGGCCTTCTGTTCTTCTCTCCCATGGTGCCTCAGTGATGGGTGCTCAAAAACTTGTCATCACACCTAAAACTCTCCCCTAACTGTCAATCCCCTTTCCCCACAAGATGCTGACAGGTCCATTCCACCTGTGGTTGGACCACAAGAGCTTAAAGCCTGCCAAGATGGATTTTGTCAGTTTGTGATCTCACACATCTCACAAGAATCTAGCTGACTTGCAAGGCAAATAATAGAGAGGATTAATAATGTATAATATTAGTACTGAGAGCCGCTTTTTTGTTGCCTCTGTGCTGTGACACAAATCAGTCAGTACACAAGAGGAATTGAAACTATAATAGATCAATGACAATTTGGAGCTGTTTCATTTTTTTAGAGCAGCAAAGGGCAGGATGAGTTTCAAAATAGATGCATTGGCAGTCACAGGAGTCATGAGTCTGTATTATGCGAATGTGTTGTTTCTTTATATAATCATTGAAAAAGCCAAACTTAAAAACTGTAAAAAAGTCTGGAGTTGAAACACTTTGCATCTTTTCTATGTTTGCACTAGTTTATACAGAGCAGCCCCTCATGTGTTGTGTGTCCCAGACAAGATCCAGAAATATGCTGAACTAGCCTTAAGCAAGTCTCATCGGATTTCAAATATCACAGGCAAGAAAGCAATGCAGGCTTTTTCCTCCCTAAAGAGGACACCCTCATCTATTTTAAGTTTGATTTTTCTAATGCACTCTGACAAAGCCACAGCTCTCGCCCACAGCACTCACTGTCTATTAGGCTGTAAAAGGGATTTTTTCTCTTTCAAATCAACCACACTAAATCACTCACGCTTAATTTCAAGTCCTTTTTTTCGGTATAAATGTGACAGCTAGCACCACCGAGGCAAAATTCAAGCGATCGCTATTGGTTAGCCAGTGTTTTCTATCTTTTGTCTTCCTCCCCTTTCCCGTTATTACACCATTGTTTGTCCTCTTGCACACACCGCTCGCATATTTTGAATTTCCTATTCATATCTCACATCAGCATGCTCGTTGGAAATTCAATTAATTTCCCTCTCAGCTCGCACAAGCAGCCAGGCCTCTCTAACCCTGGCATATTTACTCTTGGCACAATGTGGACAATATATACAGGAATGAGCCGGCTGTGAGTTCCAACCCTCTCTCAATCTTTTTCTGTCCAAGTTTCTGTCCAAATTTGTGACGGACTCTTGTTGAGTAAAATAAAATATCCTGTCCAAATGTGGCTTGTATGGGCTCACTAGCAAAACCTTTTCAAAAAATGATGAGCAAACAGGATGTATTATAGGAACACTGACGGAGAACTGAATTTCCAATATGATAAATATTCCAATAAACACAACAGATACGCACTGCCTGACAGCTGACAACAATAAAACAAGGTAGGTGTCAATCAAGCCGAGTCCTGAGAAGAGGTCTTACCTGGCAAACTAAGGGGAAACACCTGTGGTGATGAGCGGTGTGTGAGGCCTCAGTGATATAGATGTATAGAAATATATAGCTTCATTTTCAATTAGTAATTCTTCATTTTGACTTGGTATTTAGGTGGTAAAAACAGGGTCAGGGGTCAGGTAGAGAACACACACATACATAACATTGTGGAAAAGGAATACCGAAGCCCTTCTGCTGCTGTCAGCACGTATCGGGACCAGGAACTAAAGTGGCATGAAATGACACAAGAAAGGCTAAAATTACACAGTAATAACATGTGAAATGACTTAAGAATGGTCATTCGTCCCATTTTTCATGGAATCCAGGCTGGCAGGGCAGCACTCAGCAGAGATGGTTCTTTTGAAAGTTAGACAGTAGCAGTTAGCATGTTGGTATTTTTTTTATTTTCTTGTATAAATCCTTCCCCTCACAGCACAGTGATTGGCCTAAAAACCACCTTGTTCACTGAAAGTACACACCGCCTGGTAAAATGGATTCGTTTCTAATCTCACACAAGGATCTAACTTTGTCGGAAAATAAAAGCAACACAATGCCTGCAAACAAAAAGTCAATAGTCAGCTACAAAAACTAAACACGTGTGTCGCATCCCACTCTCTTAAAGGTCATGTATAGTTCATCCTTTCCCTGTGTAGGTGTGGTGTTCTCCACCTCAACACTAGAGGTGCTGAAGCAACTGACTCTACCACAACATAACATCCAGCCCCATCTGGAACCTGAGACCCATTCATCCATATTTTACTGCTTATCTATGTCCTGACCATTCAGCTGGCAACACACCAGAGCGCTCTCCTTGCAAGTATAGTGAGCCCACATGGCAAATGAACAAGGCAGCAGCTGACTAATGAGTGTTTCTGTAAGCTAATGCTACCACCAGCAGTGTAATTATATACTGTGTCATTTGTTGTAGTTATTACCGAGGGCTAGCCTGGCTGCAGCAACACGAGTAGCCTTTGTTCGGTTGTCGAGGAGCTGATAATCACATAGTGCGTAATAAAAAGTCATTTTTCTCCACATGATGGAGTGCCGTATTACTTTGAGCCATTGGCTTTGAACTATTATCTCACAGCAAAGCGGACTGATGTCAGACATTTGCTCTGTGCATTCTGGAGCATAGTTGTATCTTTCTTTTCAAATACCTCCCAAAAAGCATGAACTGATTAATGATTAAAAGCAGCAAAACGCCTCTTTTTAATCTTTTATGTGTACCTCTCAGGCAACACAATGACAGGGAACACAAGGAGACAAAGACGTAGCGTTACATTTTTGTGTAAATCTCTAAAGCATAAGATTGCTCTTAGCTGAATTAAGTACTTGTAAATGTCAAGTGTTGAAATCTACATATATTAATGTGTTGTTATATACATAATATACAGTATGAAAATGGGTGCCAGTGCCCCTGAAGAGTTCTTTAAGGCATTAGTGGGCCTTTACTTTAGTGAAAACCTTCTCCAACATCCACTCATTAACAAATTAACGCAGACTCTTTCACACTCCAAGGCCTGCATTGACTGGCTGCTATGGTAATGCAGCTTTCAAAAAAAAAAAAAGGTTTCCTTTTCACATTACACTGGCTTGTGATCTGCTACAACACTGCTACACTATAGAAATACAGCAAAGCTGCTATTAAAAAGCTTTTGTGCATTCAGCATCCAGCCGTTGTTTCAGACACTCCATTTCCCTTCTGCTCCTTATTGCTCTGAGCCATTCAGAAGCACTCCTATCACTTGTAATACAAAAAAAGAGAAAAGAAATAAATATGCTGTGTGTATCTAAAATATGCATTCACAAAAGCTTCCAGGGTGCAGGAGGAGAAATGCCACTTTAACTGCACATAATAATTACACAAATGACTTTAATATAATGCAACGCTTCATGTGCACATCATCAACAAAGCTGTTGGAGCCAGCAGTCATGCAGTAATGCCGACCCCACACCTCTAAAATAAATTCTCAAGGAAACAGGGTGTTGTTGTGGCACCAAGAAGTCACAGAGGATTTTTTAGGCAACACTGAAAACAATGATGCAGAGAATAGTCTGCTGCAGGAACCATACTACTGTTAACAGACCTACTCTACAAGTGCATACAGGTTCAAACACCAGCATGGGTTTGTCTGCATGCAATTTTGCTGCTTTGAGTCCCTCAATCAATTTCAATGGTTTTTGTCTGGCTCCAAACAATAGATTTCTGTCTTGCACATCATCTTTCTGGGGAAAAAAACAAGCTTAAAAAGTCATGTTAGACTTCAATTTCTTTCAATTATAGATACACCTGTTTACATCAAACTACAAGGACCTCAATGCCTCAATGTATAGTATACTGGAATGAGCAAAACAAGCAATGAAAGTGCCCTTTTTCCTGGCTGGTTTCGCACCTGTACTAACACCTTTGAACACACACACCCTGATAGCCTCCATCTCCCTCTCTCCTTGGGCAAAGACAAACATTGGTGATTTTGGCACGGCGGTGCCCCTGCTGTCCTCATCACCTGCTTGCACCATTATGCAGCACTGACTAAAATCTCAGGAAATGTCAGCTTCCAGCCCGCAACAACTCTCTCTACCCACTCCACCGGTGTCAGCTGGCTGCCCACTGAGCGTGCCGCATCTAATCCCGCCCCCAGCCTTGTGGGGCCAATCTCACGACCGCTGAGTGTTGGAGTGGAGCCTTGGACAGCCGGACGGGCAGCGAGCGGTGGCACGGTTTGGTCTCGGGGGTGGAGGAGGAAGAGCTAATGGCTAATCTTGTGTGCACAAGACCACCAGGGAGGATTGGCCAGGGCTAAAGAGAGAGACACGGGGAGCAGAGAAATGGGAAGCAAACCAGGTGAGAGCAAAGGAGCTGGAGGAAAACAAAAGAAGGGAGCTGCAGTGTGTAAAGAAACATGGCAGCAAGGTCTACTTTTGACTAAGAATACAAATGAGCCATGAGCCCTTTCAAACCTACAGGTAACTCTTATTTACATGCATACCACGGAGAGCAGGGCGTTAGCATTCACATGGAAATGTTTACTAAATTCACACACAATTTAGCTCTGGATTAAAAACTGCCTTTTAAAGAAAGCAGTCCATCCTTATCAGAGAAATGTAGCATGTAAATGTATTACTCAGAGTGTTTATTTTTTTTAATCCACGATTAAAAACAAAACTTAGACTGAGAGCTGAAAACAAAACAGCTTGTGGTGTCAGGGGACTTGAACCTAAGTGAAAGTCCGCCATGTTGCCTCTACCTGCCTCCTTCCTCTGAGTTTTGCAGCTGTATTAGGGTTAGGGCCTACCAGCGTCACACACACACCTCCTGTCTACCAGCAGGAACACAATATATTCAACAACTATTGAGAAGGTTTAGCCTTGCTATACACCAAATTAAAATAATAAAAAAAAACTGCTGCAGCAGCAAATTTCATGAACATCTTTCTGCTTTATCTTCAGTCATTGTATGACAGAATAGAATTGCACACCTGGATAACAAAGACACATCGCAATAAAGGTTGTACGCATAAACACACACACTGTCTTGAGGCTTCACCTTGAGGCACATACACTGAAACATTCCATTTTCTATTCAGTGTGTTATGTACCTTCTTAAAATGTTCCTCTCTTGACAAATTTAAACATTCTACCTGTTTAGACTCCAAATATAGACTTCACTCTTGAATGGATGTTGCCTGTCAGGTGTGACCAGCAGGTTCATTGGTTGTTATAGCAGTATTAAAAAGAAAACATTTATTTTCTTCCTTATTACAGGAAGAACAGCAGCAGAGATGCAGCAGATACCCATTGCTCCATAGAGAAAAACCTAAATAAGACGTCTTTGAGGATGTGACTCAGAGGCTCACTATTATCTCTACCTACAAATTACTGTTGAATACACAGACTCAAGGAGAGGTATTTTGGGATTTATAAAAAGAGCTTGATTGATTTTAGGCTAAAAAAAATGTGTAAAGGACAAAAGAAAAAGTGTGTCACTCGCATGTATGAATGTATTCCTTTTCTATTACTGTAATACTGAAAGGCCCTTGTAAATAAAATTGTTGCTAGTCTTAGCTTCATTATGCATTATTTTGTTTCATTTGTTTTGTAAATAAACAAGTCAAAGTGTCAATCTGCCAATATGTCATGGCAGCCATCAAGCTGATCCTGCCTCTCTGATGTAAACAAACCTCCAGCCACGCCGGGGCTTTCCCAAAGCTCACATATATAAGTTCTGCTCTCAAAACACAAAGCCTTTAGCATGCACACAGTTTTCCCCATATTTCGATTCCACCAGGGGATTCACCCACTCCTCCTGAGAGGAGCGCTGAGGCACGCAAATAAACAGCCTTCAGATGTTTACATTTGGAGCCCAACGCCGTGGAAGGCCTCCGGAGAGCGAGCGGAAAGCTCATTTCCACCGTGGATGAGAGGAATCCGAAATGTCTGCTTTGGTGTACGAGTTCAGATGCATAGGAATAGGAATTAGTGTTTTTAGTTAACAAACATTTGCATCTACAATTTCTGCACATTTATCATTTGATTTTTGTTTTACCCGTTTTAATTGTGTTCAGTTCTCTCAGGTTGCTGCTTTGTGCAGTCAGGTCAGAGACGAGTGTGAGTGTTGGGTTTGTACTGTCAGTTCAAATCATGTGCTCCTCCCAGCTAATCTAAAACAGGCAAAGATGTGGAGGGCAGGACTCTGTGCACCTGCTACTCCGAAAGACCTGTTTGACCCTCAATTATAGACATTTTTAGTCTTTAATATAATTTAAATAGGATGTTGTCTGGAATGAAAAAAAAATATATAGAAACCAAAACCATTTTTTTGTACTGTCACAGTGGGAACATATTCTTAAAATTCTGTCAGGTGGGGTTAATAGTGTAGTTATACCATAACATCACATCCCATCTCCTACCATACAACACATGGATGATAGCACTGCTGATGTCACACACTGCTTTTCTGTTTTTTTATGTTACATCATTTATTATGACTAGAATTATAGTTATCAGCAATTGCATCACTAGTTGTTGTTTCTTTATTTAATGAAATAATGGGCACATTAAATGAACTGGTTGTTAGAAGCCATATTATGCACAATTTCAAGACTGATTGAGTGATTGGGCCGAGAAGCCTAGTAACAAATCACTGTCATTGTTTATGTATCCTCATTTAGGGAAGTGAACTTCACTTCTTTGCTCAGCGTGTACGTCGGTTGTGAGTGCGCACACAAACGCGTGCATGAATGTGTCTGCAATCGCTGAGATGATGACAATAGCTGAGTTAGAGATCAGCGCAGACAGCACAAACAGATGAACTAAAACTGTTCATTGCTGCTGTAAAGTTGGTCATTTAAACACAAACGTCTATAAACATTGATGCTTTGGGTGTGAGCCTCTAGTGGCCGTTCCATGAACTTCCACATTTGGCTCAATTTTTTTCAGGCCTCCCCTGTGGGTACTGCTCGGCTGTAAGATAATTATCTGCTTCACTCTTGTGGCTTATTATATTAGTGGAAATAATAACATGAGAAAAAAATAAGGCTACATGGTGCCCAGCAGATATTATACCATATAGCTGTGAATATAAAATGACCTGTCCTGGTTTGTTGCTTAACTGAGCATCAGCAGAATAATATCTGCTGCAATTATCTTAAAGCAAATGAGAAAATGTTCTTATCCTGGCTAGAATGACCCACCAGAGATAGAAGCCTTACCTCTTTCTGCTTTCTTTTGCACTTCAATGTTTTTTTTACATTCTTCCCACCTGAAATTGAGGCCAACACATCTCTGCGAGCTCAAATTGCTTCGCTAGCATCATGTAGGCACACGCGGTCTCTAATGAGCTATGCTAGCTCGCTGGTGACAAAGGAAATGACAGGCAGTGTGATAACAAAAACCTGGGACTTGACCAAGTGGAAAAAAATAATCAGGGAGGGTGGGAAGGACAAACTGTAAAAAGCACATGAGTTGGAGCTGAAATACACTCTATGAAAATAAAGAAACAAACCTAACAAGATCATCACCATGGTGACAAGTGTAATACCAATAACAGTGACAAACAGTGACAGTATTTTTAAATCCTGATGCAGAGAATTTGAGAGAAGTGCCATCGTACAATTACAAAGGATTTCATCTCTGTTACATAAGAAGGCATGGCCTATAAAATCCCCAGGGAAGGGGCCAAAAGGGCGGGCGGATGTCTCCACCGCCGCTACATGAAGGATTATGAGCCTTCATTTATCTGGGACATCCTATCTGTTTCCCTGAGTACAGTCTTTACAGCCATGACAGTAACACTGTAAGTCTGTATACAGCCAGATGGTTGTTATGGGACACTATAACTGAATATCACTGAGCTGATGTATAGCATGCCAGGTCTGTGCGGAAGATGGAGATACAATATGTCATATTGTTTTATTGTGTTGTGACATTATGAGATATTGCTGCTATATGTGCGCTTTTACTGTTTTTTCCCCTTCATGCCCCCCCCCAACACACACACACACACACACCCCATCTTCCTCACATGACACTGCTCATATTCTTTCCTAAAGTGCCCACCTGAATCCCCTGTTCCCTCTCTTAATCCCCACTCAAATCCTGCCATTACAGAAAAAAAGTCCAAACCTCCCCGTCTCTCTAACCCAGTATCTGCCCGTGCCTCCATTTCTGTGGGCCTCGACTTGACGCAATCTTTCTTCCCCCCTTTTGGGAGGCCGCCTCGCTGTCTCAGCCGCCATTCCATTTATTTCGCGATGACAAAAAAAATATATGACAATAAAACCCCTGATGCCGGTTGAGAGTGAAGGCTGGCCCAGAGGTGACCCTGCTATTCTCATCAGATTCCCGTCCCACTTTTCACCCACCTCCACTGATAGCTCTGACACACGGCGGCTGCCACTTGCAGTTTACATTCCCTTCTCACAACCAGATACCGTCTGCACCTCAAAACCGCCACACCACTCCAACTCATCTCATTCAGAGCTGTGCACATGGCCACACACACACACACTAGCAGGAAATTTCAATAATCATTTCAGAGTGGTATGATTGGATACGTTCCCACAGAGAGATGAGCGAAAAGCAAACCAGCAGGGTGAGAGATGGGAAAGGAGAGAGTGAGCGTGTGTGGATGAAGGGATCTAACGACTTTGCCTCTATCTCATTTGCAGATCCTATCCCTCTTGGTCTAGATTACGTTGTTATCCCCATGCCAAAATAAAGGCTTATCTGTCAGGCTTTTCTATGTGCTCCGCATGAACGTATGCTCCGTGAGACCGGGAGATAGATGTGTTGAGAACTATCTTGATATACATTACATTAAACTTTAATGCCCTTCATCTCATGTGCTATGAGAGGGTTGTTTTCTGTCATATACTGCTAACTTTCAATCAGCCATGACAACAGTAAATAACTATTCATATTGCAGGTAGAAGCCAGCATGCAGTATACTTTAAGCACAGATTAATATATATGCTGAGTCATCAGTCCTGCACCGTCAGTATGCAGGTTTGTCTTTGTTATTTTACACACGGCTGTTGTGAATTTAATCACGTTTTCTCCTAGAAACTGTACATATGTTCGGTTTTACGCAGACTTTTCAGTTAATTCCATGTTTCAGCCGACAGTGACATGGACCAAGAAATCAGAACTCCTTTATTAATCCAGAGGGGATTAAGACTTTCCATTAGGAGGCAAATATTTAACAACAATATGACCACTACAGCCATGCTAAAAAGCTATTAGCCTAGCCTGAGAAAGAACAAACGTTTGTACAAGATATAAGGTTCGATAGCCTGAAAATCCACACAGCAGCTACAGCCAGCAGTGGAGGTGTTAAATATTTCATAAACAATATAACGTAAACTGATGCATTGACAACTTTGATGATGATTTGTAGTGGTAGAAAAAAATGTCTCTGAACATGCTTTGTCCTGCACAGGGTCATGGGGGGTGCTGTCAATGGACAAGAGCCGGGTACATCCCAGACAGTGAGGCGGTTAAACAGTAATTTAATATGTCTGAAACGTCCCTTTAGTGACAATAAAAATAACAATGGGAGACAACAACCAAGAGACTAAAACACAAAAAGCTCAGTGTAGTTTGACATCAGTTTAAACTTTGGCATGGACTCTCAGGTGATAAAGGATAAAGTGTGCATTCTGCATTCTGTTGTGTAGCCCCTTTGGTCAAGTCAAGAGCAAATATCGAGATTTAAGGTTAGCTACCATATTGTTGGTTTCCTGCATGAGCACACACCCGTCTATGACTTTGACCTCCAGTGCCTTGCTCTCTGAACTGCTGCAGAAGATGTGCACTAACCCCAGCAGTCAGACTAAACTTTGGCATCGGTATGAGGCTTTATTAGGGGAAAAGGTCAATGCCAGCATTTGTACGCCAAATATGTTTCATCAGACCATGTCTCTTCAACAAAATGATTATTTCCATTGGTTGGGCAGACATGAAGATCTTGAAACAACAAGACCCTTTTCCCCTCTCTGTAATAAAGAGTGGCCCTTTAATGTGAATGTGAATGTCAGATTCAGTAAGTTTCAGACTTTTCAACAAGGCTGGAAGCCTATCTGCCCTTCGGCTTTCACCTGCCTATTAGACTGGAACATATTGGCTAGATAGGTTTTGTGTGTGTGTGTGTAAGACGTGCAGCATAGAATAACTGAATAGGACACACACAAACACACACACACGGGTGGGCTGGCTGTGGTGAGCCTTATCACTGTGCCACAAAGTGGGAAGATTAGATTACTCACTTCCCTAAACCTCTAACTTGGTTACCATAGTAATATCAGTTTGAGTGGGGCAGCAGCTAGTCACTGTGGAGGCTGCTGATGCAGGACTGGATGGAACCATTGGCAGGGGAACCATAGGCCAACCAGCTACCTCAGCAACTCACCTTCTATTCTATCCTATCCTATTCTATCCAGTGGTCATGTATTGTGGTCAGACAGTTTGCTCCACAATGTTTGGGGAATGGACAAAAATAAAGTGTAGGACTCTACATCGCACAAGCATTTTCGTTTGTGCACTGCTGCATATTGACTAGAGAAGATCAATTGATATTGAATTCATAATTGCACTATAGTGGAGCCATGACCCTAATTCAAATTAATGAAGTACTTGCAAATCTATAGTGTTGTGGGTCTGATCATTAGATTAATTACCCCAATCAGGCTATATTGTATTTCAATTATGCCAAGTGCATTGTTTATGTTTTCTAGTCAACACAAAGAAAAATGAATGTTAAAAAAACAGTGGAGACATGGAGCCATTTTAGGAATATAAATCGGATATTCTTATATAAAAATACATTTATATAGAATATAGAATTTAATTTGAATATAGTACTGAAGGATGAGTTCCTTAAAAAAAGGAGGATAATTAAAGAGTCACACAAAGAAAATCAGGTAGCTGAATAGACTGAGAGACACTTCAAAGAATGGCCCATAAATACTGGTAATTAGACTATAGACAGCCCTGATGCGCTGTGCCTGCTGCACAGGACTCATAATGGAGTCGTCTTTTTTTACCATTCAAACTGAAAAATGGCTCTGATAAGTTACGGGACACTGTTTTGACCTTGACAAAGCACTTAATTTAGATAAGAGTTACCTTTGAAACTGCAGCGAAATTAGGTCACTTCAATGCCCGCAGCCCGTGGAGCATGACAGAGTTTCAATCTTTGACTTTAGGGATTGGTGGCAGGAAGGTCCAGCTGACTCCTAAACAGAGTTAGAGCCAGTTCTGCTTGGTGTTTGCTATGTGATTCTTCCAATTTATACATGTATAGATTTTCAAAATAGAATTTTTTACTGCATTTATAGTTATACTGGTAGCTAGCATACAACAAACATACAACAGAAAAACAGGATTTTCTCAATAAAATCATAAAAATGCACGGCTGGACATCTCCATGGTAATTTCTGTAAGAATAACAATCTTCAGAATGTGAGAATGTGAGCTGAGTGCTGCTCACACTTTTTTTAGACTGGTGTTAATAATGTCAAACTTCATGTAAAGTACAACAACCAAGTAAAAAGGGTCGACATTGACATACACTGGTGCTCATTCATTCAATAGTTATGGATGCTTTTATCCTCATGGACATCCTGCAGTAGTCTTTTGTGGCACAAATGTTAACTTTGAGAAACTGAATGTCAAAGGTCACTGTGATGAATTCTTATAATAATCACATACAAATAAGAAGTGCTAATGTATTCATATCCAAAAGCTCAAATATCAACCCACTATCTTCCTGGCAAGCAGAGGCATACAACTGCATGACAGTGTGTGTCTGTCACACATGGTAGTTACTAAGGGGTGAGCTACATGTATTCTCTCTCTGTGGCACTGACATGTATTTGATGATCAGCTATTGCCTGCACAAAATTTAATGGCAATCCATCCAAACATCACTTAGGTATTTCAGTCTGTGCAGAGTGCTGGAGCATCATCCATGAGGCTGTGCCACTTTTTTTTCCCTCCTCCCCCCCTACATCATTCCAGCTCATTTTTCAGATGTGATATCATAAAGTGTCTCAGACTCAGCCTTTTATCTCTCCAGCTCTGCAGACGCTGCCATACAGTGTGGCTAAATGCGCCGACTGTCTTCTTTACAACTTACACTTTGGACAAGAGTCTATCTTTTAGACTTTTGGTTGCCTTTTGTCTTTCTGTGATCATGTGAGTGAAATTCAATTTGTCCTCTGTGCAATTTGATTTGGACAAATGTCTGATTCTGACTAAAGGGGCCATGTGACTAGACTCATGTCCAAAGGGCATCTCTCTGCACTTGTGTTCTCACTTATCAGATAAATCAAGCAAAAACACACAAGAGAACACACTCTCGCATGCACCGCCGCTGGTCTGCACATACACACACATCCACAGCCAATGAAACTGACCCAGGTTTTTATGTGTGTAGATTTATCATTGGCCATTAAAATATATTTGATTTTCATCGGGACGGCTCTCCACTGCTGCCTCCTTCAATACAACTCCCAACCTGCCTTTTACAACCACTTGCTTTAACCTTCCCCCCTGCTCATAAAACACCAGCAGCTCCTTCCACCTCCACCAGATCCCCTCGTTCTTCCGCCTCCATGTCTACTACTGTATCTCTCCATCTGTTCTGACCTCTGCTATGATTCTATCTTTATAGGGTGTGTTTGTGTTTCTCCTCCTCTCGTCCTTGCCCTCTCCTTTCCCCTCTCACTCTTCTACTGCACAAATGCCCTCTCTGCCCCTGAGCTATTTTTTCTTAATTGTCTCTTTTCCCCCCTCAAATGATCAATTCATCAGATTTATATGACAGTTTGAGAATAAGGACAATTCTCAAGCTTCTACTTTAAACCACTCAGAGGTCCAAGAAGGTGAGCGTTCATAATGAGCTTTCCTGGGGACGCAGAGAGACAATCCTTCGCACTTGCTTCTCTTTAGAGGACAATAGTCCTATTTTAATGTGCACAAAGATACTTTTCTTCATCTTTGCCCGATACTACACCCTTCATTACTGCTGTGTAACTTTTTATCCTGTGTCATTAGCTTCATGCTGGGAAGGAAGTTGCATATCTGCCACCTATCTGCACTCATATGTCATATGTGTTGTTTGGAGTGGGACTTGGTGTGTTAGACAAAATTGGTAGAGAACATCTTGTGAATGAAACAAAGTGCCTGTTGCTTGGACACAGAGCTCAGTCAGGGGAGCACCGAATACAAATTTTATCATCCAAAAAAAAGAACCAAAGCCAGCAGGGACAGAGACAGACATCCAAGAACACACTAAAAGTGTGTTTTGTGGTCCTTAAGCCGCAACCTCTGGGGCTGAGACATGAGAAACTGCAGTTCATCCTGCAGCCTCCAGGGGTTGCCTCTGTACAGAAACAGTGTAGCTATTTCTTTCTTTTTATTCTTTCTTATTTTATTATATTAGGACCTAAATTAAGGCTGCTTTGAGTGACAGGTGGGTGATGAATCACAGGACAAGCTGCCTTCTTGCCTGTATTTGGACTGTGTCTATGGCTGCCAGCATGGCAATGGTCGGAGCCTTCCGCACAGATTAAAATGGCACTTTAGAAACCCAACGGTGACATCACAGAATCTTTGTCCTTAGTTATATCTATTTAATGGTCCCTATCTTTCCTTTATGTGTTTGTGCGTCTCTGCGGGGGTGTAGCACTGGTATCCTGCTCCTCCATTTGCCCACCTGAGGCTCTTCAGTAATCAAGCAGCCTGCAGCACATACACCCTGACTCATCAGTTAACTTGGTTGACCTATAAAAACAATGTTTACCCTTTTCATTTAGCATTTTCTATCTTCATGTTTTCTATCATGTCCTGCACCCTCAGGCAGATCAGAACATTATACTCCGTTTCTCTAATAACATAACAAAGGAAGAGTCTTTTTAAAATATGGCTGCTAGTAAAAACTTATGACCAGCAATAAATGTTGGTTAATTATACTCCTTACAAAATGAAGTGCACTGTTCTTCTAAGCAGGCCACTGTCCTTAATATAGAACACTTATGAATGAAGGTTCTTTCCCTTGCCATTTTGAAGAACATTAATAGAAGAGCAACCTTATTTTCAGCTGTAGGAAGTGTGGTCCTTGCTCACTACACAGTCCGGCACCACAAAGAAACCATAATGCTAATATCAGATTTCATAATCTATATTGTAAGCAATTCTTCTTACTGTCTTAAGTGGTCATACATGTATATAAAAATGTATAGTCCATTGTTTTCCTGCTTACTGCTGCTTCTAGCTGCTGTGTTGCTCCCTCCTTTCTCTCCCTGTATCACTGCTTCTGTTTCCTCTGCTCTCTTATCTATTTTCCAACTTTCCTCAGGCTATTTCTTTGCTATACACCCCCCCCCCACCACCACCAACACATCCTTCTCCTTGTCTCTCTCTATGGCTGACCCAACACCAGTTTCATTTCCGCTCGTTCATCTGTCTGTCTGCTGCCTTTTTTTTGAGGGGACTAATCTCTTTTCAATCTCTCTCTCTCATATATGCTTGGAGGAGATCCATGCATGGGAGTTAATGAAGGAACTGCATGGGTGAACACACGCACACACACACACACAGAGGAGGCACGGAGATGGGTGAGTGTAAATATATGCATAGGTACAAACACTGACAGACGAACTTGACTCCTGCCTGTGTACTGTCTGTCCTCGTGTTAGCACTGAGTCTTGTTAGTCAATTAGGCAACAAATTAGAGTCTTAGCTGAAAGACACGTTGTTAATCAGCTGGAGCTTCTCCATCATTAGTTACTCACACAAAAGTTATTTATAAAAAGGCACTCGCAGCCATACGCTCCTCTCAACCGTCATACAATCAACCCACACTGCACTTGTCACTCTCCCCCAGCTGTCTTCTTTCAGTGTTTATCAATTGCAATGATGCCCACAGACACAATCTGAGAAAACAGGCAGCTTGATGAAAACCATGCTCCTTTACGTAGCCCGCAGCTAGAGTGTCTTCAAGCAGAAAAACTACAGAGGCAGAGCAAATGTGTTTTATTTTGGAAATCCAAAAAAAACACTTATTGTGTAAGAATAGAAATCTGAAGAGACCATGTTAATTTAGTGAAAATATTACTACAAATACCTAAATTAACAAGGTCTCTTCAGATTAACATGCATCCTACATATATCTATATTTGTATATATTTGTATTATAAGTCATATTTATATATATTTGTAGTCATATTTTCACTAAATGAACATGGTTATTTTTAGTTTAATTTTAATATAATTTTAGCATAAAATTAATATTTCTCACATTTGGAAATTGCTTAGGAGGAAGCAGCCTTTAGTTTGTTATTATAGCAAATGCTGCATTACAATGAATCCAGAAGCTGTGAGCAAAGACATTTAAATAACTCTAGCGCCTGGGATGTAATAAACTTTCATGTAAACACTCCTGCTTGGGCTTTCTCCTGTTGCATTGCTGTGCAAACATAAAAGATGAACTTTTTTTATGCATTTAAACTACTTAAATACATCAAAGTGTTCTGTGTGAACATTGTCCACAGACCTGCACAGACCTGTCCACACTGCATGGACACAGCCAGGACATGAGTCAGAAAACTCTGATCCTGAGTTATTTCTAAGTTCACCTTGCTAATTTATTACAAAAACATGCAGAAAGACAGCAGGTAGATGGAAATATATAAAGGAAAGTGCATGTAGGGGAGGAAGAGGTGAGTATTTTTACCATCGTCTCCTGATCCTGAGCCGGCATCTGCAAAGAAGAACAAACAGTTATTAACCAGGAGCTCAGACAGCCACAGACATTAGCTGAATAAGCGTGCGTCTGCATATGTTAAGTACGTGTCTGGGCTAAATGCCTGCTCGCGATTGTGTGCAAGTGGGCGTGTTCGTGTAAAAGAGATTTCTTTAAAGTCTGATTTACAAAGAAATAATACAGAAATAGATGAGGATGAAATGGTAGATGCATTATCTCTATAACAGCTGCAGCCGTGGACCTTTTTATTGCGGGCACGCTGTTGTTTTAGTTGTGTTTGTGCGTCTGTGAATCCGTCTCCACGGCTTTCCCTCTGAATCTGTGTAAAGCTGCCTCAAACACACTGAGCATATACTCAACTGTTCAACAACACAGCTGTGAAAGGGATACTCATGAGCACTTTCCAAGCTCTGCGTAACATGAGCTGCTGCATAAAGTGATCGGCTAAAATGCACACAGTGCCAGAGACCAGGCACATGCAGGCCCTTGGAGGACTGTGTGGGGGGGGGATAATTGCTCAGCTCCATACGAGTTCCCATGTAAGAGGAGGCGTGCAGAGCGGGGCCATCATAGCTCTGAAGCACAGCTAGCTGATACTGATACTTTCATGACATAAGGTTCAGATCAATAAAATACATTTTGGATGATGTCAGCATTGGAGGCAAACAGACGGTCACCAAATTCTTACCTGCGGATTCTACACAGGCTTATGTTAAATAGATATGTAATTAAATGTACCCAGAAGTCCTGAGTCCACCTTACAGGACCATTCATTTATTTATTTTTTCACGACCGCTGTGAACGTCACTTTCACCAGATATTTCACTTGTGGCTTGGTTCAGGCATTAAAACACCAGTTATAAGGTTAGTCATTCAAAAACAGAGTGAGGTTGTGAGTTGTCATGCTGCCTGTCATGATGAGTCAAGTGATTTGCATTGGAAAAAAACTAAAAAAAAAAAATCATGCTGCAGGTATCAACACAATACTTTAAAATTCATGTTGCCTGAATGACAGTGTCACACATATCAGTGTGCATGAAACAAATAATTCACAAATCTGTGAGAGTATAAATGTGATGTGAGCATCAGAAGTTCCATTCTGAGCTTTGTCAACAAATCATAGCTGGTCTGAAGGTTTAAATCATGCCGTGGATCCACAGCAGCGATAGGAATTCTGCCTCTTTCTAGGAGGCCAGTTCATTTGGCCCAGCTTAGCAGTGAGACCAATTTCTTTCTGATCCCAAATGGCTCTTCATTTAGTGCTTGCGCGATGCAAAAGATCCTCAAATTATTCTGTCTGTGCGGCAGCTCCCTGCAGTTCATCTTCAGAAAACTAAATATGACTGAATAAAAAAATACAAGACCCCAGTCAGCAAATGTCCTATCAAAGGAAGGTATGTTTAATAAAGGAAGGAAGCTGTAGACTAGCAGCATTTCATATGATGGAGAGAGAGAACCTCCATAGGACACATTTATTGTAATGTACAAAAGACCTCATTGAAACCTCTCCTCTTCTGCCTCTATTCCTTTTAAATCTGCACAATTTCAATGACCTTGGAACATGTGGGACACTAAATGTGCAGGGTTTCATGAAAAGTCTTAGCTTGAAAGGATCAGACTGGAGTCAGACGGGGTTCGTGGACGATCAATAAAAACCTTTAGTATCTGCACAAGGGCAGAGGTCTGAGGAGACAAAGACTGGCATTAGAAAATAGAACAAAAATGGCAAGGGAGGTACAGTGGGCACACAGGTTTACATTTTTACCTGCGTGTCTGCCAAACGAGGGGTCACGAGGAAGGGATGTGCACAAGTTTTATTCTATGAGAGCTACTGGAGGATAGGTTTGTGTTTTTTTGTAGTTTTGAGCAATTGATTAGAAGAGGAGAGAAGAAGAACTGCGTTTAACCTCACTGAGCTGCTGAGTCTATACTGAACCGCACACAAACATGGACGACAACCTGTGAACACACACTCTTTCCCGCCTGCTGTAAATAACGGTCGGAAGTTACGCTGAAGCAGAAAATATGATACAAGGCAGTTCTTTATGTACCGAACTGGTAACGGCTGATATCTGAATGGGTTATCTTTACAGCTGTGATTGATTTTCCTGAGATATACACACACAGAGTGAGTGACACACTTCTCTCAAATCACCTCAAATGTAAAACTGCATATATTGTATGCAAAGAAACAGCCAGGTTACATTCATGATTGCTCTTTGAAGCCGTGCCAGCTCATAAAATGTGATAAGAGGACGCCACAAACTGACATTTTACGTGCATTCTATCCAAAAATTTTTTTTAAAAAAGAGAGAGATCAATCACATGAAAAGCAGGAAGTACAGCCCTACATTCATCACACCATCCAATCATTCCACATCAGGTGCCGATGACTGAACGCCTCATCATTGAAGTATTTGGTGTCATCTCTTTTGGCATACTGCATTGTTTTAGTCAACCACACATGGATCACTTTTTCTAGTGTAGTATGGGCACTATAGGATGGAGCCATGGTGCACGGTTTTTTGGCTTTTTAATTTTGAAAATGTGAATAAGAGTGGTGCTTCCTTTTTTATTTTGAAAGCTGTACTTCCTTGTGTTTTCATTCCTCTCTTTAACTGGTTTCTTATCTGATTGTTTTCCCCTGCTTGTGTGCAGTCTTGTCACTTCATCTGTTCCTTGTCAGTTTTTTTCTGCAGCCTGTTTCATGTCATCCCATTTTTTTCAAATTTTTTTTTTTATGTGTTTGATGTTGTCCCGATGTGCTCTTTCTTTCCTTTGCCTCTTGGTATTTGTGCTAGGTGCAGGTTTTCTTTTGTTTCTTTCATCAGCTTTTATGTCACATCTTTTCTGCCGGCATCTCTTCACACCACCAGTTAGCCAATAAATATATATGTAGTCAAAAATTAGGCCTTTTGGAATGATGTGCTTTGGACAGTGTAATCAAAGAAAGACATGCCTGGCTGTGGAAGAGTAACATAGACCAAAGATGGGAAGAGCTTGAGCTGTGAAGCATGGTGGTGGTGGTGCTGCCCTGGGGACCCTGCTGCTACAAATTCTGCATCATATCAGAAAGTACTACAAGATAATGTGAGTCCATCTGTTTGAAAGCTGAACCAGAGGTGTACATTTTAGCAGAATAATGAGTCTACATACTGACAAGCTCATCAAGAAATGGAGGCTTATACAGTCCCATTGACATGATGTGGGGGTGAATTCAATTTGCCTTAAAGGGGGAGATATTAGGCTATTTGTTGTTGTTTTTTAAATTAAATAAATGATCGAATGTGTTGACGGTCCCTGTGGTATTATTTAAATATACTTTAAACACTTATATATTTTATAATTTTCACAGGGACCAAATTATTCAAATATTTTGTGCTTACTCTTCTATCTGTATGTTTACATAAATATCCTGAATTTAATTTGAATGCACTGAAGGATAGCCCCTTAAGATGTAGCATCTCACTTTTAAGGGGTCCTGAAACACTCTCTCTCTCTCTCTCTCTCTCTCACACACACACACACACACACACACGATAATACCGTACAGTACAGACAATGAAAGCATCAAATCAACAGATACACCAATACAGCTTGCTCTCACTCACACACCTGCACCAGCATTTTTAAGTTTGAACCCTCCTACCCCCCAAACAAACATTACATGGTTAGGTTGGGGAAAAAATGTGCTTTTTGCACCTTTGAAATTCTATTTCATTAAAGGCTTAATTTTGAACCCAGCAGGAAACAGATGGTTTTTAATCTGGTGACCACAGTGGTGTGATGGATGCCAGAACTTTTACTGATCAAACAGCCTTTATAGAGTGTGTTAATACCCTCAAACAGAAAGTCTGACAAAGCCAGTAATGACACCTTAAAATCCATTTACACATTAATGACTTCTTAAACTATGCTCCTGTTAATACCCCTAAACTTGCTAATGTGTATCATTCACCTCAACTGTGGTCACAGATTTACATTCTATTCTGCCGATGAAGAAGCTCCAAACATCGTCCCTGCTGCTGTGCAGCTTCTCTGGAACTGTGACCTCACTAAAAGCTAAACGACCTCCACTGATCAATATTATATTGGATTATCATTACTCATTGTAATTACCTAAATTTCAGACAATTTTCAAGTAATTAGAAATGACAAGTTTTTTTTTTCACACAGAAAATGTGTGTGTGGAATCATTCTGACACCTGGACTGATTCTAATCGTTCACTGAAAACTCAGAGAGCGAGAACGTCTTAAATCATCAGACAGACATAAGGCTGCTGTCATCTGCCAATGCTCAAGCACTGCAGTCACACAAAACAGTGATTAAACGTGCCATCAACATTCTAACAATGTGTCAGTTGGATCCTCTCTCAACTCTCTCTTTTTAATGACTTCTTGGAAGTTACGTGGTTCACTCCATGAAGCGAGTTGGAAAATGCCACGTTAGCGCTTGCCTTAGCTTACACTCTCCCCCTTTGGGGAAAATAGACTGCTGGGTTTGTTTCGCTTGGCTAAGCTAATGCTTAACTGCTCCTCACTGTGCTAGGCTAGCACTTGATGTGATAGGAAAGTGGTGCCATCCTGTGCTAATCAGCTTTCACTGGCTTTGCACTGTGGAGGGCTCTTCCTTTTATCGACGTTTAAATCAGAACTTTCTTATCTGTCGGTGACATGAAGGTAATAAAGACAGGAAAGAAGTAGAAACACAGAAATTTGCCTTGTCGGAAATATATACCATTATTGGCCACATTGGCTCCACTTTGAAGGTGTCACAAACTAAAGCCCTGTGATATGATATTATACATGCTGTGCTTACAATTCTATATCGGCAATTAAATGATACTTTTGTTTTTTGAACATACAATAATAGGGAAGTGGTTTTAAATCATGTTTGCCTATGCCTCAGAGACATCACTTAGCATGAAGCTGGCACCTCAGCAGGCCTCCTGTTTACTGTTTGGAATGGCAGCAGACTCTAACGTCTGGCCTCTTGGCCTCGGCAGAATCTAAGAGGCTTAATGAGAGCCTGGAACTGTGAGGGGGCTGAGGAAAGAGCCTGGGTGTCTGTCATATAGCGTAAACAAAAGGAGAGACCTAGTAATGAAATGAGACAGGACAAAATATGCCAAGACTTAAATCAAACATGGATTGTGAATAACTAAATGTCTTCCAAGTATTGTTCAGTGGTCGACAATACTGGCAGCAGAGCTGTATATACAATAAGTCCACTCTAAATACAAGACCAAAGGAAACCAGGACAGCCACTAGAGGAAGGGTTAAACAATCTTAACCACTATAAACAAGCTTGACATGAAGCATCACATACAATAATCAACATAAAAACTAAACTGCAAACCTTCAGGATATGAAATTAACAGCAGTCTGCAACATAAACAATGCCCAATGCCGCCTGCCACTCATTAAGTCAAGCCCCAAATTATACAAAGTCTTAGTTACATGAATGAGTTATATAGAAATTCACAAACAGGAACTTCGGCCTGGGGATTGACTCACTTTTGGAGGGACCGCTAGAGGCTGCAGGGGGAACTGCATTCTGTGACACTTCTGGAAGCTTAGGTTTGTTTTCCTTGTTTTTCTTGTCTTGTAGGCTTTTACATGGATTTAATCACATGATGTTCTGTAAGTAATGGCTGTTTTAATTGCCAGAGCAGTCACTATTTTTTCCTGGTAAAAACTATAAAGATGATGATGCCTCAACAACCTCAGTCATCATTTTTCCAGTCTCACTGGTATCATCTTAGTCATTATACCAGCAGAGGCCTGCAGTTCTTTTCAGCTGTAGAGCTCTGATAAACCCACTGATCACTAGTGAAACGGCACAAAGCTGTAAACAGAAGCCAGTGTCCAACTGATTAACATTAGCAGCTACAGAGGCAGATATTTATGCTTTGTATAGTTGCTGGAGGCCAAAACAGAAAAGTGTTATATTACAGATCTATTTATCGTAACACTGGAAACATCAGATTAATGCTAATGTCTCTTTGCTGGGTATGGCATATCTGAGATCTTGTGGTATGATTAGAAAGATTAAAAGTTTCAGAAACACATACATAGATAGAAGTAGAGATGTCACAAAAATAAAATTTCCTTATGAATACTAGGTTTGGATTTCGTTTCGGGATTCTTTCTCCAGAGATGACTGTTTCATGATATCTCTCACCTTTGCAAAAGAAACAAGTATTGGCACAGTCGAGCTGACATATATCCGTTATAGTGTGTGGTGTAGTTGCTAATGGGATTTTGGTAGCTGGAAATGGAAAAGAGGACAGAGAGAAACTAAAAGAAAAACAGAGCAAGGGAGGGAAAGGCCATTTTTTGTTGCAAGTAGACATGGCGCTTGCATTATTTAGCATAGTTGCTCATATCGCTGGTATTTAAACATCTCCCACTGCTGCACTCATTTTAAGAAAACAGCCGTGAGTATCGAGTAAATGGTTGAAGAGAACCAAGAGTAAAGCCTTCACAACTAGCTGCCTACCATACTTTTCCACATGAAAGGTTTGTGTGTAACGCGTTAAGTTATATAAGGAAGCCCCCACACAGCCAGGGGCTGTCTCAGTGAGGGGAAAAGTGGAACTGAGACAGGGAGGGCCCTTACAAAGCCTGGAAGGAAGACTGTGTTTTAAGTGATGAAATGCAGCATTTAGTGGCATGTGGATGATTTCAGGTGTTTTTTCCACACATGAGACAATGAGTCTGGAGCATTTTTAACTGAGCAGTGGCAGAGTTGGCATCCCTTGTAACCATGGTGTTTATCTGGGCAAGATGTCAGGCAAAGCTTACTGGCAAAGCACAGAAATGTCTTAAAAATACCACACCGCATCACCATAACTTCAAGAATGTAGGTGGGATTATTTTGGTTGTTGAATCAAGAAATCCAAGGAACCACAGAATCAATATGACAGCACAGAATTATGATTTTCAATAAAAAAAATGCCACCCACTGCTACTTTTTGAAGGTTTCTTGGTGAACTGAATAACACAAGTGTCACTGTGTCATTCTTAAATGTATAGTTGTCGGTTTCACTGTTGGCAGTGGACAAGAATGAAGGAGTCATACTGTTTCTATCGAGTGTCATTTATCCATGAAAGACGAAGTTTACTTATGTTTGTGTGTGGAAATTAAAAAAGAAAAGTTATTGGGGTTACATCATTTTAGATGAGATGATGAGAACTAACCAAACAGAGATGCTTGAACACAAGGAGTGGCTGTTCTAATAAGTATAAGAGAAGGTAAACTGTGACATGGCTGTATAGCTACCACTGAGGTCCCCAAGGTGCATATATTTAGAGTCATGTAATAGTTGCTGCTGCACTTGTTGCTGCAATGTTACTGTAGGGTACAACTGCTACTGATTCACTTTTAGTTTTTCTAAATGCTGGTGTCATGACTTTTGTGTATAATGGGAGAAGTGATGTCTGAAAAAGCTTTGTGAAGGGAGCTGAGGTGAGTTTTGTAGATGTGCATCTATGCAATGTGTTACGGTACCCAGGGCAGCCAAAAGAAGGCTTCAAGTCCAGATTTAAGTCCAGATTATTCATCAACTTGAACAAAGTATGAAGTCCAATTACTTAATATTATGAACAAAGGAAAAATTCAAGCTCAATGCCTATTTTGCATCCTCAATATTTTGTCATAGCAAGTGCACTTGTTGCAGAAGGTTGCTGGTTCGATCCCAACTCCTGTATGGCGCTCTTTGCTGGGCTGCCTTAAGCAATTTCCCCATTGTGGGACTAATACAGGTTTCCTAAATAATTTAATTTACATCCATGGCTATGTACCAGCAGCATTTAAACCTATTAAGAAGCTATGATTTGTGTATGTTTTCAGAAAAACGCTGTCACTCTCTCACAAGGAGCCTGTGTGAAATTCCAGTGGAGCAGCTCTGACGGTTCATTGAAGGGTAATATCTGAACAACAGGCTTATTATACCTCATGTATGTGATACAGCTGCAGGAACAAAGACGTGTGGGTATTCCTATTGTACGACTTTAGAATCAGCTGGGAGTCTGTGTTGCAGACATGCACATCTTGTATAGTCCGTGTTGATAGTCTTGCCACTCCTCTTGGATATTTGAGATACACTTTGCAAAGAAACAAAAATGTGGGCACACATCAAAATTGATATCTAATGCGGTCCCTTGTGAATGTAGTGTAGTGTAAACTTGATTTAGGATACACAGAATATAATTTGTGACTTGGAGATAAACACAGATGAAGGTGTTTTTTTTCTCTCTGTTGTATCTTCTTAAAAGCTGCACATCCCCAAAGAGTTGGTGAATATTTTTAAAAAGATAAGTAGCACTAAATCTGTGCGCTCCTACTAATTGCATTTGTCATCATTACTTTTGTTGTTAGGGCACCGGTTAACCCCTGTTTCATGGGTCACAGTTGTGTTTTGTATTAAAGGCTAAATAAAGTGTACACGGCAACATACTACAGAGAAGATATACAGTAGAAGCACTGTTGTCAGAAGACACAACGACCACAACAACATCCTTCTTTGAATCCTGAATTAAGATCTCAAAAGCGCCGCTTGTTGTGGTGAAGAAAAGATCCTTTATCCTGGCCCTTCTTTTTAAAAAAAAAAAAAAGATACAGAAATTCATATCACACACACAGACTTGCACTCATCACATGTCTTGAAAAGGACCTTGCACACAACTAACAAACAAGCAATTTAGAGAGAGGCTGGGGATTTCATGTGACTGCACAGCTCGGCTTGCTGGCACACAGACACTGCTAGCTGCAGTTACATTTCCACCCTGCTCTCCACATGTTCCCTCTGCTGAGCTGTGTCTGTTAAAGGGACCCCTTTAATGGACTTCTGCCGGCTGCCTGTCAGCAAGGGTAACTGAGTCAGCGACTGCTCAACTAGAGCCAGCATTAGGACAATCTTGGCTTAAGCTGTGATTCACACTTTGCCGAAAAAAAAAAAACACATGCAAGTGAATTCACTCATTCACATCTAAGCACATTATTCAGAACATGACTAACTAATTGGTAGATTCCTCTGTGGGCGTCGCTGCCTTTTCTCAAGTTCATGCTCATCCATTTGAATTCGTCACCTTAGGATTAAACACATTAGTCTGGCCAAAAGTACTACACATGTTCTGATTTAATAAACACACTCAATGTTTTTTTGAGCGTAGAAAATACAGTATTACAGCCCACAGTCTATTTTGCTCTATGCCTGCAACCCACTTCTGTACGAGTTTCTTTAAAATAATATATAGACTGGCAAATATGCAGAGAAACCTGATAGAGTGTGTGTCTGGGTGGGCCATAGCATCCTGTAAGTGGTCAGCGTAGTCCAAGCAGCACAACTGGTCTCCACAACAGAGCCGGCTCTAGCCGTTGTGGTGCCCTAGGCGAGACTATGGTACCTGATGCAGGGCTCTAGAGTGCGACCATTTTGGTCGCACATGCGACCTAATTTCTCAATGGTCCAACCAAAAAATATCTGAGGTTGCACCGGTGTGACCAGCTGTTAGAGGGAGATACATTCTCTGCGACTCTGAAAAGTCTGCCTGTGGTCCAACAACAGACACACATCAGTCTCATATCGTGGTCTAAACCAATCAGAGACAGTGAAGGGCAGGACCCCCGTGTGTGTATGTCTGTCTGCCGAAAATCCAGAAGAAGAAGAACACGGATATATGCTGTGCAGAGCTGATGCTGTGTGCTAAAGCTTGTTCCATACTCCACGAGAACAGAGAGATCTGTTACCCGAGGTGACGAGAACAAGAACAAAGTTTGTTCGAACTCCTCATGCGGCCCCCTCACTGCAGCGCGCGAACACGCAGACACACATTTCGCTGCTGAACAGCAGAAACCGCGGTTTAGGTGAACATGTAGCGGAGGAGGAGGATTTGTTGCTATTATGCGGGTTTTGCTAATTTGCTGTTGACCTGAATGAGTGATGATAACAAGCCGGTAATGTTCAGGGAGGGGGCGTGACGTGCTCGTAGCATTATAATGACGGACAGTATTATTTGACCTGTGTGGTTCCATCCATGAAGACTGAGTCACTCTGACTGACAGCAGTCAGCTAAGGAGTTATAGTACATGGTTACATGATGAACGCCCATTTAAAAAGTATTGTTATTATCCTGCTATAGTGGAGCATTGTCTGCCAGTATGATATCTGCATACAGCTAAACTGTAACAGACAGAATAAAAAGTCTGTCAGCTGGAGCTCAGCTTTAGAAAGAGAGGAAGAGGTGAGGAAGATGAGAGAAGAGATACCGTAGCTACATTAGAAACGTGTTTAAGAAAACAAAATATATATCTCAATCACAACCATTAAATAAATAATAGTGTATATAATTTAAATCATTTTTTAATTCACATTGGCAGAGAGATAAGTGAGGAGCAGCCAGAAAATACAGAGAAAGCAAACAGGGAAATGAAGAGTGCTGTACGAACTTTGAATCTTCATTATGAATTTCTGACAGGCAGACTTGTTGGCTAAGTTGTCCATAATTTAAATGAGTACTATTAAAATAATTTGTATTTAACTGGTGCAAAAAGTTAGTCTAGCGCCCTGTGTTGGGCCAGTTTTACCAGCATAGACCAGAACTTCAGCCTCATTTTGAACCGCGGCTGTTGACTCCACTGCACTCTCTGCTCCGCCGCCCTGACTCAAGCTTAATTGTGGGATGACCGGTAGCGTTTTTTTTTTTTTTGTTCACCACTGCTCCCGCTCAAGACAAAAGTGCTGAGATCCACAAATCACGCTGACTTTCTACCTGCAGCAGCGCCCCCTCCAGCAGGTGGTGCCGTAGGCGACTGCCTACGCTGCCTATGCCAAGAGCTGGCTATGCTCCACAACATGAAGTGCCTGACCTTTTCCAACTAAAGACACCCACACAGCAGCTTAAAAACCAAACTATATCAGACAAAAAGCCATTAGCTTTGATAATTACACCAAGTGGTTTTTAGAGAAACAAAGGAGAGTGCCATCAGTACAAAGGGCATATAAATGGCAAACAATAATAATCGAAAAAAAAAACACTGCAAGGCAGCTGTGGTATTCCCTACATATTAGCGGGTATCTACTACAACTACCCTGTAGTTGTTAAAAATTTCAAAACAAGGCTGAACCTTGAAGCGAAGCCAAGGAAGGCCTGTCTGCCAAGTGTTTTATTGCACCAGATGTGTCCAAAGCTTTCCTCACTGATCAGAATCAGCTCGATCGATCGCAGTTTTTACACTAAATCTGGAGGTTTGGAATGCCAATGATGTACTTTTTGGAGACTTCAGTGGACTTGGCATCGATAATGAAATGTAAATGTATCTATCTGCTCAAAAGCTGAAGTTTGTTTACATTTTTTTTTACTGGAACAGACATGAAGAAGAGAGTTTACACCAGATATACAACAAAATATAGAGTTTGTAGAAGAGACAAAATAAACATTCAAACTTCTAATGAAAGTAACAATATACAAGGAACATACAACTGCATCACATTAAAGACTGAAGCAACCAATTAGAGAGCAGGCCTGCTTCTCAGAGGGAGTCCATACAGTACCAGAGCCAATTTTGAGCTAGTGTTTGGAAGTGTTTTGATTTCCATCACTCACCGTCACATGAAACAGACTTTCAGCACGTATCAATCCACAAGCTGACAAACGCATTACACATGTGCCTCTGGCATGTTTATAGGGGTGGTGTAGTCTCCGCTGACAGCTGTTTAAATCACACCTCTGTTCCACTCTCTATACGTTGTGCAATTGTATCTTCACTGCTGAATATCAATAAATCCATACACACATGCAATACTTTCTGCTGCTGTCAGCATGCTGATGCTTGTCACAGTCACCATAGTAACAGAATCTTGAATACAAACTTTTAAACTAGGCCTACCTCTTTCATCAGGTTTTAATTATGAGCCTATCATAATATTAAATTACATATGTTTTTTATACCATTTTTTTTTCTTGTAAAAATGATTATATTTTTCTTCTTTACCTTTAAATATATGCGTTGCTATGCTGAGTGCCTGTATATCGCTGCTGTAACAGTGAAATTTCCCAGCTTGGGATGAATAAATAAACAGCTGACATTAGCCTTCATTGTCATTAGCATGTCCTCATTTTACTATCCGGTTATTTTAAACACAAAGCAGCAGCAGATTCTTTACCATCATAGAAAAATAATGTACACAATATATATATATATATATATATATATATATATATATATATATATATATATATATATAAAAAAGGAAAAAGAAACAGGCATCAAGATGATGTGTGATTCAGTCATTCAATTTTCTGCTTTGTTGAGCATGCCTTGTGGCTACAGTTTTACAGTAACTACTGATGACAATTTGGCAAGTATTCCATGACATTTATTTAAACATTACATAACAAAAAGGTCACAGCTGTCCAAGGCTTCTTTTACTTACTGATAAACACACCGAATTTTAATAAACGGTATAATTAACACTCTGCTGCTTGTTGAGCAGACCTCTGAGTCTGAGGACGTATGATGAAATCTCCTCTGTAAAGACTGCTTTCCCTGTCACTGTCGCTGTGCCCGTTTACATGGAACCTGGCAAAATTACGTCAGATGGAGGAATATTTTTTTTTTTCCATCATTGAATTTTTGTAATTCCTTTGAAGTAAACCATCACTCGGTAATTACTGAATTCCATCTCCTGGAAGATACACATATAATGATAGATGAAACATGTAAGCCTGAACATTTGTACGGTTCTATATAAAGCATTCAAATTGGATTACATTTGTAGCATGTTTGCTTTATCATTTGCTGTTGCTTTTTATCACATGTAAGCATACAGACAGCTGCGCAGCCACAGGAGTGTTACCTTTATTTCACATTCATTCTGTTAGTGCATATGTTCAGTGCGTCCTAGAGGTGCTGGTATTTACGCCTCTCCGTGTGTGTGTGTGTTTGCTTGTCTGGGTATAGGCGTAGGTGCCATAAGGTAAATATATACATACCAGCGGGACAGTCGCCTTCTGACATAATAAGTACTTCAGACTGCTGCTTGCAGGCGTCCCTGCGCAGAAAACACTCGTTCTGGTAGTTCTTATTGTTGGAGCCACACACTGGGGCGTAGTCATTGTTGCACTGCAGGGAAGAAAGAGGAGAAAACAGGTGAGGAGAAGAGCACGGAAAAGGGAGGAGGTCAGATTAAAGCCTTCAGAAACAAAGAAAATACAGAGAATGTACTAGAAAAAAATCTCATCACCATCTTGATATTCTTCTAATATTCTTCCACACTGCATCTTCACTCAATATAATTCTGTTTTTTTAAGTCAATAAATATTCACCAAACCTGTATATATCTCATATATAAGCAGGCTTCAAGCTCAACACAGAACAGCTGAAGATCTGACATCCTGAGCCTTGAACGGTGGAAGCCCCTCCCACAAGGACTAACCAATCATTACTTATGAATAAAGACATGGACCGTTGATAGGATTTCTATTAAATAATAGAAAATGTGTATTCATCTTATTGTGTCTACACTAAAAGCAACAGTTCTCTTGGTTAGGCCACTTAAAAGACAATTCAGCGACCCCCCTGTTCTGTACCCCACATGGTACAGTCTGATGAGCCCTCTCTATAAAGAGCCCTGGAACCCTCCACTTCCTGTTTAGAATTGTGTACCTTAAACTTGGTAGCAACATGCTGAGTTGATGGTGTTACTGGTTGTTAGCAATTAACCAAAATAAAACTTATGTATAGGCCAGTTTAAACGATGATTATGTGTATATTTAAGTAACCAAGAAGTTATTGTTAGCCGGGATAGCACTCTAAACCCCCCTCGCCCCTCTACACAGCTAGAACCACATCTCTTTAATGAACAAAGTAAATGAATTGGTGTTGCCGGTGTGCAACAGCGCTGTCATACCAACTAGCTGTCAGCTTGGCTCATGATTTAGCACAAAACACTCACTTGATATTTCCATATCAAATAAGGCTGTGGTGTTTGCTACAAAAATGGAGGTCACAAGAAAGCAAAGCCATCCTGAGAGGACACCAAAACACTAGAGCAGCAGTGTGCGGATGTCTTTTGCTGTCTACAGATACTCATGCTAGGTTGCTAACCAAGTGAAGCAGTGTCAAGTGTACAAACTTGTATTACTGCCAACGGTTTGGCACACCTTACTTCGGCAGGCCCCCTGCCAAAGGCTTGTAAATATGCCATTACCTACAACAAAGTGAGATAAATCCAAGAGATGTGGCTCCTTTGGTATTGTTTAAAGAGAGGGTTGTGACTTTAAGGTATGAAGGTTGGTCAGTCCAGAAAATATAAAGCATGTAAAAACGTTTCCTCACATTCAAGTAGTGACATCTGGTTTGAGGTTTGTATGACCAGGATTTGTTTTTAACAGGACAATGAGCCAAAACCACATGTGCAGGATATGTAAAGGGCTGTTTGAACAGCAAGGAGAGTGATGGAGTGCTACATCTGCATTCACCCAACCTGAACTCAGCTGACATGAGCTGGGCTGCAGTGTAGGAGGAGCAGCCAACAAGTGCTCCACATATGTGGGAACTCCTTCAAGACTTGTGGAGAATAGTCAATAGCGTGCAAAACTTTTACATTACTGTTATTTAATAGTGTGATATACAATTGCAGTCAGCTGAGATTATTATTATTATTATTTTTATTTTTATTTTGTGGGTCATATTCACACTGCACAACCAGTCTAGCACTTTTTACATCGTGTTGCTCCATTGGAGCAGTATGAGGTTAAGTGACTTGCTCAAGGGCACTCAGCAAAATAGCTGCTAAGGCACAGGAGAACATTACTCATTCATTTCCCCACATGGTTTGTTGCTACTAAGCAAGTCGGGATTTTTCAGATGACTGATGGCACTAGAGGGCTGAGTTTTTTTTTTTTGTCTGTAGAGGAGAGATATTCATTTGATTTGATATTGATTCACCATTGCTACACCACAGAAATAACAAACATGATTATTCAATTGAGAAATATTACCCACTATTCCCTGGGAAGAAGGAACAGCTATGTCTGAGTGTCCACAGAAATTTTAAGCTACGTAGTTGCAAGCCCATAACCTGATTACATTTAACACTGCTGAAAAAAAATGGAGAATGTGTGAAAATGTGTCCCTGCTGGGTGTGACATCACAAGGACAAGGGGCTCACTAGGATAGGCCCTGCAGGAACGAGGCTAAGGAGCTCACGGCTCTTTGTCTCCACTTGTGCTCCCCTTCGAGTCTCTAATGGATTGACCCGGACTCTGTTCTCTCTTGGCTGAATCTTCTGCCTGTGCCCTCGTAACATATTACATCACTCACACAATGGGGCATGTTGTACACACAGGCAGTTATTCAAAGTCTCTGCATGTTTACAGTCACATGGCACATGTCAGCTTCTTATCAGCAAAACAGAACTTGAGCCTCTGTATTCAATTCTTAATAAAAAATCCAATAGAGAAGCCCAATGTGGATATTTCTTCCTTTTTTTGCACCTATACTTTGTTCCACTGGTCCACACACTGCGATATACACAACAAAAAAGAGAGATCAACAGACAAATTGTGTAGATCCTCACATTAGAGAATTACAGACGCCTGCTCAGAGTTGATGTCACACAGATCCTTGCATAAGCATTACCCCAGAGTAAGAAAGCAGGCTGAGCTGTTACTGTGAGGACACCTGTTGAGTAAATACAATAATACAATGTGAGATATTTCATTTTAATACCTCATTAAAATATCAATACAATAATCGTGTAACACTGATTTTTCAATGGTAGCATCTTTTGAGTCGCAGGTTACAGGGCTCAGGGGACACTTTACCAAACTTTTTGGTAATATGTGAAAATATGTGAAATCATACAGCCAATGATGGCTGAGTTTCACTCAAAGTTGAAACACCAATTGTTGAACTTCAGCAGCATTCATCTGTCTCTATTTTCATTGCAGCTCTGTGTCAAGAAAAAGCAGGGGTGTCTGGCTATGCAATGATATTCTGTATAGCTGTATCTAAACTGCACATCATGTTCAGGAAGGAGATTAATAATCAGAGTATATACAAGAGAACCAGCTGAGATTCAAGAGAAACCAGACTATGTCTCTGCTCAATAATTTACATCTCGGAGCGACATCTGAAAAAAAGGACTTTTCACTATGAACAGTATGCTTTTCAACTTTAGCTGCTTTTGTGTGGATGACATTTGATGCCTACACACACACACACACACACACAAGGTCTGATAGCCAAAAGGAGAAGGGCAAAAATAACCACGGCATCGATTCAGGAACCCAGGAGCATCGTAACGATCTAGTGTGAACACAGTTTTTAACAAGCTGAGGGGGGGAAAAGTTGGCAGAATGCACACAAAAGACAGTAAAAGGAGGAGGAGTATAGGAGGGAAAGAGAAACTGCACACTGGCTCTTGATCAAAGGGATTGGGATGCAGGAAGGAAAAGGGCTGTGGAGAAGACAAGAGGCAAAAATGACGAGTGAAATTGGGCTAACGGGGAGAAGTCGGGGGAAATGGATGAGGCTGAGACAGAGGGAGGCTGAGGGGTAATGAAAGTTAAAGGAAAATACAGACGTGATATCCAGACAGCCAGAGAGCGAGAGAGAGGGAGGGAGAGACACAGCCCTGGCTCAACAAACTTGGCACAATAAAAAAGAGCCATATAGTGCCTGAAGAAACCCCGGCATACAGGGGGAAAAAAAGAGAACATCATAAAATAAAAAAGAAAGAAAAGGAAGAAATGGGGACACAGACACAGAGAGGGAGAAGGATAGAAAATCCCCTCAAAGGAGAGCAAGAGAGAATGAAAAAATGGCAACCCCACAAAGGTGCTTGGAATAGCTTACTGCAGGGCCCGTGCTATTTATTTTTTTTGTTTTTTTTTTTTTTTTTTTTTGCTATCGTTCCTCTCTGCCTCCCCCTCTCCCTCACTCTCACACTCTCTCCCATCTGGCTCTGGCTGTCCTTAACCTGGGGACTCTTGCTTTATGCCAGGCATGATGCAACGGAAGGGAAAGCTGCCCGGCAGAACCCTGCGGGTGTCTTTTAAGAGGCTTCTCTTCCTCAACCCATCTCTTGATCTTACCCAGAATTTGGCTCTCAACCCTGTTGAAAGGAGAGGAGTGATGAGGGGGGGGGGGGGGGGGGGGGGTTAAACCTACCATCTCTCTCTAAGAGGAGGAGGGAGAGATGAAGGCTGCAGCTGTGTGTGCGAACTACAGTCTCATATGCAAGGCTTGTAGGAGTGTCTCATGGCTCATCCCGTTTGTATTCTGAGGTGAGGGCGGACCATATGTATGACAGACAGGGAGCAGAAATAGCTTGGCATACATAAAATAAAAGATGTGAAACTCCTTCATCTTGACTTAAAACTCAAAGTGTTGACACTTATCCGCCAACTTCTTTTTATTCATCTGTAACTTTCCCTGATGTGACAGTAAAAGAAAGGAGTGATCTGAGGTTACGATTTCAAACTTTTCTCCTACTCCGCAGCACTTTCTCTAGATGCCACATGACCGATAAGAGACAGAGGCAGGTTTGTTATAGCCCCTGTCGGGGTGCTGCTGCAGCTTTGATCCTCAACTTCCTTGATAACTTAACAGCACATGATGCCGGCAGCCTGAAAATATATGCGCTTCGTCAGCTGTTGCACTTTACAGTAAGTCAGCACAGATGACTGTCAGCTGAGTAGAAAATGAAAAAGACAAAGGTGTCAAGACGAATCTGAGATGAGCGCTTTGAAAGATGGGACACTTTTCTTCAGAGGAGAGAGGGACCATTTGCCTGCCCAAAAATGGGTTGGAGTGAGCATGTTAATGAGATGTGCTGAATGAGACAGAAGGTGAGAAGATTTGAACCTCCACAATTCTCTGCACATGGGGGGAGTGGGTGAAAGGGGTGTGAGGGGTGCCAGTGGCAAGGGCCATATGGCACAGCCTTATGTGCCCGCTGGCTCAGGCTCAGGCCAAAGTCGCAGACATTTCCCTGCAGTGCAGCTCCAACAGAACCTGGACAGTGGTGTGCTGTCATGACCAAGAATACAGAGAGGTGTTAATGGTCGTGCACGTGTGCCAGGAGTGGTATACTGACACATTTCCACTCTTCAGAGCTACAGCTGCACCTCATTTTACAGCAGTTATGTGTGTATTTCAGCCAGTGTCTATTCTTCTCCTTCCACTTACATCACTTCTCACCCATTCATTTTTTTTTCTTTTTGTCATTGGAAATCTATTTTCCAAAAACCTCCTGCAGGGGCTGCTGTGGTTCTGTCGACTCTCCTTATCTGAGCTCCAAAAGCTAAAGCTTTGGGACTGCAGCCAGGACCTGTTGTCTCCCTACCTGCCTAGGATCCAGCACAGGCACACACAGGCAAAGCAACCGATGCATTCACCACCAGAGCACGGGGAAAAAAAAAAAAAAGGAAAAAGGCATCTGCTCCTTACCAGGTCACAACACAACAACCAGGCTAAACAAACAGAAGCATCATCGTTCATTCTGTGCCTTAATAATGGCTTACTGTGTTGACGCCAAGTGTCCGATGAAACTGCTGGTTGGAACAAAGACAGGTGGTAGGAGGAGGAGGAAGAGGAGGAGGGGAAAGCAGAATTCAGAGTGAAAGAACAGGTATGAAGATGTGAGGGAAAGAAATGAGCTATAGATAAAGAAATACATTCAGGAAGGATAGAAGGAATAGAAGAGGTAATTGAAAGGTCAAAAAGCGCAAGGGATGGCGGGGGAGGAGGTGATCGAAACGGGAGGGACAGCGTGCAGGAGTGCAGTGGGATATGCAGAGTGGCGAAGACGCAAAGCAAGGCGATGCGAGTGGGAGACAAAGGAGAGGAGAGATGCAAAGTGAAGGCGGGTGCACGCATCAGTGCGTGACTATGTAGAGGGGTAGGAGCGTGCCAATTTGAGGGGTAGAGCTTTTTTGCGAAATGCAGCAAGAACAAACATGACAGGACATCAGCATCAATGAGCGAGCAAACAAATGACAGCTCCATCCTTCCAGTGGAGCAACCCCCCCCTCCCAAAAAAAACAAACCTCCCGCTGCAATCTCCACATATGCAGAAATCATCATCACTCCCAGCAACAATTACTCACATATTGCAGTAGTGCTAAATAAGATCAGAAGTTTGCAACAAAATATGTTTACATTTTGACTTTTCATATATATATATGTGATAAATGAAACAAGAGTAGACAACCAAAGCTTGACTTCTGACAGCCTGTGTAAAGAGCAGCTCACACGCAGACACTCTGCCACGGATTCATTCTAGCAGCAGGCTTTATATGCTGAAATCTCTAAAAATAACTTAACTGATAACCAGTAACATTAAAATTCAGGGTCACATTCCTCCCTGATGGTGCAGTGACGATCCAACATTTAACCATTATTACAGTCTTCACAGTTGAATCAAATGACGGGGGGGGGGGGGGTCAAGACGATTTAAACCTTCAAATTTAAGCATCTCTAGCTTTGCCAGTGTGAAAACAACAGATGTATTCACTGCAATAAACAAAATTCCAAATAAACGACTTTAAATATTTTAATATGAAATAATATAATAGTCTTTTTTAACAGCAAATAGCCTACAGCTATGGATGAGAACATGTCCCAGTGAAGACAGAATTATAAAAGGCCCTCAGGTCCTGCATGGATGCTAAATAGCCAGATTTAAAGAGACACTACAGGACTGCTAATGACGAGTGTATAATTTGTGGTCATTTTGCATCACTTGTGTCTCTGGGAATCTTTAGCTCAGTGGCACTGGCTACCCAGTGATTGTGTAGTTGTCAGCCTGTTGTGCCTACACTGTGTAAGACATTGAACCATAACTTACTCCTGTGTTATCTTGTCAGGCAGCTCACAAATTCTGTGAGATTACAAACTAATACCCATCAATCTTGCCATGTTCCATGCTATGTGTGTGTGTGGTTGGATGAGGTGGACCAATCGGCGATGTGTGAGGTGTCAGTGGTAACTATGGGCGTGTTCTAGGGGCGACAGTGTCATCCATACATACTGACATCCTAAAATCACATGCCATGTATTCATTTGAAAGTATTCTGGTCTTTCCACAGTTTTTAGAAGGATCTCCCAGATGGCTCTTAGTAACAAACCATCTGGCATGCCAAATCAGAAATCCACACACATTATACTCATAAGCACCTGCCTTCTACCTTCTGAGGAATTTGTTAATCAAATTTCATTTTTTTCCAGTTGGCACTAAATCCCATGAGGCTGTACATGAAACCACCATATTTGTCTGAATTCTGAAGAAATACATGTTTTAGTCGCCAACAAACTGAGTTATCACTAAGAAGAACAAGTGTACTGGCAACAGGTATTTGCAAAAAAGCTCCTCAAGGGAGTTCCCAAAATGCCACCCCCACCTCAGCTGAGATTCCCTGCAGACTGATGGTCCCTCTAGTGTAGCCCCCATCTTCCCTGTGGGTCTGATACAAGGTTACTGGGCCTTTAAATACCTTCAAAAAGGAGGCATCCAGGGGCGGTGACTTTGCCAAATGCCTAAACTGCCTGAAGAGATGTTTGTCAAGATCCCAAAGTGATGTAAAGATCCCTAGGCTCCTGATGATTGGCTTTCCTTGTCGTGTGTGTGTTCACTTGTATAGTTTCTTACCATTTTATCCTCAGCATAATGAACAGCAGAGGCATCCAGTTTTGAATAAAGCAACATGAAACTTCTGTTTATTTATCAGTCTGGAGTTTCTGTCTCCCTCTTCTAACACTAAAAGTGATTACACAAATATTGATGTGTGTAGGTGAACTCATGGATTAGGACCTAAGGGAGTGGCTGGAGTTTTATGTAATCTGAGAGACATAACACCGATATAGGCAGATATTCTCAAAGGAGTTATGAGTGAGTGTTGGCAGGGTTAGGATTAGCTAGTTTGCTAACACAGATTACCACTGGTGTGTTTTTTCTTGGCTGGAGAGCACTTAAGGAGAAGGGATTACTTCAATGCCTGGACTTTATTTTTTTTTGTAGAAGTGTTTGTCCTTGTGGCTCAGTTTGCCTTGAAAGTGATGGAAGAGAGTATGCAGCCACTGAATTTCTATGTACAAACACTGAATATTACATTACTATTACATACTTTATTTGCAAAATTCCAGAGAGCGAAGTTCAAATGTTTAACTCCGACATTCCAATATACCATGATTATAAAGAATTTTTATTGTCATGTGCAATGGTGGCTTTAAGCTTTTAAACTTCAGCAAACAGAGTTAATTAAACAGAAATAAGAAAGACCAAACAGCATTGACTCATAGCTGTCCATATGTTGACCTATATGCATTACCTCATCACCTAGCCAAAGCTCCACAGTAACCATTTACACACTCTTAAGCTGCCATTTTATCTTCATTAATGGCTAATTATGAGCTTCCAGCAGGTGCTAACCACTCAAACTCTAAGTCTCCCTGAAAGGATCCTAGTATCATTTTAGGCATCATCAACAGTTGAAAATCAAATTGATCACTGCCATCATCATCATCATCTAAAACTTCTCACCCAGCCCCTGCCACTTTGCATCAAATTCAGAAAGCAGCTGCAGTATCTACAGAGAACTTATCACACAGCTAATGATATGACTGTGGCTCTGTGTAGGGCAAATTTAGAGTGCTGCTATGCTAGCACAACAGAGACTGCTGCGCATGCAGGAAATCTGGCAGATGCTATTCCCCAAGAAAGCTTTAACTCAAATGGACTTACTGTGGCAGCCTTTCAGTCACTGACTCTTAAGTCAGCCTGCTAGCTTACAGTTAATTCCTTCACTCCCAATGTATCACAACAATAAGCAACACTGTACCACAACTATTCGCCCTTACACATTAAAACAACTTGTACACTATATTTAAAAGTCTTACCCTGAGTTTCATAACACAAATACTCTGTCTGCAAGGCTAAAACTAAATATGAAAACTGAATTCTATGATCTGTGCTTCTTCCTCTCACAGTTGCAATGTTATTAATTTCATTTTTTGATGTTATCACATACACATGTGTGTTTACTGCAGATTTCCAGAGAAGTGAACTACATAAATATCATTATAAAGAGCTATCTTCGGCAAGAACAACCACAAGGAATCAAGTAACATCTCAGAGTCTGAGATTACATGAACAGACATAAGCAATTGAGACAGTATCAGCTTCAGAAATCCAGTATTGATTAGGTTTTACTTTATTTATAGTTACTTCCACTTCAGCTTGACGTGTCTGAGGCAGCCTTTAAAATTTTGAAAGGTCCACAAGACAGCACCAACCCTCTGAATGTTAACTGCAGGGATGCTTCCAAACTCACATGCAAATTCTGACGCATTATATTAACAATCACATCATTAAGACATCTGCTTTCTCTCAACCGCTTAACTAGATGATTAAGGCAACAAAAAGAACCCCACTGTGTACGCGATATCATTGCAAGTACAAGAAAGGCCAGCTAAACAACTTTTACTCATGCACACTTCTCAAGAGAATGACTGTGCATGTGGGCCCTGCTCACTATCCTCCTAAATACAGAGTCAGTGGCTCAGAACTGCTGAAAAGGGATTTCATTCAGCTGAAGGACACTCTTGGGAACCTTTCCATGCAAGCATCTCAGGCACTACCCCAACATAAAACGGTGGTATGAAATGCTCCACTACACCGCTCTCCCTTCATCAGCATGTGTGGCATACAGAATTTCAATGACAACTTTGACATTTTCCAGGGAGAGCAGAAAACTGTTTCAAGAGGATCCACTGATGTTAGCTGGGAGTTAAGGTGCTACACAACAATTAATTTACATGGCCTTCAGAAACATCTTTTGAAAATACCTGAGTGCATCTAAAGCTATCTTAGAAGAGGCACCGACGCACTGTTTGTTCATCAATAAAGTACACCTACAGAAGTTGACCCCCCCCCTTCTTGTATGAGCCGTAAACCTTTCATAAGCTTCTGATATTAGCCATACATTAAGAGGGGCTGTTAGATTTTCAGCTGCAGGCTCACATTCTTGCAGTCCCCTCTGAAACCTCTCAGCTCAGAATAAACTGAAGCACTAGTTTGTAAACCCTTAAAAGGAACATGCAGATTTGAGACGTGGGAGTGATATGTCTAATATGATATTGACAAGAAAGTCATGTTAATACGCATAGGCGTATTAACCACATGGTCAGAGGCATTGTGCATATGTTTGTCTGCGTGCTTTAATGGAATTTCTTTAAATTTGGTAGAAATCTATGGTAATACTCTTGTGTGTCTCTATGGTTACAGGCTATTATTCTGTACATATCCAAGTCTAAAAACCCGGTGACCCTCAGCCTTCCAACCACATTACCCTCCTCCCTTATCCCTTTGGCAACACAATTTCTTCCGTTCTGTGCCATAAATGGTAATAGCACTCATTCATGCTAGCGTATGAATGAATGCGTGAAATAGTGTATAAAAGATGAAATAGTGGTTACATGTTTGTGTCCTTCAAGTGAAACTCTGTATAATGTATGCAGAAGCCCAGCACTGACATGTTCACATAAGTAAGACCTCTAAGAATCCTGTAATTAGGAGTATAAAGAGGAAAAGTGGGGTTAAGCAGGAGGTCACAATGGAAGAATGGCCTAATGCTAAGACCTTAGATTCCATTTTCCTTATGACTGCCACTCTGGCTTTTAACCCTGACCTTGAACATTACCTCAACCAAGTCTTTGTCACCATGATGTTGAGTGTTGCTTTTACCCTCTAACACCAAAACATCTTTATACAAACAACAAGAACAAGAAGAAAAGTAGACTTTGAATCACTTTTTTTTCCTCCGACTGTTCAGTCAATTTTGTCTTTTTACAACATTTTCAAATCTCTCAATCCCCATTTCCAGACTACAATATAGATAACAAGAAGATTTCACATTCATTATCCAGGGTACATATTCGTTTAAACTTGAAACTTCAATTTCCGTACAAACACGCTGCTGCATAATGTTCCTTTGGCCATAATCCAGAGCAGAGTATGTGTACCAAGGAAAAGAACAGCATAAGCCATTTCAATAAATGTTCAACAACGACACATTTACACATCCAAGGGTAAAAAGACCTCGGGCAGTCATGTGGTATGAAGTATGACTCTCATGAATGGGAGCAAAAAGAGGGGGAAACAGGGTTAGGGAGAAGGTCACGGTGAATGAATGAGCCAACATAATGTTGGGACTTTCACACAAGAAATCACTGTTCGCTTTCTACTGACGGTCACGTTGGCTTATTTTTACCATGACCTCAAGCGTGACCTCAACAAAGTGGTTAACACTGTAACCACAACAATGAAATGATACTTTCTCCTAAATGAGTTGTTTTTCCAACTGTGGCCCACGGTCGGATTTTTTTTTAATGCCCCCGGCTTTCGTCTTAAAATGTGTTATTTTTGGCCCGCCAGCTAAACAGAATAGATCACACAAAATTACATGATGTTCTGAGCAGACTAGTGTCAGCTCACGCTGTCTGCGTCGTCACAGTGCCGCAGGACTTAGATGTTGGTTACGTCATTACGTCTCATTTGCATGCAAACCCGTGTAAACATTACATAAAATTAAAACATTTTATGGGCGCCAACTGCTGCTCTTAAACCAGACCAGGCCAGGCAGTAGCATTTGGTCGCAATCAGCTACAGAAGTAAACACTTAATTAATTAAGAGATTATAAAAAAAATTTCAAAGGTTAACCCAACCTTTTTTCACTACTGCCCATGTTGGTCGTATTTCCACTCATGTACCGTACAGCTTAAAATGCCAACACACTAGGGGTGGGCGATATGGCAAAAAATTTATATCACGATTCTTTAATGATAAAATCACGATCTCGATTTTATCACGATTTGTTTTTACATCGACACTAATTTGCATGTTTCTGTGTAAATGACGTCAGGTAGCCTGCTCTGTCACTTCTCAAAAACTATCAGTAGATTTTAAAGGCAAACAACAACTCTGATAATGTGCACTCAGTATTAGTTTTCAATAAACATTAAAATTTAAATAATTACAGAACAAAATAAAGTTTTATTTCAAATAGGTTAAGACTAATGTAGTTCTGTAAAGTATTATTCAACAGTTATTTAAACAGACTGAAGTGAGCCTCCTAAGGGTTAAACAGTAAATACAGTATTGAGACTTAAGTAACTCTTAAAGTTCAATGTGATTTAGAACAAATGATCAAACTTTCATGGGAATCATATCTAAGGACAAACGGAGCTGCTGCTGTCACCTCTGTCCACCGTTTACTAGAGTCCTCATATGGAGCCTCTTCATCAAATGCCTGCGTTATTGTTTTGGTGACGTCATTAGCTGTTGTCTGTGTCTGCATCTGACACACACACACAGGTGCTGATGGCACAACAGCAGCGAACCTGAATATAACATTGATAATGTTCAGAGAGGTGGGCGCGTACGCGCTCATAGCATTATAATACACGCGGCCCTTCCACTGCGACACACGTCGCGTGCACACAGGCTTAGAAGACGCGCCGCTGCTGCCGGCAGAAACAGTACCGAACATAAAGGGGGAGTTCGTTTTAGGGACCAGTTGCTCGGTTCTCTTTTCGTTTTCAGCCGTAGCTTCCTAACAGGGAGGCTGTCATTGGTTGGTCGTGTTCACATTAAGCGCACTGAGAGTTGGCCGAGTGAAAAAAACTCGAACATAGAACTGCAATTAATAGAAGGTGCTCTATGGACGATAAAACGATCTCTCCGTTCTGGTAGATCGCCGATACGTTCAAATCCTTCACGATCATTTATCGTCAAATCGCACAGCCCTACAACACACCATCATCGTCCTATCCACAACTCGCTGTCCTCCACTGTCTGACTTCACAGGAAACCCAGATCTTTCCCACAATACAGATTTAACACAAGGACACATAAACTGAACTTACAATGGACTAAAACTACTGGACCCAATATACTAGTCGTCAGTGCAGCCATCAGACTATCTAGACAGTAACACATTAGGATAGATGAGTTCCATTTGTTCTGTCTTTTTTCAAAAGATGGCAAAGGACACCTGGACAGACAGCTGTGTCAGTGAGAGACAGTCTAAGTGTCCATCAAAACACACCATTTACAGTTGGTTTGAACAATACACCAAGGAGCAAACCAGGGAAAAAGAAGGAGTATAGTACAGCTCTGAGGAAAAAACCCATATAAGGGATGCAAATGGAGGCCTCTTGCCTCCTGTGGGATTGTTGCCTTCCTTAAATTAGATGCTTTATTCCCCTCGTGAACATCATTTGACTTTCTGTCTTACTCACAGATGGGATTAAGAATTAAATTAAAACTTTTGAGCATTCAAGATGTTTCCATATCCAAGCTTGGTCTCTATTGTACCAAACACTGAAACATGAACTCACACCATCGCACCATCACACATACACATCACTTCACTTTCCGAATAGATGTGTGATGCCAATTTAAAGTTTTGGTTTCATAAAAACATGTAATTCTGTGTTGATTTAGATGTATTACACTGGAACCTTTGCAGTTTACTCAGTTCATCCTCCTGCCCTATACCCTGCTGATACCAGTATGCATCTGTCAAATAATCTTCATACTGCTTAGCCTTGAAAAAACTATTTCTTTAGTTTTCTTTTTTTTTAAAGATTTTGATCTCACAGAAACACCCACGTTCTGTGTCTCCACAGCTTATTAAATACTTCAGAAATTTTGAAAACTTTATTAATCCCAGGGGGAAATTGCTTACATTCCAGGTGCTCCATGCATGATCAGAATGTGTGAGCTCATAACAAATTATCCACTTCCACAGACACATCTGTGCTCAGGGACATTTGTTTAAAAAAAAAAACAAGTGAAGGAAAATGGATTTGTGGCATTTATAAAGAATCAATAGTTACTTACAACAATGCTGCTCAGCATGTGCAGCTAAGCTGGCTCCAGCTCAGCTTTACTTTACACTTCTGCAGCTAAGCTGCTAGCTGCTATAAATTTTTTAGCAACATGGCTATTACCACTAAATAAAGTTACAGGGCTTTGTAAGTGCATGCTTTCTTAGTGTTAGCGGTGTAACTGCATGGTCTCTGTGTGAACAGAGTTAGCTGAATTATTGTCTTCAATGTTGACATATATTGGGGCTTCGCATTTTTACAGTAATTGAGAGATTATTTTTCTGGTTGAACATATTTGTCTGAGAAGGACTGTCCTAGCCAAAATAATTGCCGTATAGTTGTCTGACACAGACTCAGAATAAGGCCCTGCTGATTCTGAGTAAATCTCAGCGGACCATTTGACACGCTTTAGGGTTTAAGATGCTGCATCAGCCTCTCTTCCCTGTGGTCTTGCAAAGGGACTTTCAGCAGACCACATAATGTGTGACTTTAAGGAGTTCAGTAGAAACAGCTTTAGCTTCCTTATTTGTTATTTATTAGTAGGGTCTTTCCTACAGGCGCTGTAGCCCACCCACACAGGGTTTTTCACTTACTGATTAGATCTCTTCTGAGGACTGTGTGGATGACACGATTGTCATTTTGCACCTGTGTAGGTGGCAGAATCCCCCCTTCCCCAAAATAAATAAATAAATAAATAAATAAATCTTACTGATTCATTTACTAGGGTATATTGTGTTTTCCCTTGTAATATCCCCGCAGGGAGTAGAGAAGAAAGAAGAAAAAGTCTGTGTGCATGTGCAGTGTCTTTAAATGTAGATGTTTACAATAATCAAATTCTCACTAGGAAATCTGACTGCTTATCTCACAGTTTTGCCTGCAGGCATTTGTCAGCGTTAACACACTCACAAACAGTCTCATGTGGAATAAACTGTGGGTACGCTTTTTCTGGCTTTGACACAAAATGCATTCAGTGAATACTATCTGTCAAAATTCATGACTCAACCACCGGCAGAACTCTGCACCCTTTTTTTTTCTTTTTGTTTTTACAAATCTTATCAAGTTTTTGAAATATGTGACAAATATAACCATCCATTTAGGATGCCAGTTTCTTTTATATTGATCTTGTACACCTAAAAAACTACAATGGCTGCTTATTTTAGGCAAAGTCAAATTAATAATAATATATTATTATACACTGATATGTCCTGACTTGCTGTGATCCATGTGTCCTGGTGATTTCACTATACAATAGTGTGTTATAGAAGCAAAAGCAACTCACCATGATAATTTTTAACTGACTTTTAGGTGGGTGATTTTTAGTATTTAAACTTTAAACAAATATAATACATTTTAAACTAGTACTACAACAAAAACACTGTCAGACAGCCAGCTGACAATGACTGCCCAGGGTTACTGTGCAAACATACGCACAAGTATTCAGACAAAGACAGACACATACTACAATCTCAGGCACATCCTTCATCCAGAGAGACCTGACTGATAGCCTGATCCATTTCCTGTATCCATTAGAGGCGGCTCTAGATTATGCAATTCATCCCAAGGCTATCATCTACCTCTATCAATAATAAACATCTCCACGAAACTAGGGCTAGCCTCCGAGGATGGGAGACGGCACCGCCCGGCACGTTCTACTTCTGATAAAAACCCTCCGACTGCTCGGCCCGCACTGAGCGTTGCATTTGCTTTTTCCACACGACCTGTCTTTAGTTGCTCAGACCCCCCCACCCCCCCAGGCACAATCTTTACTTATGCCTTCTCACACTTATCGAAGCTGCAGCTTTATCAGTTCTGACCAAGCGGCAACCTTCGGGGCTCAAAGTGGAAGCCCATGCGGAAGTGTCAAAACTTGTAATTCACGCCGCAACAGCTGGGGGTTGGCTCCAAAAGCGAGTAATTTCCCATAGACTCCCATGTTAAAATGGCCGACTTCACAGCAGAAATTAACATGTTTACGGCCTGGTACAAAAAAACACTCTGGTCTCAGATGATAGGTTCTCTTCTGGTGTCAATTGTAGGGGGGGTGAATTTTTTTACAACCCACTCGTTTCAATGGTATTCTGACTTAAAATTACGCCTAATTATGGGCGTTGCCGCTTGAGTGACAGACAGTTGACGTATCACAGCGTGAGTTTCCTGCTCCCACGATCGCCCGCCCCCCTAAACCCCGCTCGTGCTCCCCCTCTTTGTCCATATTTGAGAGTTTTGGCGGACGTGACGCTGTCAACATGGCGGCGGTCATCACGTCCCGGAACCTCCCACCGAGCCTCAGAACGGCTCTTCAGAAACAAACGGGTGACGTCACGGAAGCTCTGTCCATAGTTTTTACTGTCAATGGTTCTGACACAGACGTCTCAGCGCCTATGGTTAGTGGTGAGCAGCACCTGTGGCTCCTGATGAGACACAGACGCTCTCATCCAAGATTCCTCTGCGTCTCCGCTACACCCTTTTGTTTTTCCTTTTCTCATCAGCTGGCCCCCGCCGCCAACTGATTGATGTCCAGGGTTTAGTGTTTGTGATCTGACCTGGTGATGTGGTGGATCAAAGGTGGGGGGGAGTGTGTATCTCACCTACACATGCCATGTACAATTTTAATTTATTTTTATTCCCACTGAGCTTTTCATGTGTTTCCTAAGAATCAAATCAAAAGAGACACACACACACAAAGAGAAACAAAATGAGTTAAATTCAAGCTTTAAACCGCTGCCACCACCGCATCACTCTACTACTGAAGGTCCTTTTCAATAGCAGAGCAGGGTGTGATTATCCTGTAAGGCTTTCAACTTTTTGCTGCATTTTTGTTTCATGTTTGGCCATTAGTAGTGTGAGCAGAAATGATTCATCCCCTGGCTGCAGATTGATGAAAATACATGCTTAATATATAATCCCAGACCCCCATACAATCCAAAAAACATGGACATTTTTTACTTTTAAATTGGATTAAGTTAAGTGCTTTGCAATGCCTCTATGTCAGGAAACATGGTCCTGAAAATGCCCTTTACATCACATGATTTGCAGCATATTCCTGCTTTAAGCATCAGATTAGACCTAAAAAATGATGAGTGGGGCAGCTCCACTGGCTGCTTCTACTACACTGCCACTCTCTACATAGTCGCTGATATACTGTAGATAAAGTAATAATTGCTGGAAATAATCGTGTATGGCAGGACTCTGGATTCTGAAGTCTTTTCATTAGTTCTTTATATCCCTTTCCTAAATAACACCAAAAATAAGAGGGAAATGTTAAAAATATTATCAAGGAAGAATCTAAAAAATGTCAAGGGGTGGCTCAGATGACAGGAACTCAACATTTTCAAAATAAATAAACATCTAACTAAAGGTTAGATGTAGTTTCACAAAGTTGCTAACTTTGAGCATTCTACATGGTGCCTCTCAAACATTTCTCATTTATTTGTAGTTTATAAATGTTATTTTCTAGTCAACGTTCATAAAAACAGCAGCCTCCACGTGGATACAGTCAGGATGGAGTTTTCCGAGAAGTAGGCGGGGCCACATATAACAGCCACACAGAGTGGTTTTACTTCAGGCTCTTGGACTCGTTCTATTCAAGTATCTACGTCATTTTCTGAAATACGAACTACTAAGTCAGATAATGGGTTGTAATGAAAGTAGTACTATTGCACTTTCAGTCATTTTTAAACATTAAAAACGAAACATTAACATTCAAGCATTTTCAAGGATCTCAAGCACCGGTGGGAACCACGTAGTTTTAAGCATAGAATACCTTGTTTAGTTGGTTACCGTGGTTACAACTATCCATTCACATATTCTATATTGTATTTCCTGCCTGAAAAGGTGCGCTTATCACTTTCTCATGGTGTCTGTTCCTGCCATTGAAGGACTTCCATTGAAATCTGTTGTACTACTTTTCCCACTAAGAACACCAAAATCATAAATCATGTCACATACACTGTGTGATGTGATGTCAGACTCTGACAATGCATTTGTATGTACCGCGGCCTGCTCGAGTACATCATTGCACTGCATTTTATTTAATAATAATTTTAATTAATGTTAGTTGATTTAATTTTAGTGTGAAGGAACTTAAATACTCAAACTATCAAAAAGAAAAACATGATTTAAGCATACTAGAGAGAAATAAGAGTCACTAAAGTGGATAACATGAGTTCACAACATGAGTCACCTTAGATCAACAGGGTTTATGCTGTGTCACTGTGTTTATGTGAAACAAGCATTTGTCAGATTATTAGCTTCATGCCGGGGGGACTGACCTTCCTTCATGCAGGGATGCAGAGACGACAAAATCTTAATGATGGCTCACCAAGGAAGACAAGGACTGGTGTGGGTGGTGTGTCTGATAATGGTCACTGACAGGGCTGGGGTCAAGTTCCTTTCATTTTTAGTCACATCAGGCATGGTTTCCCAGAGAGAATGGCCTCAAAAGGGGAAAAACTAGTTGCAGAGAAAAACGTGTGTACCCGCACGCACAGTAAAGTTTGACTTCGCTTTAGGTAAAGTTTAGCAGAGCCGACGCCACACTACCACAAACAGTGCATTGACAGAGAGGGTGGACGAGAGAAAAAAACAACAACGAATCCCAGAGGAGCGCCGTCACAGTGACAAATCTGTTCTGTGCCTGACACTGTGTTGTATTCCGCAGACCTCCTGGACAGAGGAGTGTCGAACGCTGTCTGGTTAAGTGACAAACTGTTTTCCCATGATGCTTTGCCATGTTTATGCACACCGGTCAAGTCATCGCAATGGAGGGAAAGACAAAGACAGAGAGAACAGAGAACAGAAAACAGCAACGAAGCAGGGTATTGGACAAGCAAGGGGGGGGGGGGGGGGGGGGGGGGGGGGCAGCCGGAGTGTAGTGGAAGAGACAGGAGTTACTGTGACAACGGGAAGATGGAGAGAGATAGAGGGAGACTGGGAGGTGGCTGGCTTGTGCTTTCTGCTCTTTAACCGCTTGGCAGTCTTCTCTTGATTAGGGCCTAGCCCGCCAGTCCCTGCGGAGTCTCCCCAGCCGAGTCACCAGAGACAGGCTCCTCTGTAATAGTGTCTGACAGGCCAGCCAGAGCCACAGCGGAGCTGACACAGATGCTCCGTTTTTTTTTTTTTTTTTTTTTTTTGGAGAGACAATTTCTCTCTAAGTCCAGTGCCTACTTTCTCTGCCTTCGCATTCTAACAGGCAGCGAGCCTAACTGTGGTGGATATTTGTCATAAATATCCACATACGTGGAGCTTATGTTTTATTCCCATTCTAAATTCTAAACCTCAGTGTTGCAGTGGCAGCAGAACTCGGTTGTACAAACAATGGGTATTTTTATTTTTTTTTGTTCTATAAACTCAGTGCTGTCATGGTTTACAGCTCAGAGCCACCATACCCCAAAGCTGCGTCCACTTTATAGAGCTTTAAAATGCTTACACATGCTGTTTTTTTATAGTAGTACCTAAAATAAGCTCTGTCAAGAATATGTGCTAGAAAAAAAAACACAATTATGTCAACAGCTCGCTCCATGCAACAAGACCAGCATGTGTTAAACCCTCAATTTCCTTATTACCATCACTGGCTTTGTTTTAGTTTGCACGCACTCACACACAAATATGTGCTCAGAACTGGCCTCCTCTTGCCTCTTGCTAACTTGTCTTGCTGGTTTTAATTGGTATATTTATCTTGCAAAGGAAAGAGGTAGCTGTGCTCCACCACAGAGAGCCTCTGACAGGAGAGATGCAAGAACCCAAAGAATTAAATGACCTAAATACCAAGAACAACAACAAAAAACTAAATATATTCCTCACAGGTGTTGCTTAGCCCGGCTGATAATTTTGGTTTTCTACACCAAAGTGTAGAAATATATCCAACTCTTTCTGTTTCTTCTCGGCTGAAACATTGCATATCATAAACTACTCACCAGAGTTTACTTCCAAGCAACTGGGAGGCACAAGCAAAATGCTTAGACCTACAAAATTCCATTCACTCCAAATATACTGCAGTAGCTGCAGAAATCTGAGATGGATCAAAACAGGGAAAAAAATGCATAAACTGAGTTTTAATTTTACTAAAGAATACAACATGCCCAACGTTGGCCCGATGACGAGATATCATTGCAATGATCAGTTTCTAACAGAGCTGGGAGATGAAAGGATTTCAAACAGTTACATTAACTTTCTTATCTAAACCAAAAGCTTCAAAGTTTCCATCTCTCACTAATGACAGAATCATAACTAACTAAATACAAACAGCTGTGCGACCTCACTGAAGGACATTAAATTGGACATGCCAAACAATTAAAACAAACACAGTAAAAATAAGTAGTTATTTTCTTTTCACATATTATCATAATGGCAGTGACTTTTGTCTCATTAACTGTAGTTATTGTCAGTCCAGCTGCTGAAAACAGCTGCTCGGCTAAGGCAGATGTCCACAAATTCAATTACACTAACAGTTGAAGAAAACCTTCAGTATTTACCACCGAAAGCGTTGATGAGATCATGCGGCTGGTTGTAAATCAAGCTACCGCAGCTGATGTTAACCAACCAGCTGCTTCTGTTACTGAGCTAATTTAGCGTTAATGTGGCTAGCTACACTTGCTGTACAGCAACTGAGAGGACGGGCTTGTTTCAGTCATCTTAGAGGTGCCACCTACTGGCACATCTGGGTATTACAACAAAACTACAACATTTTCTGACAGAAGATTTCAGCAAGATGCTAAAAAATGTTTAAAAAGCATCCAAAAGATGTCACTACCATAACTGCTAAATGTCCTTTTAACAACACGTCCTCATGAAAAAACACCACATTATGTCGATATTACATCAACCAGATACAATCACAGTTACACTTATGCCAACAGATCGTATTGACATATTGACAAAGGTCAAATCACCTTGGGGTGAACAAAGCTTTAAACAAATTGCTAAAATGGTATCAATGGTGTTGTTTTGTTATAAATAACTGTATTTCATGATTAATTTCTACCTACTCTGTGTTCTATATTTATCTTGCGCTTGCTTAAGAATCCCGGGCACTGAGCATCTTGCTATTTGATATATATATATATATATATATATGATATATATACCATGGTTACGTTATGACGAGCGGTTGTGAGGATAGCAGCGCCAAATTAGCTGTAGCAGCATTGTGAGCATGTACCACTGTTTTACATCTTATATGAAGTCTTGTGTAATTGTTTTGTTGCTGGTGTTGAGTTTTTTCCACATTTGATATGAGTAATTTGTTATGGCTGTAATTGCTGTGTAATCTGTGTGAATGCGTTTAACTGGCTGCTAGAGTAAAGCAGACGTATACAGAGAATGGCACTTTTTTTTTTTAAGAAAATCTAAGAAAGACTTAAGGAAGTGTTTCTTGAAATTAAGAAAATAAAAATAACTTTTTTCAATTCAATCATTTTTTTTAACCAGGATGCATTGACTTTTATAGAAAGCCTGATAAAAACCCAGAGGCCAGGTTGGCATTTACCGTTCCGTCACCTTCATTCTTTTCATTTTTATCAGAGTCTTTTGTCCAGGATCCTGCTGTTAAGAGCTTCAAAGTGCAGTCATTTATACCGGCCAGTGTCTGAAAAATAAATTTACCATTATTCAAAAAAAAAAAAAAAACTCAGTCCCAGTCCGTTCACATGGCTCTGGATGAAAGGATGATAAATAAATGCAAATATATGGAATGAGGTCTACATCAGAGGCTGGTGTCAGTACCACCTGGGCCTGTGTGAATCTGTGTAATCTCAGGTATTTCATTACTTTACATTCCATATTATTAGCCTACTTGTATGGATGTGAAGGATGTTTGTGTAGGCTGCGTGTGAAAAGGGAGAGGGAGGTTTTATAGATGTGTTTCTGCTGTCGGAGGAGCACGGAGAGCATTTGTAAAGGTGTGTATGAAAAAAAAAATGTTTTCACAGGTTCTTGTTTAGTGCAATGTGAAGGACGCACTGCCCTTCCACACCCTCCCATCAACATCATATGAACCCACATTAAGCTCTCATCCCCTCTTTGATGTGCTGTGAGCTTGAGCGGTCCGAGCCATCACAACAACCCAAACATTAGATGGCTTCCGGCAGTGAAAAGTAGGAGAGCAATTTGAGGTCACACATTACACTGAATAGTAGCCACATCAAATAACCAGCAGGGAGTATATTGAAGACCAAATGTGCTGCCAACATTATTCTAAATTCTTTTCCATAAAGTCAATAAATAGGCCTTGTAGGGTCAATGTACATAATGGTGTTTGATGTGTTCGAGGCGGTCAGATGATACTTTCTGCATGCTGAGGAATGATACAAGGTTTTTTGCACAATACACGAAGCCGAAACACTGTGACCTTGTATAGCAATGTCTATACGTTTCTACATTTTAGTTATTGTACTACTTTTTTATGCCTAACTTTGATAAATGTGATTGTTCACAAACACATGCAGTATTTTATGCAGCTAGAAAGATCAGATATTGGCATTAATACAGTTAATTGGGTACCAAAGTGCACCAAAGTGTACCAAAGTAATGCCCTATTTCATACAGCCCACATATCTGAACAAATGAACCACCTACTTAGAATGACACCATCTGGTCATGAGGACCAATGCACACACAAATAAAGGCCGCCAAAAGTCTATATAAGTAGGTGGAGTGCTCTGGACTGTCACCCAGAGGCTCCTTTCTGTTGGTTACTTGTGGGTAGGCATTGTAAACAACAACAACTGAAAACCATGTTAAAGTTTAATTTCCCTCCACGGCTACCATGGTGACGAGTCCTGACCCAAACAAAACATTTGAAACGCACTTAGGTAGAACCACAGGTGGGCATCAGAAACATAGACACAGGTCATGCAATGGCCTGGAAATATCAACCTTTTCTTACAATGACACGTCACTGGAAGCCACTCCACAGTAGCATCCCTTCAACAGTGATGGAAAAACTGCGGCTGAGAGGTCGAGCAACATCGTCTCACTAAAAACAGACATTATTCAAGTGCACTACACTGACTGGATTCATATGTATGAAGTCACTGGCCACGAAGCACAATTTGCAAAGACTTTCTTGTGCACGTGCTGAACCCGACCTGTATCCGGAACACTAGAAGAACTCTTCGACCCAGGCCCGTACTCAGCTGCGACGAGCTGTTAGTAATCCTGACTCAAATGACCTGTCACACAACGCACATCTGCTGTGCTAACATCTGCCTCCCATCCATCTCCCAAACTCTTCCGCAGGAGTCACCTAAAACCTCGGACACTTTTATAGTTGTTCTATTCACACTCTGCTAACATGTAAAATCTGACTTGTAAACAGACCTGCTGCGTCTCCTCACAGCATCTCCAGCTCTGCCCTTTGAGACTTGAATTCCTTTCAAGAAGAAATTGCTTTACTCTATTTTGTTGAATGAGGATGTGAGCTAATGCACCTTACATTTTAGATTATTTTTAACATTTTTTGCTATAATTTATATGTCACAAATTAATAGAAAAGTTATTTTCAATTCATTTATTTTTATGAGCATTAATTGTAAACTTAAGCTCTCTAAAGATCATTTCACCAATTTTGATGTAAACACTGAATTAGTCATAAAGACAGATACATTATGTAAATACTCTTAGTCACAACCTACATATGGTAATTATGCTCCTGAAAGGTAAAACGTATCCTCTGCCACACAAAACCCTCCATCTCCACTACACATATTGAAATAACTGCTTAACCTGTTGCACCACTTTGCATTATCAGTAGTATTCGTCCTCTGCCTGTGTTATACAGATCCCATCTGTTGACTGAAATATAATGGAATACCTCTGAAGGGCTTTTTAATGAAAAATGATCCTAATCTTTCCCTAAAGAAATATTGCTACAGTAATTACCATTTACATCCCACTCCTAATGACCTTATAAAAATAAAACTCAAGTTATGATCTTTACTTAAACCTACCTACAAATTGAAAGCCTGTGAAAACAAAGGAAAAAAAGAAAAACATTTTTTTTTGATCCTACATGGAAGTGAAAGTCTCCTGTGTGAAAGTAACCCATTCCTGCTCTGTACACTGATGTACCTATAACACATTTTTCTATGAGTGGTTGTCATGGCAGCTGGTGTGACGGTGGTTTTGATGTTTTGTTTCAAATCACTGTGCTTTTCTGTTATGGCAAAAAAAAAAAGATTTCAAATGAAAAAAATATTACTGTTTTTAAACATCATCTCAGTCAAAGAAAAAAATACTGACAGTGTGCAATTAAACTTACTTCCCTCTGACCTTTATCTGCAGTAATTATGCCGTATGTGCATATAATAAATAAACAGCCTGTATTTACAGTTTGTACATGACAAACTGTAAATACAAATGACAAATTATTCTAGTGTCTACAACCTTAAATAACAATAATAAAAAAATAAATAATAATAAATAAATAAAAAAACGCCATTACTGAGAGCAATGGAAAGTGCCATTTACCCTTTGGTGGACAGTTTTAGAGCGTTTCACAGCATCATGATCGCATATATTTTTAGACAAACCTTTTGGGAATCAGCCCTGTGACCTGACATTAATGAAACCTAACCAGCAACAATAGCTTTTCCCAGCGGCTATTGTGAGATGAATTACAAGGAAATGTATTGTGATTAGTCATTACACCCACAAAAACATGCAACAACTCATTCTCAGGTACGTGAGTGCATGTTGCTTTGTGGCAGTTTGACTCCGGTTAGTGAGAGAAAGTCTTTCAAGAGTCAGTGTGAGGCGAATCTAATGCATCTTGGCAATGAATAGTGTCCATTGATTCCACCACATCAAACTCACTTCCTCTCCACAGAGCGCCCCTTGCATGTCTCTTTCTTGGGTGTTTTTTTTTTGTGGGAATGTGTGTGCACATCCATAGATTCTGCGGGGACAAAGGAAAAATCCATCCAAGAAGAGAATTTATGCAATTTCCTTTTCTCCCCTGACAGTCCTGAATGAACTGCCAACAGGAGAAAAATCTTGGACCTACAGTATCTATGTGACGCTGATTGAGAATGACTGATTATTTCAGGGCATAGCAACAGTTGCTAGGCCAGGAAGGTCATGTTTACATTGACTGATGAAACAAAGGCGGCACCATCAGAAAAACAGAAGATGCATAGCTGGGTTGACCTCAGACTAGTGGTATAAAGCTAGGAATTGTGGTGTGTGACCTGCTCTTTTCTTGAGAACGCTTCACTGACAGCAGTATCTGTGTGAGATCTCCTCAAGAGGAATGGAGCTTTAATGTCATTTATCTACGGGCTCTCTGTTAACGTTTGCTCCCAGGGAAGTACGAAATTGAGATAAAAGCTGGTGACCAATCGAGTGTCAGCCTGCCTAGTGCCTGCTCACGCTGATGACGTGCTGATAAAAGCGACGGATGGGGAACACGTGCTAACGTTTCCAGATCTCAGGGGTTTCATTTATCTGGGGCTCTGCATAGCATATTCATAGGCAAAGCTTTGCAAACATACAAAAATCAATACTCGGCTGACTGGCTTGCTCCTTTTTTTTTTATTACAGGTCTGGTCGTAAAGTTAAGTATGAGTCATTATCAAGAACAGCCTAATTTCCCAGATTTATGTCATTAACGAGGTTCTTGCACTCTTTGGTCTCGTTGGCGGCAGCCTTGTTTATGAATGTGGAGGGTGTGCAGTGATCTGAGGTGGTGACAGAGATTCACAGAGAGCAATAAACTGGACTCATGTCATGGAACCCCCCCAGGACTAATATTGTCTAATCAAGACAATGGATCTCAATCCAGCTAATTGTATAACTATAAAAACACAATACACAATCTATTACTTTTCCCCTCAATATATGCCTTTAGTCTCTTCATCAGCATTTTAATCATTGCATATCATAGAGTGAATGTTTTAAATTACAGCATGTTTTCATTATTTGTGTTTATGCTGTTATTCTAAGCATTTTTAAAGACCTAATAATGACCTCATCCTAGTGTCAGTAACTGTTGATCTACAAGAAACCACACTGTTGGTTGTAAACACTTTATCCAGGTTTCTGCTGGTAAAGCAAAAACCTGAGCAAACATGTATCCTGGGATATTATGTTCCACATAAACACCATAACCTGGATATAAACCAGGATAACACCAGGGCAGCAATGCACATGTACACAGTCATTGCTATGTTAGCATATGGTGACGTTAACTTCTACCATCAGGATCAATCAATCAAAGTCTGCCACGAGGCTAGAAGGTGGAGGGCAGCGGTGAAACCCATGTTTAACAGATAGCTTCAGACACAGTCATTTCCCCTATCTGATATAATATCAGGTCCAAGCTGCTAGGTGTAGCTTTCAATCTGTGAAGTGGGGTGTCTACAGCAACTAGATTTCAGCATGTGGAAAATCTTGCCATTAAGTGATTTGTCATTCCTAAACTAAAATTAAAAACTAAAATTGGTTAATGGCTGTTTGGGGAAGAGGGTTGACAAACAGTCAAGCAATTTTAAATGAAAAAAATAATAGAAGTATATGGTTCTTACCTTGAAATCGCAAATGCATGTCACCATGTTCCCAATTCTTAGACACTCCCCGTCGAACTTGCATGTGTTGGTGTCGCACAAGAACAGGTCTGTGTCCCGGTCATCAAAACCTGGAGGACCAAAGCCAACAAGAGACATCAATGACTAAGTGTTTCTCTGTTCAGCCCTCAAGCAACTCTAACTTGAGCCCCACTCAGGGTCGTTGGTAATGAGGGCCCGCCATTAGTCATGGCTCCCACAGCACCATGCACTGTTTGATCACATACTGTGCAATTTGAAAAGACAATGCTAGCACAATCTTTGTCCTTAACTGCCAACATGATAAAATACATTTAAAAAGTACAAATCTCTGGACTGGAATGAGCAGCATTTGTAGTTTAACGATGTGAAAGTAAAGGGTGGTTAGTGCCATCTTATGAATTCCATCTTAAGCCGTCTAAAGGTCAGCATATGCTTTGCATAATTTGCAGCCTGAAAGCATCTTGTATTTATTCTGCCTTTAATATTTGTTTGTGTACAACAGGGCTGACTATCAGGGCGTTGTCCTGGAGAAGCAAACCTGGGATATGATCCGATTCAGGCTGCGTTAGGGATCTCAAATGACTCCAACAAAGCATCCTGAATCAAATCATAGAGTCACATGGGCTTGAGACTGTAGACTGAGCTCAGGGCTATTAGTCTACCTGAACTGATTGCTTACAAAAAGCAACCTCATGTACACGAAGGCTTTTTGCAAACTACACAGGTCTACATTCCAGCTTACGGATCAGGGAAACACTGTTAAAGCAAGAAGCATTGGGCTTATTTAAACAGTAATTCTGTACTCTACTGCAACTCTATAGCTGTTTGTATTTAACCCTTTGGTCAAATTTACTATTTTTTATAACCTTTGATTTCTAGTCATATTTACAAGCACCTTAACCATAATGGCCCATCTCAGATTACATTTTCTATAATAACATGTATGTAAGGGTTCCTTTTTGTGCAATACTTTCCTGTTGTATCTCTTGATGCCACATGGTGGCTGTATAGTACTCGCAGCTGTGATCATCACAGTAGCATGAAGGTTTCTCACACAACACCACCTGAGGGCTGGTCAGGTGCATTCAGCAGCACTGCACCCTTGGCCTTAAGGCACCAAGATTTCCCCTGACTCCCTTAACATTTCACCATATTATAAACTCCCAAAATGTTTCAGTATTGAGCCACCACCTTATGCTTGCTTGCAGGCTCTATGCCTTTAATAGATCCTTTTATACCTGAACACCCACCCTGTACAGTTAATGCTAATTATGGATCCTTCAGAATAGTGTCAGTATAACCTTTTCAGTCTTATTAAGCCTCTGTCCTGGATTTTTTCTCTGTCTACTGCTGGCGTCACATTCCACATACATATATGTTACAATTAGGATCACAATCTTTCTTTGTTTTCTGGCATAAAAAAGACTCAGGTGATTTGGAAAAGTATGATTGTTATTCTGCATTTTTGAAACACTAGAAAGGATCCCTGTATCATTTTTTAAACATACAAACAAATATTGTTGGTAAAAAAAATTGTGCAAAAAAAGATTGTGCATTTGCATTTGCAGGGTTGCTGTGGTAATATTATCTTGTTATCGTGTTTAACAGAAGGTGAGCTTAGAAATAAAGTCACAAAAAAATCCACAAAGCAAAACACTGAACTAAAAAAAGTACAGAAGTAAGACCGACCAGAAATGAGGAACATGGGAAATCACTGGAAAGAGCCAGATCAAGGAAACTGGAGCAAACACAGACCAACTGACCAAGACACAGGTGAGGGAAGGCAATCATCGAGGAGACTTTCAAAATAAAACAGGAAGCAGAACCAAAACAGGACTATATCATATCATTATACTTTAGGTACAACATCTTATATAACAGATAATAAAGATTGTGGCACCTGGTAAAAAACCACTGCTTTTAGGCTTGGCCATATTAAGCATTGATAAGATATTTAATGAAGCATGAAATAAGACAATACGAATGAGATGAACAGTGTGGGTTGTGTTCCTGTATTTGTCTCAGTACATGTGCTGTCACCTTAAGGAAAATGACTTTAACTACAAAACTAGCCAGTCATTAAGACACACCTGACACAGACAGTCAAACAGGTAACTATGGAGACATTCTTCAAGAAAACTCTACAAGTCCAGCCGCCTCGCTTCAACCCATTTGAATAAATGAATGAAATGTTTAAAGGCATCTTTCTAAATGTCTTCATCTTTCAAGCCAAGTATTTAGTTTGAATGCTATTTTCTATACATTGATGTCTTCTCATCATAAACACTAAGCTGCACCACCCTTTAGTAATGTCTCTGTCCTCTCTGTCCTCTTCCACTTGTAAATGCTCCTTGGCATGGAAGACCCTATATCAGGCAATTATACCTCAGGGAAGAGAAGCCCATGCTACAGACCTGCTATTTGCAGGGTCCCGAATGACCATAAAGTGTAAGCTCTCTGTGCAAATATACAATCATTGTGCCAAGAACAGGGACATGAGAGGTCTCTACGTTAGAAGTGCGTGCATGGAACAAAGCCCTTAGCCCTGAAGATAGCCGTACAAGGCAGGCTGGAAGGCCACAATAAAAATTGGCACCTAGGCAAGCAGGGATGTTGATGATACTCAGAGGAGAGGAGCATTGTTATGATGACAGTCATACTACAGGCTGTTCCAAATGATTGGAAAATACAAGACCCCTCGCAGGCCAGCTGGTAGACTCTTCGTAAGTTGGGGAATGTTGTTTGTGTATAAAATCATTAGGTGAAAACAAAATAAGTAGCAAGAAAGAAAAAAAAAAGATGTGCCATCTAATTGTCCTCTTTACGGAGAAACAGATGCACAGCTTGGACATTTTCAAGGGACAGGACGCACAGGGAAGACGTGTATCACATGTAAACAATAACTGGGATTGAGGAGGGATTGATTACTGCTTGGAGACATTCATGTTCATTATCTTGGGAACTGGAATCAAAAAACAGGCTTGTTTTCTGTGTTTACAAGGACTCCAGTGACATCCATGACATCACAGTTATGGATCTCTGAAGCTGCTGACATAACAAGTACAACAATAAATGTCCCAGATGATCACATTTCATCAAACATCAAACAGGATTTAACAGCATGGCACAAATGTCAATTAGTTGTAGGATAATTATTATTTTATAGCAACAGAATGGCTGTGTCCTTAAACATGGCTTGCGGTAGCAACTGATTTAAATTCTAGCCTTGAAAGATTCATCATCAGCAGTAAGATACTGGAGGATAATAAAAAGGTTTGTCTGTTTTGATTTCTTCTTTTTCTTCTTCTTTTAATGTCTATGTAATTAAAAAATACTCCAAAAACTTTCAAATGCCAAAAGAGCCTCCACATGATCAGTGTAATCTTTAATCAGCCACTGATACCCACTGTTCCTAGTTCATTAATGTTCATCATTCGGATGAAAGCTGCTCAGTGGTGCATATGAGGAAAAATAAAAATCCAGCTCCACTGGGCTACCTGGATATTTTTCTTTTCTTTATATTTGTGCAGTTTGGGCCCACATAGCATGCACATTAACATCCTTCATGAGTCAGAGAGTGTGTGAGATTCAAACAGGCTGACTGATAATATGATTCTATTTCAACCAGTGAGAGGACAGTTGGAACCAAAAAGGTGTAGGTTGATAACAATGTGTTACAATAATAAAAATAGGTGTCTAAAGAGTAACTGCATTTAAAGTGTAAAAAAAAAAAAAACACTGTAAAAAGTGAGGGTGAGGGCAGCAATGGCAAATTCTGAACATTGTAACATTGGTAGCCATGACACATACAGTGTTTGAGATTAAGAGTGATTGATGGTCAGTCTGCCATGCTCCGTGCTGTGGTTGTGTCTTTTCCCTGTCTTGACACCATGCTGGTATGATGATGTATAAGAAAGTGTCTGTTTTACCTCTGATGCTCTTAGTTACAGATGGAAAACTCACGGGATCCATTCTGACCACAGCCTGTTTATAGAGAGGTACAAACCTTTCGGTTATATCACACAAACTTCCTTAAAAGATCCCTTTTTTACATGTTGATATTATGTGAAGAATAATTCCAAATTATGCATAAAATTGACTGCTATGCATATTAAAGGTTTAGTGATGACACTTGCTGCGTCTTATTCTTCACCTTTGTCCCTCCACTCCTGCAGTCTCCCACCAAGCTAATGGGTGTTGGTTGATACAGGTTTTCTGTGTGCGGCGTGCTGCACTGTGTCAGAGGCCAGGAAAACGTATACTTCCTGCTCCTGGCCCTGCCGTTCCAGGAGGAGATTACAGTGAGCTGAATAATTAACGAAAACAAGCTGGCAAACATCAAATATTGAAAAGGTAATGTTTATATGCTAACGATTAAGATGGCAAGCGAAGCACTTACTTGTCTAAAAGAGAGAGAGAGAGCTTGTCAACCAAATGCATCTCCTCCCACCTACCTGGAATTTCACTACACTAAGAAGAACGGGGAGTCTTTCCTCCCGTTTTTAAGCATTGTGCTGATCAATAATTAAACAGACTAAATTAATAATGAAGGCTGAACAACCACAGTAGTGAGACATCCTCTCTTGACCTCTCTTGTGCTTGGGGGCTTTTTTTATATCTTTGCAACAGGTTTTCAAATGTTTGTTATGTCAAAAAAAAGAAAAACTTGTTTCTCTAATTACTGTCTCCAAATGTGTTTTTTTGCATGAGGAAATTTCAGTTAAAAAAACTTTCAAAAACTCCCTTAATGCCGCCGCCGCCTGCCAATTAGTAACTTTAGATCCCTCTTTGATTAGACTGTGCCGGCGATGGTTTGTCTTATAATTCATTTTCCCCTCACTGTCAGAGGTGCAGACCTGCATGCAATAAAAGTTCTTTTTGACCGCTGCGTTGACAAATCTCTGAAGCAGATGGCCAATTCTCTCCAGACTACTGGTAATTCACTGCACTTGATGGGATTTACAGGAGGCTTTGCATATTCTACACGTATCCCTGTCACTTCAGCTATCAAAGCATCGCACAGACCCACCAGAGTTAACAATTGCAGGGCCGTTTACAGAAGTATAGGGGAAACAGTGGATTCTTCATGGAAATGTCCCACACAGAAGATGGAAGTTAAGCGGTGATTAAAGGGCCAGTGCCACTATTATAATGAGCCAATCTGCGATGAAGATGGAGTTGAAGAGTGATGATGATGTTAGAAGACCAAGTGCATCTGTTAATATTGGCATAGACCCTTGTTTTTTTTTCTAGCAACAAAACAACACAGGCAAATGCCACCGAACATACAGCTAGCCCAAAGCTACAATACATATATGCTCTCTCTCTCCAGAGATTAGCTTAAAGGAACCATTACGTTGTGATTTCCCTCACTGTGTAGGAAGCATTTTAGAGTCTTTTAGCTCATTGTTTTGGTCCTCTAAATCTCTGCTATACCAGCTGTAAGTTGCTCGGGGTGATGATAGGAGAAGCTATAGCAGCCTGAGGGCGAGTACAGAGCTGCTAAAGAGCTATATATTTCCCACAGTACCAAAACATCAAAGTGAATACTGGATGTGACGTTGCTTTACTTTTTTCAGAATTTGTTTTGTTTTTGTGTTATCAATACTAAAAAAATTTTTATTTTAATATACACAAACATTTAATCTAGGAATCCTTACTACAGGCCACGTGGACCACCAGCAGTATGGACGTCAATGGAAATGTATGTATTGCCTCTGAATTGACAGTAAATTAAGCATAATCAGTTAAAATAGTGATCCTTGTACATGAGCTATTAACTAAAATTAAAAAAAGGTTGGCCTCTACTGGTTTTTCCCGTTGCCCTCCAGTTACTTGGTCATGCTGGTAGACCTTTAAACATAGGTGCCTAGAGGTGTGCAGGAAATTTCAGAACCTCTCCCCCCAAATTTAGAGAGTGGCCAGTTGTATCTTTGTTCACCCAGGCGATCATAATCATTTACTTGGTCAAGAACAATGACACCAGAGCCTCAAACGTGTCTGGAACCAAACTTGGATTTTAGCTGTGGTTACTGGCCAAAACAACTCATCCATCACTAATTTGAAAAGTGCAATTTACCATGTATTTAACAGGACAGACCATTACCGATGTAAGACTTTGTCAAAATAGCACTTAATTTGCATCTAACTCCTCCACAGGTAAAGTGCACATTTAAAAAAAAAAAAATCATAGTTCAGTGAACATTTTGAAGTTTGGCTCAGACTGTAAGTGCAGATTACAGCTTCCCACACCCTTATTCACTGAAAAACACAGCATGCTCAGCAGTGGGAAAATGCTCTTTTCTGCTGCAGATCCATATTGACAAGTTTTCACAGATCTTAACCAGTGTAACTCTCAACAGAACACTGTTGATCATTTTTGGGATTGTCTCTTCTGCCCACGTGGTGCTTCTCTTAAGCCATCCACAGACATGCAAACTCAACACAATGATAATCTTTGTCGAACTGATTTCTCTTTTACTTCTATAACTGAAACCGCTACCTCATTTTCCTTCCCATAATTATCTGTGTCTTAACAATGAGGTGACACTGAACTCACCACCCAACCAACCAACCAACCATCCAGCCGTCACTCTCCATGGACTGAAACCTGTCACACAACAGTGTTCACAAACCACACGATATGTAGGAAGGAGAGGATAATTAAATCCTGGGTAATTACGGGGAGTTTATTATTATTTTATTTAAAAGCATCTTATCTTTTGTTATGGTTGTTGACCTGTCATTTGTCCCTGCTGTATTTATTCTAATGAAAGCTGTGTGTGTGTGTGTGTGTGTGTGTGTGTGTGTGTGTGTGTGTGTGTGTGTGTGTGTGGTTTAAAGCATATGCACTTATCCTCAAGGCGTGTTGGATAAAAGCCTTCGTTGAGATGCATATGAGAGTGTGTCAGGAAGTGGGGAGGGACAAGCGAGTGTGTGTTTGGAAAGGATGTGTGCCATTATCGGTCATTACATGCAAATCATCGCAGACAGCTGAGTTTAATGACCCTCCACTGTACAACACATAAATATATAGTGTTATAATTAAACATATGATCAATAACAAGACTGGGTGGAGGATATAGTCACATATACAAGGAGGGATGAGTTGGTTTTATTTGGTAAAAACACTAAATCTTAATTAATATATATATATATATATATATGCATCTTTCGTGTGTGTGTGTGTATATATATATATATATATATATACGAAAGATGTATAGAATAATGTCAACAAAACAATCTTGCAAATATTTCTCATTTGATCATATTTGTGTATGTTTAATTAAGCTAGAGTTAATTAGCCTGATAACATAATGAAACTAATTAAAAGCTTTGATATTCAAGTGAAGCTCCTATCTTCTGTCGAGCCATTACGCTTGTATAAAACCTAATAAAAATTCATCATAGTCAATGTTTTAATATCCTGCCAACTACCTGTCACTACAGGCTATAAAACATTTCTTATGATGTTTGTAATGTAGCACGGACATGTTTCCACTCTCTTCTATTTTCATTAATATGTCACACAAATATACTGATATAGTCTCATTCAGGCTGCAAAAAGGCAGTCATGACTTCATATTGACAGGCTGGCTGTTATGAGCTATATAATATCAATACTGCTACTAGCAGCAGTGCAGTGCGCGTGTGTGCGTGCGTGTATGTGTGTGTGTGTGGAATGGGCTTGGAGCTATTTTAAGGATTCAGACTTGGACAGGCGACAGGGGAAATATATGGCGGCACAGTCGGCTGATTTACAAAGAGAGGCTTGGCGCTGCGCTCTGCAGCCTGGTCCGCTCCGCTCCTTTTATTTTTTTTTTTCTTTCGTATTCATTTATTTATTTATTTATATTATTGTTTTGGGCACCAAGGAGAGAAAACAAGTTTACAGCTCACTGGCCTATAAAAGAAACGACTGTTCTTATTTTTTTTTAAAGCAACACTTGATCAAACTGGCGTGCCAAATCAGCCAGTAAAACTACGACTTATCATCCCCGACCTCCTGTTGTGATTAATTGAATTTGGAGGAGTTCAATCAAACTGAGCTCTAGCTCAAAGAAAATCCAAGAGGTTAAAGTAGCCTCTTTTTTATTGCGATGCCTCAAATGAGCAGTGCTGGTGTTCCAGTGGCGCGCTGTTCTGTCCTCCTCATCCGTTTTCTCCTTTTTTTAAAAACAGTGCCTGATGTTCCTGCTTCCACTTTGTGCCGGATCGAAATCATCGACCCCCCCACCACCACCACCACCTCCTACCAGGTGACATGATCGGCGGTGCATGCTTCGCTGTCACGCTCCGACACCAACTCCACAAATGAACCTGAAGCGACCCCCACACAAACTCTGCATCCTCTGTGCGGTCCACAGTCATCTGCAGCCTGAACGCACCACAGCACCAAAACCCAGGACAAGACAACAAAGCAGAGCTCTCCTGAACTTTGATTCAGTCATGAACTTAGGGGCTGTAGGTGCGCATCTACATTAAAACATACATATTATGAAACATAGCCTAGAGCGGCTCCAACTCTGCCTTAATGAAAATGACTCTCACCGGAGCAGTTCCAGCCGGTCGGCGTCTGGCAGTCGCTGAGGGAGGAAGGGAAGGCGCGCAGCTGCTCTACAGGTAAAGTGGCGAGAAACGATACGAGGGTGATCCGGAGCCAGCCTCCCGCTGTTCCGCTCCACTGACGCAGCCGCCGGGGCTCCTCGAGCGGTGCCTGCGCCGCCACGGACGGACCCATCTCTCACAGGCGAGGTGGGAAAAAGACGCAGACGCGCACCGACAACTCCAATCCCGACAGGTTCAGCGGGGCGCCTAGAGACCGACACCACACCATCTTCCGAGCGAGACCGTGCGCCCCATGTAGCAGTGTCCCGTGCAGGCTGACCAAATGGGTTCCGCCCGATCCAATAAAAAAAAGGGAGGCTTGCTGCAATAAGAGGAGAACTCAGAGGGGGGAGAGACTGGTGAGCGATGGAGGAGGTTGTGTGGGATGAGGGGAAAAAAGTTAGCGAGGCAAGCAAGAAGACTTGCGAGCAGGAGAGGATGCTCAAGGATGAGGAGAAGGGAGAAAAGATGGGAAAGAAACAAAAAGGGGGGAGTGATACAACATAAGGTGAAAACAAAAACTGAGAGGATGTATAGCCAGAATATCCCACGGGTAGGGTTTGGAGACGGCCGTGTAATAGTAGTATCCACGGGTGAAACGAGCAGGCAGCGGTCCTCCCGTTCACTTTGTATGTGCGGTGCGTTCAGAGTCGCAGCGAGTTGGTGTTTGTCTCTCTCCCTCACCAGCAGCTGGTTATGATCACGTGGAGTGTGATGCGAAGAGGAAGGGGGCGCCCCTCAGTTACAATTAGAATCTTATTGGTGGAGAAGAAGAAAGAGGAATGAAAAGAGAAGAATGGTATTACAGCCCAACTTTAGTCCCACCAGCTGACGGTGGCTGGATGGACAAATTCACCGCCTTTAGAAATGGCCAGGAGCGTTTAAAAAAAAAAAAAAAAGTCTGCAGGAATCGATTCGTCCAGCCTGGCCTGGTATAATTGCTCCTCTTTGAAACGACACTGACGCTATTCCTGGGTCTGTGCCTCCAGGCATATCCAAAGAGACCTCAATATTATTCATATATCTTTTTGGATATAAACTGCCGTCACGCGGGGGCCAAGATGCGGTCAGTAATTGACATGCTTTCGGCCATGAAAGCCCCAGATACTGTACACAGCATCTGCGGGAGTTAAAGAGGTCAAGTCTAGCATCAGGTTGAGAACACTCAGTCTCTTTGAACCAAGGAAATTGGAAGCCATGCGCATGGAAAAGCCCCACTGAGGAAACAAAGGCTCTGCTGTTACAGCCTGTTGCGGATGTAAAGACATTTGACCTCATAATATTAAAGAAGAAAAGGTGCAGTTGTGTGTAAACAAATACACTTTTTATTGCTTGTCACTTAAATATCATTACAGGGATTTTATTCCACAGTTAATGGGCTTTGTGACACACACACACCTGGAGCTCCTCTGTGTGGCACTAAATGCAGAACACATTTAAATCTTTTAGCACTTTTGTTTATTAATAATGCTGTAAAATATATTGCTGTTCTCCCAAAAAGAAAACTCAGCCCTGCCGAGGTTGTAAGCCTCCTTTTAGCTTTATAAACCATGCCAATAGTTCTTCTCCATTTCAAAAACAAAAACGCAACCAGTGCCCCACCACCTAACAAACAAAGTCACTTTGTTGTAAAAAAAAAAAAAGCTTCTCACCATTAAAGCCACACAATGAATCATGGGTTATGATGTTTAACTGCAGACGATCCACCTGGTGTTCGGTGTATCTTTCGGCAGCAGGGGGAAAAAAAAGTATGTCTTTGGAGAAGCCTTACTTTAGTCTGTCTACAAAAGCATTCTTTAAATGATGATGCAGCCCCTGAACTGGGCACATGCAGCTATAGAGATGCGATACAGTCTGACTAATGTTTTTTTTTTTTGTGCAAATAGGATTTAGGTGGGTTAAAAAAAACTCAATATACATACTGATTCATCAAGGCCTGCTTTGAATTGTGGTTGTCATGGTTATCACTTCTAAAATTTTGTGAAGAGAAAAGTGTGATGTCTTTATTTATCAGCTTTTGAGGAATGCACTACATTTCCAGTGTGGAGAGGTTCCAGTCTGAACATATATAAATATCAATACTGAGTGAGAGATTAAGCCCCACGTAATGGCAAAAGAAAGTTTGTGACTAACCATCCGATTTATCCATCCATCCTGTAGTCACCCACGGTGCAGGGTCACAGGGGGCTGGAGCCTATCCCAGCTAACTATGGGTGAGAGACGGGGTACACCCTGGACAGGTCACCAGTCCCTCACAGGGCAACACACAGACAGACAACCATACACGCTCACACACTACACTAAGGGCAATTTCAGAGTCACCAATTGACCTAACAACCATGTCTTTTGAATGTGAGAGGAAGCCGAAGCACCCGGAGAAAACCCTGGCTTGCACCATAACAGCCACATCATATCTGTATGTCCAGATGAGTTTCAGCCTCCATGTTTGACCTTGAATATTCAGGTTAGAAAATCTGGAACCTTTAGCCACACTGCATGCCATGAAGTTCACTCTGTTGTAGTTATGAAGTTGGAATATTGCTGAGAAAGACATATGAGCTTAAACTGTTACTAATGCTTGTGGGGGAGCACACAATTTGCTTTACAAAAAGCATGCTCCCAGACGAAAAGCCTTCATTAAAATGTAAAGATGTGTAGTCTAAAAAGACTGCAACAGAAGTTGAATTAATAAGTTTAGTATGAGCCTAAAACTATGACAAGGAAGAGGGAAGAGAGGGGCTAACAAGGACAGCGGTGGCGAGGCTACCCAAGGCTGCCTTTGTACTGTGCTAATTTGGATTTCAAAGCAAGCCTTCTGTCCCTGCTTCCAGCAGTCTTTACTCGTCCACTGAAGCATTTGGGCAATACTGTACAGACACTGCTTTCCAGGCAACCTAGTGTGAGAAATAGGACTGTAGGAGCAAAATAAGAGTGTTTTAGTGAAATGGAGTTTGTGAAGTACTTTAATCTAGTCCTCTGGAAGCAGTATTGAGCCGTTCATATGGATCCTTTTGTTGAGGAGGCTTTGGATACATCTTGGTTAGTTACTCTGAATCAACATATTGCATAGAAAGAAGGAAAAAATACAGTACATCAGCAGTGACTCACTGTGAAAACCCCGCTGGTTAGAAGGAGGTGGGATAAACTCACATAGTCTCAGGTCATGACCATAGACTGGTTGCATGGTCATAATTCCATACAAAATAGCGACCCATAGGTCATTTGACAGTTACATTTCTTTACACCCACTCTAATGGGTGCAGAAATGATGGAGGGGCAACACATGAAGGAAGCATCCAGAGGAGGTCTTTGTGGATTGATAGACTGACAAAACATAGGACATAAATGTTATAAATTATTAAATTAAATTATTAAATTATTATTTCTTTTGTGTTTAAACCCAATTTAAAGTCTTTGAACTTTTATCATCATCCATTCTATTTCATCACCACTTATGGTGACCCACTTTTGTTTATGGCCCCATTCACACTGGAGAAAGTCAATCCAGCTAGAGTGGGATTGACTCCGGATAGCCTTTAAACTGGATACGTTCAGACCTATTTTCAAATCTGGCTATCGTGTGTGTCCACGCTCAATCCAGCTTAATCAGGCTTGTTTGTTGTCCTCCAAACCGCTAGGTGGCGCCTCGTAATATACAGAGTCCGTTCAGGCCGCTGTAGGACCGCATGCACGCAAAAGCTCTGCATATTTTTCTGCTACTGTTTAAGCGTACATTTAACTTTTTAAGAAACCTAAAAACAGTAATAAAAAAAACTATGTAATTGTTGTGATAATACAGTTTGAATAGTTTGTTCTGCTGAAGTTTTCTGTGGTAGTGACAATTATTTAAAAGTCCTTGAAAAGTCATTGGAATGTTTTGAAATTCTGTCTGCAAAAAAAACCAGTAGAAAACCTGAATGTATATCTATTTTCAAAATATCAGAGGTTGCAGGTCTTGCTGAACTCGACTGCCTTCAGTTTAAAGCACACTGTACATAAGAGATGGTAGCTGATTGAAATGTTGCCCGAGTCAAAGGTTCATCAGTTATTATTCAGTCCTTGTCTGTCTCTGCTGACCTGAAAACACGCTGAAAGTTGTTTTGCTTGCACAGATGCCGAGGACCCGTCACTGCCACATTGTGATTTATAAAAGGGGAAAGCTGATTTTAGTGAGGAGTGGATTCACTTTTCAAGGTTTTATTCTACTGGCAGGGGATGTAAACAAAGCAGCAAAGCAGTTATGCGCTTAGATATTCAGCAAGGCTGTAAGGATGAGTCAAAAAAGCCAAACAGAATCTTTGAAGAGTCTCCATTCTGACTCAAAGGAGTTGGACCACTGTGACAGCGTCTGGCCCTGCTGGCTCGTGCTGCAGACATCACAGAGGTGATGCCACATGCTAGAGCACACTTAAGGCTTAGGAGTATTAAATCTTAATGAATAAAAATGTGCAATGCCTTCAGTGATTAGTTAACTAAATGACTAAATCAGTGATGGTAAGATACAACTTTTTCTAATGGTGGTCAAGGGAAATGCTGTCAGGGCCACAGGGGAACTTTAAGCACTGCAGTTGGGCTTCTGAGACAAGCAACAATAATGTGCAAGTATTCCGAATGTTGATGAGGGACTTCCGAACTGCTAGTTTGTATGCATGTAGTTTGTCAAATGGAACAGGTGAATGCAGCAGTCCAGTTTTGGTGTACTGTAAGAACAAATAATATTAAGGTAGCAGTCCCATGGTCCTTTCCTACAGCAACAACATAAGAGCATCGTTATAGTTGGCTCAGAGTGACTTATGCCCTGTTCTAGCTTCTGAGATGAGGTGGATCTAGCCAGATTCGCTGAAATCAGGCTAATGTCCGAACGCAAATGCGGCTAGCGAATCTAACTACCGATGAAAAATCAGCATGTAAACACCCATCAAACTATGAAAGCTTTGTCAGGAGTTTATTTTTGACAGAGCTAGAAATAAAATAAATTGCGTTTTGGAGCCAAAAAAAAACCCGAAAGCATGAACAAAACAAAAGAAACCACACAACGCATGCTTGCACCTGGTCCTACCCCGGTCTCTATGCGACACCTAGCGGTTTGGAGGACAGGAAGCAAAGAAGCAGGAGAGAGCCGGATTGAGTGTGGATGCATGTATGCAATATACAGATTTGAAAATAGGTCTGAACGTATCCAGCTTAAAAGATATCTAATTGGATGCATCCATCCAATATATATATATATATATATATATATATATATATATATATATATATTGTACTGCCGTTTTGGTTCCATGCATCCATCCAACTACATATATATATGTAGTTGGATGGATGCATGGAACCAAAACGGCAGTACAATACAGTACAATTTAAAAACTTTGACAATATTTTTGTCACAATATAGAGCTGTAGAATGTTCTTTCAATAATTACATAAAAGTAAGGTTGCATTTTAAAATAAGGGGAAAAGAGGGGTGTATGTTTGTTACTTATATAATGTTCACCATAATATTTATTTCCATGTATGTTCATCGCAATGCTGGAAATACTGGAAATCACTTCAAAGTTTTTGTTTAATTTACTTACCTTGAACAATCCTTTGCTACATATCCAACCCTCTAGTTAACATAACTTATGCCAGCTAAAATTTTCAAATCTCATTTCCATTCAGTATGCTTGAAAATAATCTGTAATCCTCTGTTTGGGTCCTCTCCTCCCTCATCCTCCTCCATCCAATGATGGTCATTGAGCCCTGTACTAAATTCTGAATGCACTGCTGTTCCAGGTCACAGAAACCGTGAATGCAACTTTCTTTGCATGCACAGGTACAGCAGAACAAAGTGTCAGTGTGTGAGAAGGAGAGAGGATTTAATTGGTTGATTTATTGAATCTGCATGACGGACAACAACCAGACTGCAACTCCGAAAAAATTACAACATTAATATAAGACTATTAAATCATTTTCCGAACGCGTATCTATTCATAGAAGCTGCCGGAATGCCGTACTGGACTGTTCTGGCCCACTTTAAACCCGGTGTATCGCTGTCTTTCTTTTCTGTTCTCTCATCTTTTCACGTGTGTAATCTGTCTGCAACTTGTATTGTAGTCGCAAATTTTAGCACCTGAAATGCCCGCTAAGCCACTACCATAAAGTCAATGAAAGCTGCGGCAGTTAAAATAGAAGCGCTCCGTCAGGTTTTAAAGAATAACCTGCTGTTTGGGCTATAACTTCGGGTCCATATGGGACGACTTCTGGGTCTGGACCCGGACCGCGGTCCGCCATTTGGTGACCCCTGTCCTAGGAGGTCTTCCAAATAAACTCTTTGGTGCTGTCAGTCATCATCAGTCAATCATTGACCAAAGTCACCAAAAAGATAATGGAACAAGTAGCAGTTAGCATGTAAGCAGATGCTTTTTGCTGGCTCTACCCTGAGGTCGTCTCTGTGTGGTTTGTGAATCAAAAATGCCATATTTTGTATTCCCCTGCACATTTTCTCATGTTCTCTTTTCTGATCTGGATAACTTCAGGAGGCACATGTCATTACACAGCAGGAGTACTGACTGAACGAAAAAAGCAAAAGCATGTATTCATCGATCAGAGGAGCGAAACTTTAAAACATGAATGCATGAAATGGTTGATATACATGACAGCATGCAGTAAGAAGAATTGGGGATTACCAGTTATTACAGTATTTGTGCAACCTGTTATGTAACTTCACAAGAGAGATAAAGGTTGAGTAAAATACAGACTTATCCTGTGCAAGCAGATAGGCAACACACTGCACACACATGCTGGAGTCACTTTAAATCACAAGAGGTCCTCAGGTAAAACTAATCCCATGTGAATAGGGCTTTTGTAAGGAATATATGCAATAAAAGGTTTGCCTATTAATGAGTAACTTTGCAGCTTTAGTATTAAATAATGGAGAAGAAATTCTGTGATGCCTTCACTAATTAGCAGTAGCATGCACAACACATAGACAGCGGGTAGGTGGTGCTAAAAAACATCCCAATAGCCCATATCTAAAACACGCTTTTAAACTGCAAGTAATTTCCTCACAGCATGCTAACTGATCCAGACCACCTGGTCCAGGCAAAAGCACAAAGAAGAAGCCTCAAGCCTGAAATAATGTTTTATTATATATATTTATTATAAATCCTGTTGGAATCAAACCTGTTTGGTGGTGTTAAAACTAACTCTGTTGAGTTTTTGGCTAGTTTAAAGGTTAATTAAACTGTGGGATTTAAATTACTGGTAGAATTTATGAGCTTTTCAAAGCTACACAACAACAGCCCCTGTAAACAGCTGACCAACAAACCAATTTCAGGTTTACCTCTTAAGAAGGATTATTCTGCAGACGTGCCCACTAACCTAGCTACAGCAATGATGGATGAGCTAATAACAACACCAATGGCAGCAATAGCATTAGCCCTCTCAGAATGTCTCAGTAGTTTTTGTCCTGTCAGCAGCTGGTTGCATCTTGACTTAAGCAGTTCTGAGAGTGCTTTGCAGTTGTTGGTTGACCAACGACCAATTTGTCACTGTGCACTGTATCATCCTGGCTCAGTTTGTACTAAACCATCCATCTACCTTAGGTACCTTTGCAGACAGCCATCTCTCTGTGTCTGAAACCTGTTATAGTGCATCCTGCTAACATAACCAGACCATGCTAAATATATAAAATAAGGTTGGTAGTACCAATTTTCCTTGGTGTTTGGCCAGCATAACACAGGCAGAAGTTTGCTCTTGAATTCAATTCAATTGAATTTTTGAAATGTGATTAGAATATCTATACAAACTTTGTTTCAAAGGCCAAGAGTGTACATCATTTCCACTCCATAGAACACAGTTGGTTTGCTCCGAGTAGGTGGATGCTATACTTACACTACCACTAATGTATCTCAAACTTTGCCCAAAATTTCACTCTTGTGGCTTTTGGAGGATATAAAGTGAACTTTGTAGGATTTTGGTTAGCTTATCCTCCAGGCCACACTGTTATCCCACACACACTCTATTAACTCCAAGTAGAAGTGTGTCTGGCCGGCATGATTAAGTTTTAGGATTTATCCTAAAACTTGAAGGGCGTTTGCTGCAGGATTTGCTGCAACTAAACTATGAAACAAAGCAGCACTTTCCACAACATTTCCCCTTCAGGCTTTGAGTCATTTATCTCTGCATTAGTCGGACCGAATACCTGCTGCGGTGTCAGTGACGCCCACGCATCCTTGTGAGGGAGGAGGAGGTTGGCCTAAACACGGCCTAGCCCCAGGCTAAAGGCTAATTACATTTCTGACTTGCTGAAATGTACACCATCTCCTGAGAGAGCATTCTGGAATAACACTCGACCCTGTATCGGATATCTGATGATTGATTTTTACCTCATAATTACTTTGATGTATTAATAAATCATCCATTTCTTTTGTAATTCTCTGGGCTGAAGTGTCATGGGAACCATTTGCTGGTGTGTGTTACACGTGCCAAAAGTTGAAAGGTTAGAGAGCATATAGAGGAGTATGGTATATAATTGTGTCAGCATGTTGCAGCGATGACGAAGATGCATTATCACAACATGATATGAGGCGCCAGGAAACATTTTCCTGTGGTGTGTGTGTGTGTGTGTGCAGCCATGTGCTTCTCAGTTCATCTTTATTGTTTGAACACACACTGATTAGAGTCATGACTCTGCTTGTGTAACTGCAGTACTTTGAAATGATGATTATTTCTGAGTTCCTTAGCCTGCATGTGCAGACCTTCTGTTTCAAGCATTGTCATCATCATCACTTCAAGCATCCTCATTAATCATCATCATCATGTTTATTCTAATTCATTTCCACTTTCTAAACTATTGCTCTTTTTCCTGCCCCTCAGTGGCCAAAAAAAAAAAAAAATCTTTTGTTATTCTAACTCGCTTATGTGCTAAATATACCACCAGCACATATATTCATATGGTTTGTTTCTTAGTAATAATTGTAGTAAGGAAAAATTAATTTACTAATAATATAATAAAATTTAAAATTATTATTATCATTATCATTATTATTAGTATTAATAATACTAATAATAATACTAATACTACTACTACTACTACTACTACTACTACTACTAATGATAATAATAGTAAAATTAATTAAAACATGTTTTAATTGTAAATAATAATTCAATGATATAATTACTTTATTATTAATTTTATTTAGTTAATGTTAAATTATTGTTAATGTTAATTAGTAATAAAATGCATACAACTGGCACAACATCATTTTCTCTTATTTATGGTCAAAATAATTCACAAAAACAATATTATCTGTAGAAATATTAAATGTAGAAATGTGATAAAATGTGATAAAATGGTAATGTGATAAAAATATTATCTTTAAGTTAAAATAATTTTAAAAAATTTAGCAGACGCTTAACATGATCTTATGATCTCAGTGTGCTAGAAGTTAATGCACCATGTCTGTTTTTTATCATTTAAAGTTGCAGTTTACAAATTTGTAAACTATGTAAGGTAAAAGACTGCACACAAGTAGCCTATAATAAATGATATATATTACAGTTATAGTATGAAATTACTTCCTGCATCCTAAATGGAAAGGGGTAAATATTGCCAAAAGTAAATGTCCAAATGTCCATGTTTTAACTTAATGTTTGAATATTGTTTTTTGCTTTTTGCTATAATGATACACACAGTGAGTATAGTAGTAGTAGTATATTTAGCATCACAAAAATGGGTTAACTAGGACGACTGGGTGCTGCAGAGACCCAGATAAGTCTCCAAGAAAGTTAATTTTCTTCTGATTTATGTGCGTGGAAAAAAAACAATTTTGGAAATGTGTGGATTGTACAAAAAAATGGGTCCAGTTAAACCATGACATGAGGCTTAGAATATAAGATCATGTTTACTTTCATCACTGGAAACAACAGAACGCCAGCCTCGTAAATGGGGTGGGGCAGTGAAAAAGCCTATGTGACACAAATCAAAAAGGGTTAAAAAACAACTGGTCTCTTATCATTAATCACTGGTAATTGCCCCTATCTTATCTGTCTATACTTGTACATCTGAACACACACATACATGCACACTGCATAAACACACCCTCAGAGGATTGATGTGTGGAGGTCCGGCTAATGTTTGTGATTATAGAAAAAAAAAAATATAAAAAAATAATTGTACTTGGCAAATAACTTTTCATCACTTTAGTGAATTACACATTCAATTAAACGGTAGAAAATGTAATCTGGGAGGCATTATGTCTCTATCAAAGCGTATTTGCCATTAGTTGTGTAATTATAATTATAATTATCAGAGACAGGGTCGGTTTGGGACCGCTATGCACAATGTGTCAGGAGTGTCTTTTAAATTAAATAAGTAAATTTGTGCCATTGAATTAATAATTTAACCTGCTTAAATACAGTCTTAGTTTAAATATACTGTGACCTTCATTGAGCCTACTTACTCAATACGGTCTATTCAAAGTAGCTGATGTTTTCTCTTATGATGATGTAACAAAAAAAAAAGTATTTTCAAATAAATAAGTATAGTGTATTATAGTCATATCTTTAGGGGCGCAGGTAGACAACAAAATAACAACAAAAACTGGTAGAATAGTTGTAGAACAATCTGTAATTTGTTATTGGTAGGCATGCATTAGAGACTATTAATTTTCTTATGCTATGTTCCCCACAATTACTGCAAGCAGGAAAAATTGCATCCATCTCTGGTGCAAAGCAATTCAGTCTTTGAAATATCCATCATAAATATCCCAGTGTGTTTTCAGTCAGATGGATGTTTGAAGGGATGAATGCAGAAGTTGATTTTTCGTCTTTTGCAACTCATGGGAACTAATAGAGTTAGCCTGAGGATATTAGCCTGCAGTGAAGGAGAAAGACAGCTGCAGCACAGTGGTTAAAGTCAAGTTGCAGCGCTTGGTGGATACAAAAACACCTGAAGGCACAGGACTGAAAGATCAACCCATATATTTTCAGTATGGATAGTAGCAGAATTATGTCCAATCTACACAGCTGCGAGGTCCTTATATAAAGGTTCCCTTTGGGAATCTTTATTATGTACCTCAAAGGTTATGTTTTTCCATATTTTTCAATAATTACCCATGTCCTTAAGTTTTGTAATCTTTGGTCATAAGACAAAAAAATAAAATCTATCATCATGCTATAATGTAAGTGCATATGCTCTGCACCTGAATGGGACATACACTTTGTGTGCATATAGTCTGCAGTAATTATATCAAGACAGATGTGCACATCTGTGCATGTGTGTGGCTCAGTGCATCAGCAGTTTGCATACAAAGTGTGCCAGCTAAACCTGCCTCGATCCAAACTGTCTCTCTCTATCTCTGAACAGTGATTTTAATGAGCAGGTGCTGAGGAGCAGGACAAAAGGCATTAAACAGCTCGTCTCTCCTGATTGCAGTCAGCCATGCTCCCCTAGGTTGGACGTTAAGGGAGGGATACACTTGGACTATGTGTGTGTGTGTCACCTTCTGTTTGATTACACTGATTGTTTTAGCACAATGATCAGCCACCACACTAATTTAAGAAACTATGATTACACAAATAAGTTCATGCAGACATTAAAAACCTATTTACATGATCATGAGTATTGTACTTGTTTCACATTATTTATTTTTTTTTTTTTTTAAATGGAGCTTAAGAAAATATATGATTCTTTGTGTTACTTTTAAACATGCTTATTTGAAGCATATATACTTATTGTCATGTTTAGAGTTTGGATTGGACCCAAACACAGACAAAACGGGACTTAAGTAGAAAAACCATCAGCGAGCTTTACTCAAAAAGTCCACCCAAAAGCAAAATGCTAAGACTAAAATGCATAAAGTACAAACAAATGATGCAAGGAAATCATTTACATGGAGGAAACATGGAAACATGAAGGAAACATGGAGGAAACATGGAGGAACAGAGGAAACATGGAAGAAACATGACGGAAACATGGGGGTGACAACACAGGACAGAGTGACAAATTTTTTAATAAAGTATAACTAGTATTTTATAGGCAAAATCACCGTCCCCATCAGAAGGACCAAATGACATTAGTCTTTTATTTATTTCAGTAAATCATTAAAGTAAATCAAAACCATATTTGAAGAAAATATTATGCAGATAATCAATTTTAGCCCCACTCCTATTTATTACTGATTCTCAGCCACTGATGCCATTATCAGCACACTACCATTTGCTGGCAGTGTTTACTGATGTTGTGATGTTCTGCCTGTATTTGCAGGGCTTTTCATATGTGACTGTGGTGCATCTGCTGTGCGTGGATTGTCAAATTGATGAAGGTGCTTTTAAATATGCTGTTTGCCTTTTGTCGTCAGATACGACTCCCGGCAAATCCCCCACCCCCATGAACGCCATGAAATACACCCAGAGAAATATGCACTCATATTATATTTTCAAGGACTGAAATATTGACCTCATGTTATATTTTTCTTTTGCTGCAGTACTTTAAGCTCTCTAAGTTGATCTATCACTGTGGCACTACAGCTGCAGTGGTTGTGTCACTTACAAAAACCCACAATAATCTGGCCCCCGCGGTTAAAGTTTAGAGAGGTCAAGACCTCAAAGACATAACAAGAGTTATGGTGGTAATTTACAGCTTTGACCACTGACAACTTCAAACATACAAAGATCATTCCTTGAGATCATCTTTGTCCGTAGTATGCCTGCCTGTGCAGTATCTACACAACTGATTTACTTCCATGTGCTTTGTGCAGAACGCATGATGTTTCCCTGTAAATGTAAGAGCTATCTGCCGGTTGAATCATTGTTGCCATATCGAGCAACAACACAGAAAAATGTCAAGGCATTACTACTCAAAGTGATTTCATATGATACAAAAATATCATAGATAATGCCAGTGAGAGTATCAGAGGTGAGAAGCAGAATAGATCACTTGAAATGTGTATTTATTTGCAGTAGTAAATGCAAAAAATAAAAATTTCAAGTCAAAATTTCATGTGTGTGTGCGACAGAGAGAGCAGGGTAGACAGGATCTGTATATGATGTACATGATATGAGACATAACCGTTTGTAACAGGAGGATTCATTAGCAAAGTACATGTACAATATTTTTTCTAAATCTAGCCAAGTGTGAACTTGCATTTAATTAAGCTGAACTTAGGTACACTGTAGATACTGATGTATTTTTAAATAGAAGCATTTCATAGTACTAACACAGTGCCTCTTCCAAATGTGCTTGTTTGGATGATTATGCTGGAATTTATTCAGCTGTAACGTGATGGTGACAAACCCTGGTGATAAGAAATGAAGATGGAAATGAGTTTGTGGACAAACACAGAGTTGGGAAGGATAATTTTAAAATATATTCAGTTACAGAATACAGATTACATGTCCTACAGAATACAGATTACATGTCCTACAGAATACAGATTACATGTCCTACAATGTAATTTGTAATGCATTCCCTGACATTACTCATGAAGGGGGTGGTGACAGGGGGCATAAACCAGTATACCAATGTACCAATGGGCATAAAGTAGCTTCTTACAAGAAATCTTATTGGCCGATAGGTCGCTAATTCCAAACAGTTGCAGGAGCATAGTCTGCCTATAGGACAATCTATAGGAATTTCTGTGCAGTGAAGTTAATTAATCATTTCTCCACGTGAGAGAACCCCTGGTACCCTAAAGCAGAACTGGTGCTAACGGGACTCCATCGCTAAATGGTTTATCCACTCTCTGTGGCATCATGTTCCAACAGAAGACTAAAAAGCAAAGCTAATGCTAATGGAGGCAGACATGGCTAATAATCACACAGAAGCTCTGATAGTTGTGACATTGTGGTGACCATACAAACAGTACAATCACTGATTGTGACCTAAGACACCAGTCTGCCAGTAGCCTGAGAAAGTGTTAATGCTAATCAAGACAGCCCATGCTATATAATCAAGTGCCAAAACGCAACTACTCACTCAAATAACTTCAGTCTTTAAGTCAAGTGTAGCTGAGTTGGATGAACAGCCAGTGAAAAGTGAAGAACAGGTCCATTTACCTGCATACACACAGAGGTTCCACGCTTTATATATGGAGATAATGATGCTATTGTAGGGGGCAGTTTACTATATTTACCTTGAGAACCCACCGAAAGTCATGTTGTTTAATAAATCAAATACATCAAAGCCTGAAAGAAGGTCTTCAACATGCATTTGTTGGCTATATCAGCGCACTGAAGTGTTTAGTCAGCATCAATAATGGGAAAAAAAGAGCCAGAAGGGAAAAAGAATCTGCAATCCAGGCTAGAAATGTACATCCGCACCAGTCAGTGAACCATGTAGAACACATGGAAATAGACGCTTTTCACATCAGACACTGTGAGTGTGACTGTCACAGCCAGGAAAGCACAGGTGTATTAATAATGGCTGCATTCCACTTCGGAGAGTGCCTGCCTTTGTGCATGCTGTTTCACTGTCAGGGCTCACACTTGAAGTCATCATTAGCTTCTCCTACTGTGACAGGTCAAAATGTCCTCCAGGAAAAAAAGGAGCAGGAAATAGCTTATTATCAAACTGCTCTTTCTAAATTAACCTGTTTGGCCGCTTAGTGTGGGATAAACAGTGCTTTCACATTTCAACAGATTTTGAGACTCACGCCTGACTGATGAATCTGGTTTAATGTGCCTCGGGTAAACAAACAGGTAAGCTGAGGCTCAAAAGGAGTCTTTCTGTGCACTCTTTTTTTTTTCCCATCACTTCTCTTAGTGGTGGATGTTTCCTCTGTAATTATTATAATAACTTCCTTTCTGTGAGCTGGGATTGTCAATTTAAAATTCTTTTGAGTGCAGGATATTTAATCTCCAGACGTGAGTGCACAATAAACCCAGAAGAATCCTTAATAATAAAATTAGGTGTTCATTGAAATGAACCTTCCCTCCGTTTCTGGAAGTATGATTTGACGCACATTTATTAGCGGTGACAGTATAATGCCATACATGTCAGGGCTGAAGAGATGAGGTCATAGGTGGTGGTAAGTTAATGTAAAAGTAGCACATGAGATTCTGAGGATGCAAGAAAAGCAAATCCAAACGTGGCTTGAAATGCTTCAGTCTCACAGAAGTGTGTGTTGGTTTGCCCAATGATGACTTCTAAGTTTTTGTACTTTTAATTTCCTTATCAACCCAGATAACCTTGCCAGTGTTCGGCACGGTTGTGAAACCGAATCCTGAAAGGTCAGCAAGGACAGGAGTGAACAAAAATCAATACTAGTGGCTGTGATCACAGAGGACATTTTGAGTTACAAGGGTTTTGTCACTTAGAAAATACATAATCTGTCTTTGGCAGCACACGCTGTGTCTATCTACGGCTAAATGAAAATGTTAAGAAATAGTTTGCTGCCTAATTTCACTGCGGCACATTGTCTAACAAGGTTTGTAGGACACACACATTTTGACTGACAGCAGGCAGTTATGAGAAATTAGTGCAATAGCCAATGGCAAAGGAAGGAACTATATCGAGCGGATGTTATCTGGGCTACATTACAGACAGAAGCAGAAAGAAGCTGCCGTTGTGCATCTTCATTTTCTGAGCTGACCTGGTGTTGATTTGTTTTTTTAACACATGTTCTGGACATGACATACTACACTTCTTCCCTTGAGGTCTAAAGAGGATGCTGGGTGGTTCTTTGAAATTGCATTTCTGTTTGAGAGCGTCACTTTGAAGGTGAAGGTTTTGAAGGTGACTTTGAACTGAGCAAATGGAAGAGAACAATGAGAAATAATCGTAGATGTTTCTGCTCTGCTAGATGAAAATGTTTTTCATATTATATTAAAAGTAATACTAGCATTTAAAATATAATCTGCTGTAAAATCGGAAAATGCTTCAAAAGTTAACGTAAGTGTGTATCGTGTCGGATGAAATGTAATGATCCATACTTTTCACAATGACCTGGAGCGAAGTCTTCAGTGACAGCACATCCAGCGTGTCTGTGGAGGTTTCCTTAAAGGTCGGGGTCATTCTGAATATAACTCTTACACAGGCTTAGACTTTGACCTGGGCCTCACATAACTTAAAACCTCCTCTGGCGCCATCATACAGCCAGCACCTGACTGAAAAAGCCATGTTTTGTTCGGTTAGAATCTGTATGATTCCAGCTCAAGAGATTAGACTTCTGTTCACTACCAGCATATTACAAAAGACAACATATTGTGTAATCCACTTGAACCAACCTATATAGCTGAGACATGAAGGCAATGCACCAAAAACAGCTTCACAGCAGAAATAACAATGTTTCTAGTCTGGGAGAAAAAGTTTTGGGCCTCTATGTTCTATGGTATTTATCTTTTGGATTGTGTTGTGTTAGGCTTTGCTCTTTGGAAAGCTATAGTGATGTCAGAGAAGGGTTATCCATCTTTACTTAAAGTCTATGGAAGCCACCACAAAGTAAACAAGCAGAGCTGTGTGTGAGGCTCATGCCTAAGCTGTAAACAAGAGCACAGTGGCATTTAAGATGTTTTTGGCACAGCCAGACAGATAGTCTGACACGGCACATCTCGCATCTCCCCTGGTTGACTGGTTGATAGGTTGGTTGACAGGCTCTGGTCACACAAAATACTTATTAGTCTGATGATAACCGTCTGTTTTTCTATGGCAAAGGTCTGTTTTTTTTTCACTCCGTTCACACCTAGAGTACTATCTCACACCGAATTGGTAAATTGCAGCAAATTTTGGGCATAATTACACAATTGAGAAGCTGACAGGCTCCTACAATTTGGATATCGCAAGGCAACCATCAAGGTAGCATATTATTTAGAAATAGAAGCATAATGTGCTTTTTTGTTTATTTCTGGCTTGATACTTTGGTTCCAGTTCAGTTCCGACTAAAGTTTGGCACATACCTGACCTGTCTGATGTGGGAGATTCTGGTCTTTGACAGTGAGAGAGCAGCACAAACCTCACAATTGAGACAGTCCGCAACACAACACATTGACACTTAAACAGGCCAAAAGCATACGTTTTTAGGGGACCCAACATGAATGCAACAACAGAGAAACAGACCACAACAGTAAACTAAAATGTTACAATTGCCCAGCTTACTGGGCCAAGCATGCATGTTCTTACCTGGTCACAAACAGCATAGCAATTATTATTATTACTCATTATAATTTAATTTAGTTTTATTTATATAGCACCTTTTACAATCAGAATTGTCTCAAGGTGCTTTACAGAAACCCAGAACCCAACAGTGAGAAGGAAAAACTCCCTTTTAACAGGAAGAAACCCTGAGCAGGTCAGCATGCAGAGAGAGAGCAGGCAGACAGAAAGGCACAAAACTATGAGGAAGACAGCAACTTCTCTTTAGACTGTTATACACCTTGCTAAGCAGAAAGGTTTTAATCCTGGTCTTAAAGGTGGAGGTGATTTCTGCCTCTCTGATTTTGTTGTATCTATTCCTTGATGCCCGTCATTAAAATATTTTATTTATTTAATAATTTGACTGTTACAATAAACAGAACCACCACAGGAAGTTTGAACATTAATGTGGGCAAGAACACCTGCATTATTCCATTTATCATCTTAATGGTGACCCACTTATGCTGCCACACCTAATGAGAAATTGTGACCCAAAAGCCTTATACCAACTTTTCCAAATGACAGTAGCACAGTTTCTGGTGGCACCTGATCTATTTACAGAGTGGAAGGATGAGTGTGGGTCATTCTGGAGACCCCTTTTTCCTGCACTCAAGGCTGCTGCACAAACATATACAGAGAGGAAAAATTGCATAATAAAAAGAAATAACCTCATCTTCTTGGTGCTTAAGCTGAGGTCTGAATTGCAGCTATTATAAGTCTAAATTGCATCATTATATAGTAATAAGAAAAAGCTTTACAATCTTTATCTGATCCTCACGGTCATTTAAAACTCTTCAGGTAGTGCTCTTTTTAAATTCAGCCAGCTTTAAATGTTTCGCTGCAGGTCAATTGGAAAAATTCAATTGTGGCCCCAGAGGGCAAAGAGGCTACATCATACTCCCAGGCCCCTTAAAGTAATTAACATTGCAGTTGGCTGAGGAACTGAAATCCTTCTGAAATCTTCTCATCTGTGAGGGAGGGATCCTGCAGACCTTAGGGCCTCCTGCAGCAGTGAAGCAGCCACAGACTCTCATGTCATTTGCTTGAGCAGCCCACTCGGCTAATTGGTTAGGCAGAGTTCATTTGGCTTCCTCTCTGATTTGGCTAGCCATTGGGAATAGATGGGGGGAGAGAGTAATTAGAAACTCGAATTAAATGTAGTTTTCACCAAAGGCTCGGAGGAGACTGATGGCACACAATGTCAGCACAGGTTGGCTTAATGGGTGGTGACACTGTCTTTAAGCCAAATGGACAGAAGTGTTCTGTGAAATAAAAGTTACATTCTATACACCATGGTGATTATTATGCAATGGGAGGAGCTCTATAACAGCCTGGGTTCTGCCAAACACTATAAAGACTTAGTGACAAAATAGTAACGCATAATGACAGAGGCTATTTTAATTACTTGTGCTGGTGATTATACATCTCAGACGTCACAGTGTGTGTAACCAACCAGACCAAGCACTGCAGTCTGTATCATCATGACCCTTTAACTCCTTTAGTTTAGTGGTAATGGAGCATATGGATCTATGGATCTCTTCTAAGCTTCTTAGATCTCCAGAAAACAAAGTGTATGCACAGACTTATACTTCACTTGGACTGGCAAAACATTCAGCAAAATGGTTGCCTCCAGCAAAGAAAACTGCAAAATCTGAAATAAAATAGACGATCAATTGCTTAAATTAAAGGCAGCTGGATCTGACAGTGATCCTTGAAACTTACACAAGTAGCAGCGGTCCACAAACATCCAACAACAACAACCAGAGTTGTGTCATGTGTGTTGGAATGATGTTTCAGCTGCTACATTCATTTGTACAGTCAATTGCACAACAGTTCTTCCCCTTTTTAGACATGCATACGCTCTATACCATCATACATGAATCTAGTTCTCCATTTTTGTAGGATCTAGGGAGCTTGGTACAACGAACACGTCACGGAGGAATAGCACGTTTGATCAATATTCACCTACCCCAGAAAAAAAAACTGGCAACTGTGAGGATGTGTTACAAAAACAAGGATCCCCTTGCCCAGGCGTCACTCTGCCATGTTTGTAATCAGTAGAAGGAGCACCTCCTGATAGTTCTGCCTTCACGTCCTCCTGAGGTGATGAGCCCACGAGACTGAGGCAGCAGCGGTGATTACTGCACAAAGGCTAATGTTGTCCAGCTGCTCAGACAGTGCTAATTTTCAATTATCCACGTGCATGTAATCAGAGCTACAGAACTCATCTCCTCCTAACTTAGGTCACAAACACACAGCTCAACTGTTTTCCTCCATCTCCTGCTTATATATTTAGTTTGTACACAGACATGAGAGTAGTATTGTGCTTCTCATCTATCACAAAGAGAGCTAATAGACATATTGAACTAAAGTGTCAAACGAATCCTTGAACTCAATGAAGATCTGAGAGGGGGGGGGGGGGGGGAATTCCTGTGAATCTTTCTCTTTGACAGATTGGCACAGGGTCTCTTTGAAGTAAATTATCTTGAGTAACTTGAATGAGATACCTCTCAGGAGATGATTAAATGTGTGGCTGTCAAATTGAATTTGAGCTTAGATGCATATCTCCGTCTGAGATTTGTGCATTCAAAGCAGCGCAGTTCATACTAGTTAAGCTGAGGCAATAAAGTGATACATCTCTGTGCTGTAAGCGTCGGCCTTTGTCTCTACAAATGATGAATAAGTGCATAACATAATTTGAATGTATTTGCCTATCACTGTTTATTTTTTTTCAATAGGGACAGTATGAGATGCAAAGCAAAGCCAAGTTCCTGGAGCTTACTGCGCTCATATTTTTACAGCAACAGCACAAGGAGTTAAATATTACCAGAATACCAGAGTACCAGAGTACAGAAGGAGGATTTCCCTTTTTTCGTTTTTTTCTTCCAAATGACTAGCTACGACCACATACGAGAGCTTTATACTTCATTCATCTGAATGTTTGAGTGCTCCTCAAACTACACTTTTCTGCGTTTCTGAAGAGGCCCCTGCACTTCCCACACACCTACTTCAATGACCTCTGAGAGCTCGGTGCAAATACTCCATTTGCACTTTTAGGATCTAAGTCTCTGCAACACCGTATCTTTTAACCAAACTGCTTGCTGTCACTTTGCACCTAAAAATAAAGATGCAAATCAGTGGACAGAAATTTGACACCAGATCATCTCTCAGAGGAAGCTGAACACTTTGAGGCTGGCTCAGTGGGAGAGTGGAGCCGAGTATGCCCCTGCAGCCCTTCCACAGTAATCTGACATATGCAGTGCTTTGCACTATTACAAGCTTTGAGGCACTGATCAAAGGAGTGAGCTCTAACAGGGCCAGGAAACAAAAACAGAAACAAAGAACAAATGATTTTGTTCCGACCCTAGTTTGATGTTTACCTCTTGTTCATCATGGCCTCTCCGCCTACTGACTTGACACAGCCTTTCCCCCGTTTTTGTTTTCTTCACAACATCCTCTCCCCAATCCCCCCTTCAGCCTTAGCCTCATGTGTTTGACACAAATTATTTTCTACACAAGAATGCTGTTGGAAAGTCAATGTGAGGCAGATATAGCAGCTTATTATTGCCCAATATCAGCTTATGACGCTTATCACATAAGAAACAATAAACTGCAGTACAAAAAGACTGAGGTTGTAAGTATTTTACTTTTTCGCAATCCCACCTATGACCAACAACGCTGCTGAAATAATTCAACTCCCTACCCAGCTTCTCAGAGCCTAATGTGAGCCCATTGCAAATACAATAGCAGAGGACATCACAAGCTAACATAACTTCACTGCCCTGTGTTGCAGGCCGATTCTAGAGGTGGAGGCAGAATGTGTCTGGCACCTGCAGACACACAAACAATGACCATTTTCATGGAACTACATGTTTTGATTGCATGTTGTCTGTCTGTCACTGCTATTGTTGTGTTTGTAATTTTGGTGTGATAGTGTGAAGGTGATGTGCATATTCCACTTGAATATTACTTAATTAAAATCCTCAGTTGAAAGTAGGTTGTGTCTTATGAAACAATTCTCAGTATTTAAAGGCACTCTACATTGTTTGTCTTAAAGAATTTCATTCAAGGTGACAAAGTAAATTAGCCAGGTTTTATAAAAACATCATGGCTTGGGTCTCAGTTGCCATGGTTACAGCTCCCATACCTTTTACAATAGATTTTTGGCTATAGCACTTCCACTGAAGTGTATCAGACTGACACTAAAGTACTATGTTTGACTTTCCTATGTGTGCCTGTAGTTTGCTATAGTCTATTAGGCGAAGTAAAGACACCTTAAAGTTTTACAGTAGCAGCTTACACACTTAGGTAAATGTGTTTGGTCACAATACGCTCCTTAACAGGCCTTTGGTGCATCTTAAGTGGAGTTAAATGTTAAAAAATGTAAATAGTTTTTCTGCCAGGTGTATGTTTGTCTGCTCTTCCTACAGAGGGTACCTTTGCAGAATGAGACATCTTATTTCACACTGATGTAATAGACTGTCATTGTGAAGCAGCTCTCTGTACCCTGGTTGGTGTTGAGAGAAACAGCTGGTGGAATGGATAATTCCTAAACAGCTCATGCTCTCTGTGCAAGGTGGGCACAAACACACCGACAGAAGTGCACACTTGAAGGAACATTCTGTACTCACTCAAGGACACATTGAACCTGCTGAAGAGTATTTACCTCTGGGGGTGAGGACTTTAGCATATTTGCAACATCCTTTAGCAGATCAACATTGTTTCAGACCTGAATATGTGTGTTTTTAGTATTTTTGTTGTTTAAGGTTGTGGTCATGTTGTTTTAATGTCCAAGATGTCCAGAGAGTACAGTGTAGGTCCGGCTTTAGAAAGGTGACATCATGTTTGATGAGTGTATCGGTATCTCCAGAGCTTGAGGCAAATGTATCGCATGGTGTTCCCTGCATTTGTGATGGGTAAGATCTGTGGCCTGCGGAGGTAACATATAACTGCAATACCATGACAATATAGTGGAAAGGACATTGAGGAAAGGTCAGCTTGGCAGGGCAAAAGAGAACGCCTGGAGGAACACAGGATGAATTTTTCTGGTGATCCAGAAGTGAGACAACTCATGGAAACCTCTGGGCATTGCAGAAACTCAGGAGGGGAGGTCTAATGGCTATAGCAACAGTCAGGACAGCCTATGAGGAAAACTTCAGGGAGACTGAAATAAGCACACAGGAGTCAAGAAAGCAAGTAACATATCCCTGTATAAACCAGGCCTGGGAATTGTGGAGATCAGTGATCTATCCGAGCGCAAAGCCAGACTCTGGAGGCCGACTGCTGAAAGAACGGACTTGGATGGAGATCTTCTTGGCTACAGTGAGAAATGATAAAAATGGGACTCAACAGAAAACAGAGATCAATCTGGCAGATAAACACACAACTGCTTTTTTTATAAATAGGCTGAAAATAGAAGTGGTACTAATTTCTGTTTGAAGACACACAGGAGCTCAATATACCTCAAAACTGTATCCATACTGGATAATTGTGGATATGACAATTCACATCTAGTGCCAGCGTTCAGAGGCAAACAAACAGCATGTTTTTTTACATGTTTAAACGAGAAAAACAGTCATTGTGACATTTAAAGAAAGCTAATTTACACTGTAGAATGCTTGTTAATTTAGTGAACGACTACATGCACTTTCAAAGGAAGATGTATTGGTTGATGCCCCACAGTGTCAGTGATGGTGCTGCTTGGCAACCAACAAAAGAAAGCTTGTTTAATATGTTATTATGCACAATAGTTGCTCTGTTAAGGGTTTTGATAATATTTCAAAAATAATACTATCAAAAAATATAGTAAAATAAAATCTTTCTTCATGACAACATCTGCCTGTTTACATTACATTTTTCTACATAGTCAAAGGAAGTCAGAGCCACTTCACAGCAGTTAACATTGACCCTTTCAAGTACACGCACACACTGCAGCATTCTGTTACATGTCTTGCCCAAGGACACATCAGCATCAAACCACCAACCTGCTCCATCACCTGAGCCACACAACACAATATAGCAACAAGTAAACAGACAGAAAAGCCCAGATTTATGAGTAAATGTAATAATAATATCTATATACAATATTTTATTACTTCAGGAAATTAGTTATACCAAACCTGTATGTATTAAGTGAAAAAAAAACTGGCCACATATTTCCTTGTGTCTGCAGTCTTTGCACTCCTTGTTGTCATCTCACCGAGTAGTTGATTAACAACACTGTTCACTTGCTTTAATTTTGTGAGAGATGAATACTTTGATTTTTCTGTGGAGCTATTGCGTTTGCCTCTGATCCTCTGTCATCCTAGCAGTGTTCTTATCTGACATTTGGTTTGTTTTAATACAAATGCTTTCACCTTTACATATTAAAATATTTTTTTTCCATTATAACTGATGACCATGATGCACTTCCAAGAAGGAGCATTGATAGAAACTGTTGGATGAAATGTTTTTGTTTTCCATGTCATTATAGAAAATCTGGGGAAGTGAAGAGGAAGGAGCAGGATTGCTTTGTGAACTCTTCACAACTCTGTACACATAACATATTATAATGCAGCTTTTCTCATTTGTATATCGATCTGTTGCTGTTGTTAGACAAGAGTAGGTCACTATCAAAAAGGTGATTAAAATGAAACTGTCAAGCTACATGATTAAAACAGTTGTTTTGGAGTCGTGTGGCAGGCATCAACTGTGCCTGGGAAAGCTGTCCACTGAGAGTCTGGTATGGTCATATAACAAAGGCTAAAGTGTTGTGGAGAAGTTTTGGGGGTCTTACCCGTTTTTTATGCATGACACTATACGTAGTCTGTGCAAACATCTTCAAAACTAAGTACATGCAACATTCACAGACACAGCATCATATGAGCCAAATCATAAACGGGCGCGCACACACACACACTTTGTCCCTTTTCCTCCCTACTTCCAACAAACTCGTGTCCATGTCTCTGTCCGCCAAAATCCTGAGGTGTAACATATCTCCGATGCACAGACTCGCTTGTAATTAAACACCTCAATGAGCAGATTACGAGTTTCCCCATTTGGAAATTTCATTACCATTCCCATAATTGGATTCCAAATTTAATTAGTGTTCCTGGGCTAAACAGCATGTGATTTGAGGGTGAATGCAGTCAGAGGTCTTGAACACTGGTTTAACCCTCCTCGCTCTCCTGACACCTTGGCAGCAAACACACTGACCACTAACAAAAATTAGGAAAAAATTCAATTAGACATTTTGCCCTGACTTGCAGTTCTTTGCCAGCCTCCCATTTAGAAGGGAAAAACACACTGATAGTGGCTGTATTGATTATAAATGTTATTAAAAACACCATAATATCAAAGTAACATGAATGACACCATCTGTTATGATAACTCAGCAGAGTCTAATTAAGACAAATAGGTGTCAGTAGACAAAATGCTCAAGACAGGTACTCACAGACTGATACACAACTTTCAACTGGGTATCCAGTACTGTAAAGTAATTAGCTTAGCTAGACTGAAACCAGTAATTTCTTTACTTGTAATATTCTTGGTAAAAGAATTTTCAGCATCTGACTGAGAAGGAAATCTAATCAGTTCAGAGGACTTCCCCTGTCCAGTAGCTTTAAACGTGATTATCCCAAATGACCTGTGTGTATGTGTGTATGAGAGAGAATCATTGTAAACACATGAATATATATTTAGTTAAAGCAGTCCTGTTGGGAAGTGGAGCTTATTTGCTTTTCTTGTATCATAAAGAAAAACGCAGTAACCTGCAGAAGCTTGTGATGTAGGTAATAATCACTGAAACAGCAGTGCAGTTATGTGTGAACAAAAATGCTAGTACAGAGGAATGCATTTAGCCTGTTACTATTATCATGGAAAGGCAAACAGGCTTTTGCACAATTACTTTGAGCACAAGGACGCTCAGGAAATGAAATATTTGTCCAAATTATAAATGAAAAACTTGGAATGATGGAATGGAATGAATGAATGAAAGTTGGAATATGTAGATTGAACCTTGAGAATATTGAATGAAACAGAAAGTGCTGATGACTGACCTTGTGGGAGAGGTGTCTGCTGGGAATTAGAACCCATTATTGACAAAGATTAAGTATGCAAATTGTGGACTGGAAAAGGAAAACACGGACTGGCTTTTATTTGTTGATGCAAAAGTTATAAAAACCAAAACCTTTCTAAAATACACGGGGAGTGGAGAAACTAAATTCAAGCAGAATTATTACTGGGCTGCATGTAGACATTCAAAAAATATCTTCAGATCATTTAATAGGAAGCATTCTTCCACAGTCCAAAGGCTTCATTTCCAGCCAAATGCATTTCACTGAAAGAAAAAAAAAATAAAAAGTTCATTATGTAAGCATTCTTTTTATTTCCACTGGGGCCAAGATTAATTGTAAAGCTTGCCGCCCTTTAAAAAGTAAGCATCACATGTCGATGCCTTGGAATGATTATGATAATGAATTAAATTAAGGGGTACGGGGACACGAAAACAACCCCCATCATAGTTTGCCTGGAACTCAGCAGAGTGCGCTCACTCATATTAAAACTGCAACATGGTGTGTCTGTCTCAAGTGATTGCAAAGTCTCTGCAATCACTTGAGACATACAGTATAAGACCCATGAAATTGGTTTAAGGAATGAGAAGGGGGTGGGGGAGGGGGAGAATTAAGCAGTACAAGATAAAAGACAGCTTTTTTTCTTCAGTTCTTGGCACACGAGTGAGACTTACAGGAGGCTCAGGAACCAAAGAGCTGCAGGCCCAGACCTGACCTCGGCAGGGGTCGAGCCTCAGGCAACATGGCTTTGAGGATGTTTTTCTGAGAGATGGAACAGGTTGGGGGTTTACAGATCAGAAGTGCATTCCAACATGTGTGAGTAACCTGTCCAAACACTGAGGCAACACATTTGTCAGGTTAGCTGACATCTAGAAAGTGAATCCTTAGACCAGTTCTGTGTTTAGGCAGATATATATATATATATATATATATATATATATATATGTAGAGATCTATCATTAGCAACTATGGCAGCCTTGGTACTCTGCTTTCTGTTCTATCACTTTGCTAATTACAATTGGCATAAGTCTAGTCTTGTCAAGAAGGCTATAATTAAAACTTGTAAGCCTGTGGGTCCATGGGACTGGTAAGAACTTACTACCCCGCAGCACCATGATGTCAAGCTCGCATTCAGATCAGCATGGAGAGGGTGTTAGTGCACTGCCGTTATAAAGAATAAGAGAATTATTCACTCTGCTTACTTAAACGCTGCAGATTTTTAAAGCGATTTTTTTTAACCCAAAAGAAAAAACTGTATATATCTCATCTACTGCTTTGCAGCATGTCTCACGGAGCGCAGTTGTTACACATTTTAGCTGCCTCTGGCAAAGTTTTGAATTACTTTCAAGTGACTTTGTTCCATCCCTGATATCACCTTAGCCTAAACTTGTCTTGAAAATCTGTGCAGAGGAAGGGGGAGGGAGGGAATGGAAGCAAATATTGATTATTTCATGAAAGGCTCCGGGGCTGAACTGCAAATACTTATCGAAGGACGCAACAGCACATCATTGTGAAGTGATGAAAAGTCTCTTCAAAGAACGCTCTCATCATATCTAATGAATTTAAACAACATAGTAAGTAGGTGGTAAAAGCGAAAAAAAAAGTGCTAAAGGGTTTTTGATATTAGCTAATTAAATGGTTTCAACAGCCATATGCTGTAGACACATCAAACTAGTTTATAGTTTAATAAAGATAGATACAGTTAATACAGATAAAACACAGCCTGTTTACTTACTGATATCATCTCTACCTCTAATTGCAGTTGTATAACTGCATAACAATATATAATTATATAACTTTACAAACCCCAAGCTATGAGTGATGAGCACTTACTGAGGAGGATGAGGGTGACCTTTGACCTGTGAATGTCAGTTCAAACCAGACAGCTCTCAGCTTTCAGCACTTTCCTTGCTGATTCCAGTTCACATTAACCAGGCAAATGTCAGTTTTATCTGCATCAGTGCTTCCAGGCAGGATAAGTTCTCAGGAATCCCACATATTTGTGCTTTTGCCCTTGCATAGCTGAATATTACAAAACAGCAAGGAATACAATTGGGATGAGTCACATGAGTGAAGGTATTTATTAAGCTAAAAATGAAATTAAAAAACTACATCTGTGTGGCTCTCTCACTCTTATGAATGGGAGTCCTTGGAACTGAAACTGGACAAGACCACCATAGTACAAGTGCATGTTTTTTTGCTTTTAAGACAGAAGCCTTTTCTACTCTTTGCACTCTTTTTGTAAGTGAAATTACAAAAGTCTAAAAATATGTGTGTGATGAGCAAGGACAAAGGTGGAACTTGAAACTACACAATGATTCAGTTGGTACTCCTGGTATGCATCGTTCGACCGGCTATCTCGTCGGTAGCCAGTAGGTGCTAGCTCCATATTTAAGTTCAAGGCTGAGTGGTGACCCCTTTGCCACTGATGTTCCCAGTGGGTGCTTTCTATTGAATAACTGCAGAACCAGAGAAATACTATGCTGGAAAAGCAAAACAATGTGGAAAAAGATGCCAGTCCAAGCATATCTGTCCTTTTCTAGCATCAACGTTTCCTCAACCGTCACCCAAGTGTTCTCTGCATTAGTGGAGATGCTGCTGACGTCCCACACTCACCCAAAATCTGACAGCCAATCGTCAGTGAAAAGAGGTGGCCATGGCAATGGTACAGTATTTCACTTCTTGAATGAATTAATGCCTGCAGACTTAAGCTCTGGCACCCCACCTTAAACAAAACATACCCTAATAATGAATGTTGTCATCATTGATTTGCTGCATGCTTGCAGTCACACTCCCTTACACACACACACACACCTCAGCATAAGATCAGAGCCTAGATGTTTGTTGCCGTTTGATGTCCATATTCTATATGTAAATAATGTGTGATAGTGAGCACTTCTGCTTTGCTAAGATAATCCATCCCACCTCACAGGTGTGCCACATCAAGATGCTGATCTGACATCATGATTAGTGCACAGGTGTACCTCAAACTGCCCACAATAAAAGGCCACCCTGAAATGTGCAGTTTTGTCTCACAGCAAAATGCCACAGATGCCACAAGCATTGAGGGAGCGTGCAATTGGCATGCTGACAGCAGGAATGTCAACCAGATCTGTTGCTCGTGCATTGAATGTTCATTTCTCCACCATAAGCCGTCTCCAAAGGCGTTTCAGAGAATATGGCAGTACATCCAACCGGCCTCACAACCGCAGACCACGAGTAACCACACCAGCCCAGGACCTCCACATCCAGCAGGTTCACCTCCGAGATCGTCTGAGACCAGCCACTCAGACAGCTGCTGAAACAATTGGTTTGCATAACCAAACAATTTCTGCACAAACTGTCAGAAACCGTCTCAGGGAAGCTCAACTGCATGCTCGTCGTCCTCATCGGGGTCTTAACCTGACTCCAGATCGTCGCCGTAACAGACTTGAGTGGGCAAATGCTCACATTCGATGGCGTCTAGCACGTTGGAGAGGTGTTCTCTTCACGGATGAATCTCGGTTTACATTGTTCAGGGCAGATGGCAGACAGTGTGTGTGGCGTCGTGTGGGTGAGCGCTTTGCTGATGTCAATGTTGTGGATCGAGTGGCCCATGGTGGTGGTGGGGTCATGGTATGGGCAGGCATCTGTTATGGACGAAGAACACAGGTGCATTTTATTGATGGCATTTTGAATGCACAGAGATACCGTGATGAGATCCTGAGGCCCATTGTTGTGCCATACATCCATGAACATCACCTCATGTTTCAGCAAGATAATGCACGGCCCCATGTTGCAAGGATCTGTACACAATTCTTGGAAGCTGAAAATGTCCCAGTTCTTGCATGGCCAGCATACTCACCGGACATGTCACCCATTGAACATGTTTGGGATGTATATTCCTTCCATAGAAAGATCCATAATTTCAATCACACGAAATGAACAAAAGTTATAGCAGCACTAAATCATGTATAGTTTTCACATCAGCTCATGCTAAATGTAGACCATAATCTCGTTATGAGCCCTGTGTTTGAACGAAAAGCTTGTTGAAAGCTTCACTGACCTCCGAAAAAAATGTTTTTATTTCAAGAGGTTAGAGGTTTGTGGACTTAGGTAGCAGGAGACGAGTTACAGAGCTCCAATTAATGCATAGATGCAGTCAGTCATCTCTTTTTTTTAAACTTGAATTCATAACACAACAAGGGTGGTGGAGAAGCAGGCTGTTGAATCCAAATGTGGCTCAGACAACCAGGAAGATGACCACCACTTAGGACCAGCCACTGTCAACCACACAGAAGAGCATTGACAAGTACCATGACATGATCTTGACAAATTGACGAATGACAGAACAGCACATGGCCGCAGAGCTGAGAATCTCCCAGAAACATGTCTATTATCCACAACAAACTCCAAATGACTAAGGTGTCAGCTGGGTAGGTCCTGAAACTCCCAGGGCCTAATGAGTAGTGGATTCAGCACAACACATCAGGGGACTATCTGCCATTTTTGACAGATTTCTCCAGCAATTTGTAACCATGGAGGAAGGCTTGGGTCTTGTACTTCCAGTCGAAAAATGAAAATGGAAATGGGAACACCTGGAGACTCCGGCTGCAGAGTAAGCCAAATATTTGAGGAAGTCTTTGACAGAAGGGGAAAGGTCTCTGCCACGTGAGTGCAGCTAGTGGACTACCAGTGAAGGAGTCACAGCCTAATATGCTGATCTCTTGAGACAGCTATGGAAGAAGCTCACAGGAGGATTTGGCGTGGGAAGCTGGCACAGGTAGTGCTCCTTTACAAGCTCACAATACCACGGCGGTTGTGTTAGACTTGCAAAAAATGTATCCCTTATACTTCAGGCATGGACTTACCAATCACTTACACCCATCTGTTTACTTAAAAGCCAACTGTGCTTTTGTTTGATTTTTCAAGAGGAGAGGCTACAACAGTCAAATCCTAGTTTTGTTAAACAATCAAAGAAGCATGCAAACACCTTCAGACAATACCTGTACATGCATACTCCCAGCCAGCCTGGAATCTATTTCAGTCCATCATCATCATCATCATCATCATCACACTCACCACAGCTGCTCCCACTTTCAGACATAATTAATATGCAACAACAAAGCTAAGTGCATTTTCTTTCCATTTTCATATTGCAGCACATTGCATCCAACATGACAAATGATCAAAGGAGAGCCCCCTGCTGTCTTGCATCTGCTGACAGATGTGTTTCACAGGAATATTCAGTTTAGATGTTAGGCATAAAGCAGAGAAGATATCAGCAGTTCTCCAGGCAAAAATGAAGGTTAAAAAAGGAAATACTAGTAATAAAGCTTGCGGTGTAATTCACAGGACATCAAGTGGCAAAAAAACCTCCAAGAAACCCTGATGTATTACATGTGCTAGAAATATCTAGAATAAATCCAAATGGACTAATTTCATGCCAGAAACAAACCAGACAAAAAGGAGATGGGGAATCCACAGGTAGCACACAACAACAACACAGTCTGAACTGACAATGATAAAACAGATCACAGGACCTAAAACATACCAGATAACAAGATGCAGGCGAGACACTATGCTGTCCTCACCAAAAAGTGCTGTCGCACTCAGTGTACTTAAAGCTAGACAGCTAGCATAGCATGAGAGTCCTATTTCACCAATTCAGCCTCCAAGGATCAGACATTGATGAATTGACAGGCTTTAAAAATTTCTTGTAAAACTGAAAAAAATAAAATACAAATACACAAATTTTTCCAAAATGCAATAATAAAGAAACAATAAAAACAGGCAAAATCCCAAAGTACAATCAAATATTCATAATCCTACAAAAACAACACACACAAAAGGCTACATGAAATGGTCACCAAATTACTAGGGAATGATCATTAAATTATTCTCCATAGTAAACCAGCAGAAAGCAAACAATTACGTAATTAAACAAACAAAATAACAAAACCATAAACTTACGGATGGTGCTGTTTTGTGATGTCTCACTGCAAGGATTGACCGGATTATGCTGTGGTGTGGTTCACTGCTCAGGCCAAAAAAAACTAAAGAAAGAAAAAAACTATTTCCTGGTCCTGACTTCCCATTACCTACTTCCTGTTTGGATGTTCACCTGGAACCTATTTTTTAAACGCCACCAAGTGGTGCTCCAGAGAATAATGCACAATCCAGCTCTGACCCATTAGGGAAGGAGGAGCAATCCCAAGCAAACAAGGACACACGAAGAAGACAGGACTGTCCAAAGACTTTTTCTACATTGTTACTTCTGGCAGTTGGCTTGGTGTATATATATATACAAACTAGACTTTTTAACCTGTCTCATGTTACATATATGTTGATTGTAAAGTGGTCCAGCTAGGACGGAAGCTACTGTATTACATGAGAGAATGATGGAATTTATTAATTTGAAATCTACCAAAATAAATTACAAAAGCCAATCTACTCTCTTTATAACTTTACAAATTACATAAATTACTCAAACATATTGGGGATTGACATTTCATCACCACCGTTTGCTACTAAAATACCAAGCAGGCAGCTGTAAAACAGCAGTTTTTAGACATGAGTGTATTAAGGTATGAGTACTAAAATGTGTCAGCAGTTTCAAATTAGACCCCATTCTTTATTAGTGTGCTGAAAAGGAAAAAGATCTTCACTCACTCGCTGTATTGATAACTTAAAGTAGTTCAGGTAATCTAGTTTAAACTGGTTTTAGTGCTGTTAAAATCAATATTTTTGCATTAACAATGGCTCTAATGACTACACCTTTGTAAAAATAATGTCTCTCAGATTGACAGTCTGACAGCCTGAGTTAGAGAGAAATTAGCTGACCAATTAACCACTAAAGAGCCAGATATTTCCCTCCGGAGTTGGTGGAGATGAGAATAGAGGAGACGAAGAGCGATTATTTTTGCCTTATGTATGTCAGACGGACATAAACACAAAGCCCATCCTAATGGTGCATAACATCAAATGATTTTCAGATTTAGAAAATACTCCTTTTAATTTCTGAATATGAAGCAGACCTGAAAAAGAGAACAGTCTCAGCAAAATCCTGGACAACAAGGAAATCCACTGCTTTGTGCGACTGTGTTAGCTCTGTTAAATACTGCTGAGTACACATTCTCTCACTGTTAGGGAAGCTTTGTGTAAGAAAAAAAGTTCTGTTGACCCATATACTGAGACTGATGAATAATAAAACTGTAGAGCCTTAGAAATCCACAACAGTGTGGTCTGCATTGTGGCAGCATGGAGCTTAGGGTGCATCTTTTTGGACTTTGGGACTCAAGTAGGTGGCTCTTAACATGGGTTTAAGGCCACATGGCATCAAGGTATATATCCATCTAATGGGTCAGCATCCTATCTCTCCTTAGCCATTCTCTAGTGGCTTCCCGTTAGGCTACAGTACGGAAAATAAATATTATTTTTCTCTCCAATATGTTTACTTTACTAATATTTACTTATTTTTGCCAATAAGTGTGCAGCACAGACATTAGGCCTCATTCACTATGTAATACTGTATGTACATGAAAAGGTTCTTACTTTGCACACAAAATAAGTGCATATGCAAAATCACTGTGGAATTCATGGCAACAACGGCAAATTTTGTGACAGACACATGCTCGCAATAAGTGATTAGCATACTGCCACGCCCCCCCATTTCTCTATTTAAGGAAGCCGCTTGCCTAGAGTTGATTCATGAATGAAGGAAGCGGTTATGCGAGAGAAGCAGAAAAATGTCAGAGTGATTTGTGCGTATGCACTGTTTGTGAATGAGGCCCATTGTCTGCATGTGTTTGTAAGGTGATTTTGTTTTTGACAGTTAAACAGTGCAGAGCAGCAGCTTGGAATATTTTACACTTGTTCTGAGATCTGATACCATAAATAGTAAAACATGTAAATAAGGACAGCTTTGTTTTGATTTTGGATATTTTAAAATACGGTTCATGTCACCTCAGTTTATTGCTGATATGTTTTTAAGGCAGATGTGACGCATTAAAGAGTTCCAGTATTATCTCCTCAATCATAACTGACCTAAACACAGACCTTGTAAAAATTCATGCATGCTTTTATTTTGAACAGCATGAGCTCTGATTAAATTCAGCTCAGTTTAATTTGATTTTTTTGTATAGCGTCTTTTACAATAAAACATTGTTTCCAGGCACTTTACAGAAACCCAGAGCCTGGCCTGACCCAGCAAACATTTAAAGTAGTGGTGGTGGTTTTCAAACCATTTTGATTTGTGTTTTTGTGCATCAAACAGTGAATGGTGGTGACTATCACTGCTGTGATAGACAGAATATTTGCACATATAGGCATCACACTGCAAATACATTAGCAATGCATTGTACAGATAGATTAGATTTGTGTGTTTACCACTTATGTCTGACAGCCTTAAATGCAGCAACACGTTACCACCCCAGGATACTTGATAACCTAAAGATAAGGAAAAAAACTGTCCATCCAATATCTGAACATCTGCAACACTTGACAATATTAAGCAGAGTGTGGAGAGCTGAGGTGATTGCCTTTGCATTAGTGTGAATTATAAGCTCATCTGTATTTTGGTGAGCGGGAAAGCACGCCATAAGATGAGATAAAGACTTCTCTTTCTCCCCTGGTGATGCATGCTGGTGCCTCGCTAATGGTGGCTAATTTGCTACTGAGGCATAATTGGGTTCCGGAAGCATAAACTCCATGGGAATTGTGAACACCAATGGTGATAGTAGTCAGACAAAGTAAATTGCATGTTTGTGTGTATGTGTGTGACTGGGTTTGCACACAGTGTGTTTATGAATGACATCCACACACACTTTCATTTTAGCGTGCAGTTTATTCACACTAATATCTTTGAAGAGTTTCACCATTACCTTAAATGAAATGAGGTGTCTGGGTGTGTGTGTGTGTGTGTATAAAATCTTTGAGTGTTTTATGTAAATTAGAAACTGCAGGAAGAAGGAAAAAAGGCTTTAAAACACACTGCAGCTAATGCAATTCTAATTCTCTGTTGTACATGTGACTGTGAGAAAACAAGAATCTGCTAAGTGACAGTCTATGAAAGAGAAAAAAAAGGCGTTATAAAAAGTGGCCATTTTTCCCCTCATGCAAGCAGAAAATGTTTAATTGCCACTAGCAAACGACATCTTCTGGCTCCTTTCGTAAAAAGTACACTGTCACATGCTGTGTGCAGTCACCCTGGACACACAGTCACATGGGCAGCTCCAACACAGAATGAAAGTTGTTACAGGCAAGTTGACAGTGTCTCACAAAGCAGCATTTGATGTTAAGCAAATGTGACAGCTCGATTTGTACGCCAGCAGTTCACCCTTCTGCTATATCCTGCTTTAAAACCCTAAAACTGTTAAGTTCATTGAAAACAAACCGTGTGCCACAGATGACCCCTAAGTTTCAAATCTCACTCAGAATAACCTCTCCACCCCCTTTTTACTACATCCTGACTCAAAATAGAAGATTTGTCTCCAACTGTGTCGACAGAGAGGTTTGCATTTCATCGTGTCATTTCTGAGTTGCAGAGATACTTGATGTCTGCCATACTCAGTTCCTCTTGTCCTACTCAATTACACACACACCCGGAAAGGCTTGAGGTAGCTAGCTCACTTAGAGCACTCCACTGAAACCTCCATTTGTGAAAAACAGCATTGAAAGTATTGATGTTACTTGTGGCTGGATGACTGACTTCTACTGAGTTCCTTTAAAAAAAAAAAAAAAAAAAGTTTGGTTCTTAAGCTGAACAAAATGTGTTACTTATAGTTAAAAAAATCCACCTCTTACCAAAGAATCAGCTGTACAGTTGACGCCTCCCTGTGGACATGTGAATAACTACACGTAGAACCTGCTGATTATGGTGATTCATCCACGTGTTACGTGCCGGTACTTGTTGTGTGTATGTCTGTCTCTGATTTCTGTGCAGGTTTCCAAGTGCTTCCAATGAACAAAGTGGATCATCCACACCTGAGTCCACTTGGCCCTCGTCAGCAGAAGTATATCAGCTGGAGGTGTGCACATGGCCGGGGCCAGTGTGGGCCAACTTGTGGACGCACACACCATGCGTCTTTGCTCCGTCCAGAGGGACTAGAGCATGATATTCAGCGCTGATCTTTTTAGTTTTGCTTTTGTGTTTGATTTATTATTTTGTTATTCGTTTAAGTTAATAAATTTAATGAATAGTCACTATTTCCGACTGCTGTCTCTTCCTCAGACCTGGGTAACATTATTGTTGCTTCCCCTCATCCCCTGGACTAATTGGGGAACGTAACACATGTCCAAGAAAACAGCAGAGAAGTTTGTTGCAGGTGGAAGAAGTCTGCCTTTAAACATTTACACATATCTGACCAAGTAGTTATTGATACCAAAATCCGATCGAGATGGTCTAAAATACAATGAAAAAAAAGATACAAACATGATTGAACTTAGGTATAGATGAACTCATACTCATAAACTCACAGGTTTTATTTTACCCCATCTAAAACTTAACAGGATGGGCATTATGGCCATGTAGGTTCAATGGATGTTCTGCAATTATTAGTCCCCAAAGTTTGAACTGAACTGGGCAAGAAGGTATTTAGGTTCTCAGCACCCAATGCCTGGAATAAATTACAATCCCAACTTCAACTGCAAACACTTGTTACATTGAACAAGTTTAAGGCTTTGGTAAAATCTCTGCAGAGTACCTTGTCTGTTCAACTGTTTTATGTGCGCAAGACTTGTTAATTCTATCTGTTATTGTTTGTTTTAATGTAACTAAGGCTGCCCTCTTCGCCCGGTCGCCCTTGTAAAAGAGATTGTTGATCTCATTGTGACCCCTCCTTTTGTTTATTTACATCTGTTTTTCTTTTCTCTGTTGTCTCTACATGTCATTTCATGTCATTCAGACAACCATTGTTATTTATTTATTTCTGCAGGACATGGGCATGAAAAATGATACGGAAATGTAATTTTGAATGATGCTGTCTGTTCTCTTTAAAACAATAAAAACTTCAGTTACAAAAAAAGGTATAGATGTATGTAAAACAAAAAAACAAAAACTGGACAATGCTTCCAGAAAAACTGCAACCTTATGGGTACCTTTGGGCAAGAATAAATCTACTATGTCAACACCACCCCTTTATAAGGAATAGGGCATTTTATATAGATCTTGACAAGAAAATGGAGTTACTGCTGCCTGTGTTGGACACGCAATAAAAACTTTTCAGATATTATCTTCATCAAATGGGGAAAAAATCCCACTGCAACACTGTGTGTGGAAGCTAGTGTTGAAAGTCCAATGTATGTCTTCCAGAGAACCTGTGTGTGTGTGTGTGTCTCACAGTAATCTGTTATTTTTCAAATCACTGCACTCATGAAACATAGGTGAAATCCCATATGTGTCCCTGCATGCTATACATACGCCTACATACGTGCCATTGTGTGGATCTGGCCGTGGAGCAGCAGCAGTATGTATCAGGCTGAGAAAGGCTCAGGTGTGGGTATGTAGGCGTAATCAGGCCTCCCATTTCCTCAGCTGACAGCTCCTTTACTCTCTCTCTGTCTGAAGTCAGCTTCTCCACGAGGAGCCAATATATTACCGTTGCCTGGCCACGGGGTCGTCTTTGGAGAGTTTCAGGCCCTTCTCGAGATAAGCTCTGCCCCTGCCAAATCAGAACGGTACTGTGACTCATCTGACACAACATCCAGCTTGTTTTCCTCGCAGTTTGAGACAGTTTACTTTTCTCGGGCTGCATTTCTTCTGTGACTTCTGTGTTACTTCTACAGTTCACTGCATTCTCTGTGGATAAGATGTTTGTACACATAGTCTATAAATATATTTTTATATACCAGGCTAACAATCTGTTCTCCTCTGTCCTTGCCTTCCTCATGCCTGTATAGGGACCAAAAGGCTCCTTCAGGATGTAGTGGAAATAGCTTTGTCCTAATGTGTATTAACACATCTAAATACAGAAGGGCTCCAGCTGAGAGTCCTGATTGCTTCGACCAAAGTTTACATGAGTGCCAGACAAAAATAATGTCCGCAAATTGGTCCCATATGTTCACTCTCCTTCTGACTAAAACCAAATTGCCATTACAAGTGAATATGTTGGTGACTCACTGAATACATTTTACCCTGCTTCTTGCTATTGGTACGTACTAATGTCTCCCCCCAAGCCAGAGCAGATCATAGACTGTAAATAATAATAGATGTCACAGATGTGACATGTGACAGATTTGAAGCTTAGTGTAATGGCTCTGGTCATCACATTCTTGGCAGTGCCAGTGTTTGTCTAACTCCTGCTTGATCTAAATTTGGGCAAAGTGGTGGAGCATGAGTGGAGTAGCTGAGGTGGGTGGCTGGTTGTGTAATCAGGCAGCTTCTAGATCTTTGGTCGCAAAGCAACTGCAACCTTAATGGTGCAAAACATGCATATCTATAGAGATCTAAACTATCTTTGAATCAGGATGCAAGTATGTATATTTGTGCTATAAAGTCAGACATTTTAATATGGAGGTCTGCTGTGAGCTCATTCTCATTTAGAGCCAGTTTCTTGTGCAGTTACATTGGCACCATTTGTTAGACCTAAAGGTTAGTGCTTGGAGTATTGCCTAAGAAGGTTTCCCAGGAGAAAATATGCTATTTACTATAAACTTTACGTTATATAATATCTACTCCACCTGCCTCTTTGTTGAGCCAATCCTGGCTTGTTAGCACACAGATTTTGACATGCTTAAAAGTTCACGTTTCAAAATCAGCTAATATGCTATAGATGCAGTGTGTTACGACCTGACTCAGCTAGGAAAACAGGGAAATAACAAAACCCAGATGGTACAGGGTTAAGCAAGTTATTTAATTGATTAAATCAGGGAAAAAAAAGGTACAACAGAAAACAACACCCAGAGTCGGCTGCCAATAAATAAACCAAAGAAAAGACATAGACCGAGACAGCTGACAATTAATTAAACAAAGAGTGAACAAATTTTCTAAATTGAGTGCCTTAGTAAAACACAATTCACAAAAGTCGACAAATCAAATGAGAGGCACGTGGGCAAACCGTACAGTCACAAACAGTCGCTGTTGTAGTGCGGTCAGCATCTTTTTCTAAAAGGTCCCACCAGCAAGATGATTGGTCCCACCATTAGCACAGGCAGGGGGCGACACAGCCAACCAGCGCACGTGAGAGGTGCACCGAGACCTGGACGCTGATGCTTGGAGGAGCAGGAGAGAGAGAGAGAGAGAGAGAGAGAGAGAGAGAGAGAGAGAGAGAGAGAGAGAGAAAGAGAGAGAGAGAGAGAGAGAGAGAGGAACAGAAATGTCCACAATCAAAAGGGCTATGGGCTGTAACACAGTATTTGTCCTCCTTTTCGGCCAAGAATTTTCCTATCAAGCTGGCTCTATGAACACCTTCTAGCTCTGGTTAGATTTACTTCATGTCTGTCACTTTAGTGCTTCAAGTGTATTCAGTATGTGCTTTATATATTCTATAGATGTGTTAAGGTTGCAGCTTTGAATATATAATGCATTATTACATAGCTTTGAAAAACACCAATCTGTCAGGATTTGAGCCAGGGCTTTTATTTTGATAGCTTATTTTCTGTGTGCATTTACCCGAGTTTGACTAGTTACTTCCTGTCTTATTTTGGTATTCATTTTTCCCTCTGTGTTTCAGGATTGTCGACTTCCCCTTCCTCGTGTGTGCACCCTTCCCCCCTCCCGTGATTACCTGCTCCGCCCTAATGTGCCTCACCTGTGGCTTCCCGCCCTCTTGTGTTTAAAGTCTGTGTATTTCCTCCCTCTCGTTGCCAGTTCGTCTTGTGAGTAATCCTAGCGACATAGCCGTCCAAGTAGCCTCCCGCTCTTGTGATATCCCCAGTGTGTTTTCGAGTGAGTTTGGTTTTTCCTGTGTATTACCTGTTTTTGGATCGGACTACTGTTTTTGCCTTGCCCTTTTGTTACCTTTGCCTCGCGGACTTATCCACTGTGTACCGACCACTGCTTTGAACTTTGACCACTGTTTTTGCCTTTGCCCTTTTGGACACTACTGCTACGCTGAATGATTACCCGTGTACCGAACTTTGGCCTGTATTAAACACAGAGTATTGCCTGATACTTCCGGCTCCGCTGCGTTTGTGCCCTCCATCTTCCACCAGCCCTGACACAATCAAGCTTAGTAAGCAGAGGTGTACTGCCTTAAACTCTGCTTGTCTGGTTATATTTAGCATGTGTATATATATAGCATGTGTATATATATATAGCATGTGTATATATATATATAGCATGTGTATATATATATATATATATATATATATATATATATATATATATATATATATATATATATATATATATATATATATATATATATATATATATATATATATATATATATATATATATATATATATATATATATTAGTGTGTATATATATATATATATATATATATATAGTGTGTATATATATATATATATATATATGTGTGTATATATATATATATGTGTGTGTATATATATATATATATATATATATATATTTAATTGTTACATTAAATAAAATACTACTACTCAGAAGTTTATTTATGGACACTTATTGCTATAAAGCACATGAATCCTAAGTCCTCTAGAGGTGAGACTGAGTCAGTTGGTGCCTCTTGAAGATAAAAGCCAAAAATAAAATGTAAATATAAGAATAAAGCGGAGCGTTCTTCATTAACTCTCAATGACTCCTCAGATCTACTTCAAAGACCTGCTAGCTCACCTAAAATCTCACCTTGTTACAGAGGGTGGTAGATTCACAGACTCATAAGGCCATGTTTCTCCACAAATCCTTAATACAGGCTGTCCAAATCCACAAGGCCTTAACTTTAACGTTCAGTCTGCTTTGGGTGAAGACTTCACTAGACTGTGCACAACAGTATCCCACAATCCACACAGATGTGCAAGATTGTTACATGTAAAAAATATACAGTTCAGACTGACACTGATGAAAGGGGAGCATAAGGCTTCAATACACAAAGAAGGGGTAAGAAGACACAGGTGAAACACATTAGGGCGGGGCAAGCAATCACAATGGAGGGAGAACACCAGGAAGTACAACGCAACGAAGACAGGACTTTCAAAATAAAACAGGAAGTTAAAGAAAAAAGGAGCTGACAACTAAACATGAATTAAACTAAACCAACTAATACCTACTACTACTACTACTACTACTACTACTAAAAACAATATATACCTAAACATACAACACAGACTACTTAAACAAACCAATCATAATGACAGAAGGAATAGAATTCATAGCCAGAGTACAGAAATCTCCCTACTCTTATCTTGTGGGCATGATCACTCTTATAATGGAAATAATACCAAACTGAGGTCCTCTGTTTATAAAGGACATTGAAAACAATATTTACTTAGATATTTAGAGGTGTAAACGAAATATTGAATCCAAACATGTTCAAATGGAAGTGGCGGGGAAAGCAGTCTGTGAAGAGGGAGTGGGATCTCGTTTCTGGGATGGCAGACTAAAGGAGGAATAGAGGATGATGATGATGATGATGATCCTGGTCAAAGATGAGGAGAGGATGATGGATGGGGGCTGTGGCAGAGCTCCGCAGTGAGAGCCACACTCTCCGATGGAGCATGAAGAAAGCAAAGCAGAAAATAGGAAAAATGTTACAACTTTGACTCCGTCTCCTTGTGGACAGCGGAAGGACAGAAGCTGTTTAAAGCTATCTATGGCCCGTGGACAGCGCTAAATGGTCTGTTTGATTTTGGAAGTGAAAAGTAATGACAGACTGTCTTCCAGCCTGATATTTAATAAAACATGTAATGCTATGTTATGAATGAGGCGTATGATTAAGTAGTGAATTTGCAGTATCCATTTATGCAATTGAATAACCAGACAGGGCACACTAAACCACAGCTTTGACAGCTCCTGGGTGATGATTTTCAAATAAACACTTCAACTAAGATGGCTGAGAACAATGGTGAGCCAAACATGAGGGTATCTCTTTTGAAGAATTATGTCAAGAGAATGTTAAAAAGGGATTTTAGAGATGCAGAGCATATTCCTTCTCCCTGTGCTTTTTCTTTGCCTTTTTTATCTAGCTATTCCCTCCTCTCTGCACCTGGGAAAAAAAGAACAATCTAGATTCTGAGAGAACATTAAAGATCCAGCCCTCAGGATAAACCCCTGCTGGGCACACCTGTCAATCAAAACTCTCCCAGCGCAACTCACTGAAGGTTGATTTTCTGTTTGCAGATGACATCAGCGATAAAACGATCACCCATTTATCTCCAGGTTGTGCTAAAAATTACCAATGAGACATTTGCGGTGTGCCTGGGATACGGCTGCAGGTATTGATCCTTGTCTGGATGTGACAGTGAGAAGGGAGAAGGACAAAACAAAGATTTGTTCTTTCTTTAAATGTGAGACAAGCTTCTTCTTTATAGCCTTTTTCTTAAGCAGTGCCACAGTAGAGGCGGTTGTCTTACTTTCCACACAAGGCTCACTGAAGTGCAGTTTTTCCCATCAGCCTCTGTTTCACAGCAAATTACACTAATACAGCCAGAAGCATCCTCACTGCCTTGTGCATTAGAGGCTGGACAACAGCATATCTCACTGAACTGACTGACTCCTGCAGTTTGGTGCAAAATAAATGTGACAAACTTTTAATTCAATTTCAGAATTTCAATCATCTTATTAATTTCATGATAATTTAATTATGACTTCTGTAGTTGAATGTAGCACAGGTAGCTCTCTTCTTTTAGACTAAATGCTAAATTGGCTCACTAGCCCATCTAGTGGTAGAGTGTGGTATTACACATGGGTACAGTCTCTGGCTATGTGCTTAGAATGCTAACACCAGGTGATTCCTGTGCAGCAAAAAGTTGTCTTTATAACGGCATAGCATAGCTGTTAGCATTATTAACATTATTCCATTGAGGGGGGTGGGGGTGACATGATGTTGGTGAGGTCTTAACATGCTATATCCTCTACAATCCACATACGGAAAGAAAAGAAATGCCCTGACTAAAGAAAAACCTGTGACTCAGTTTATTGTTGTATTCATTGAAGTGAAAGAGTTTTCTCTATGCAGCCTTTCTTGTTTGACCCTGAATATTGATGCCATGACCACTCTCACAGGCCTTGGTAGTTTCAACATTTTATTTTGCCTTATTTTGAACCATTTCTGCCCGTGGCACCCCTTGGAGATGTGAAAGCTTGGAGCCTTGGCAACTATATTTGTATTAAATCAGTCAATTAGGTCAGGCCCTCCTCTACACTTACGGCAGACATGTAGCTCTTCACCTACAAGGCCTAACATGGCTGTGCTCCTAGCCTGTCCCATCTGTCTAAACTACTTAACTTGCACTGCCTGACTTATGATTTGCCCCCTCTTCTGTCCTCTTGATGGCTCAGATTTTTCTCCCTGGTTGAAGTGTTGTCCATCACCAATAAATGCTCAAAATCAACCAAAGAACCACAGCGTGGATTCTCTGTGTGAGGCTTGACTGTGATGTATGTGTGTGTTGATGCAGGATATAGCATAAGAGGAAGGCCAAGGAGGCCGTGATCCCCACACTGCTGTGGAAAACAGCTGGATGTTAATTGAAGGGAGACCCTCGGAGGTACCAAACCCGGCTGCTGCTGGTGTGCCGCAGGGTTCAGGCCTCCGCAAAATCCCAAGGTCCCACGCCTGCTGTTCTCTTCTGTTAGCCACAGCACAGCAGTCAGTGTGGGTCAAGAGTTCCTCAAACTGAACAGGAAAATTGCATTCTTTAAGCGTCGCTTTAATTCTGAAAAGCCTGTGTTACAAAAACAAAACCTCTTTTTAGGGCGCAACACCTTCCAAGAAATATGTGTATAACCAAAATACTACTATTAAATCTGATATCAACTTTGCAATTAATAGTTCAAATTAAGAGCCTTTAAGAGTTGGTGACAAATTAAAGGTTTGGTTAGTGACAAACCTTTTTTTCTTACTAAAAAGTTGTAAGTTGAAATTTTTCCCGCAAATGTAAAGATGTTAATTGACATGATCCAACAAGACCACAAAATAAGATGTATTAAATGCCTGTGTCACACAACAAAACTGATGCAACTCGCCAATTAAATCTTATCACCAAAAAGAGTAAAATGTTTAGCTATAAAAAATATTATTAGACCTGTTAATACTTATTGACTGCTGCTGTATCAACCAAATGTGCAGACAGCTTTAATGAAAAACACAACAAATGTAGTGCATATATTACATTTTATATTTGTCTATGTTTTATATAACACAATACAATACAATTCCATAATACATTTCTTATGCCTGTAAAGTTGCCGTAGTACCACATTGCAGCTGTTAGTGATTAGGAACTACTGAGCGTCTTTGGCATAGTGAATAGGTGATACTCAGGCTCCTCTAAGCCTGCTGGAGATTCACTGTAGCACTCTAGTTTTACCACTAAAATTTTCTTTGCCTTTTTTTCCTTACACACAAATATATACAGTACATTGCTCTTTTCGTTTCTCTCTGTGGTGTCAGTCTGTCTGCTGCCCCTGACCTGGAAGGTGATCTGTGTTTACCATCTTGAAGGATGTTTCACTTCTTTAAATGCATCTTGAGGAGCAAGGATCCCCCGTTTGGAGGTGTGAGGATGCACAGGTGTGTCCTTTGACATCTGTAAAGTTAAGGCGAGGAGTGGAACATAAAGAGGATGTCAGGAAAGGAAAGATATGTTTGAAACCAGGGCGAGGCTGCTGTATACCGTGCTGATATATTTGTGTTAACATGTGCATCAGTGTTTTCAACTCTGATGAGAAAAGGAAGCATGACTATTCTCCTCTCACAGTGATTACTTATTGTTCTGGGAGCAGAAAATTGGTAGAAAAGCAATGATGTAAACACGCTGATGACTGACATGAGCTTGATGAGCTAGCTTGTAACGCACTGCTGGCTTTTTCCTGGAACTTCCAGGACTATATCATACTTTGTACACCTGCAGCCCTTATCGCTACCATTTTTGGTCACCATGGTGATGAGTCCCGTTTCGAACAACACATATTAGTGTATATAGTGTTTGTGTGGGCACACTGGATCATGGAAGACCTGAATATATCTACCTCCTGATGAGGACAGGTGAAAGTGTGTTACTCCCATCTTGTTGAGTACTTTAAATAACAGAGGAATCTTATTTTTACTGATGGATCAGGAGATACGGACCATTTTGTGACACTTCCCTTTATACAATATTTGCTGTCACAGATTCCTAGTCAATCTCAAGGAAAAATCTGCTGAATGCTAGCACTCGGATTCATTCTGCCTTTTCCGTTCTGCTAAAATAAGCATCTATCTTTGGATATGCAATTCACCTCAACAATTTTACCTGACAAATTGGAGGTGTAGTATGTAGTATTAAAGTCTTACAGTAGTATATAATATAAAAAAACTAACAACCACAGCTGCTCTCTTTCTGGCACTGGTCTCTTTCTCAGTGTGTGTTTTTCACAACAGGATGATGAATGGAGAGGCCTTATATAGTTCAGTGGTTTTAATACAGGTGGAGGCATCACTCCTCATCACTACAAAAAAACAAATTTGACTTCTTCATCTGTCACGTTTATGGATTTCTGTCTGAGCTAAATTACCCGCTGGAGCCGCAGAAAAAAATAAAATAAAATAAAAAATTCTGCCTCAAGCTTTATTTACAGATACTCCCATTAGACATTTCTCATATACAGTGCATTCCTCCTGTCTTGTTTGCTGTCTGTGCCCTCTGCCCATCAGCTCTCAGAGCGTGTGGTCTATGCTCAGGAAGCAATTGGGAATGTTAGGGCTTTGCATGCATGGGAGCCACGGGTTAATAAATCCTTTGCTATTTGACACACAGTGCCTCAAAGTGCTTTTAATTTATTAAGTCACTTTAATTGTGCAGCTTCACATACATTCATGAGTGAATGTGTTCTATGCAGCCGCTGGTAAGCCTACAGTGCAGCTTCAATTGCCCCCCCAATTGCTACCAAAGGGATAAACACACTTGATGACCATTAGGTACAATCATTTCTGTGCTTAGCAAATTTTATATTGCTGTCTTTTCATTTGTCACCTGCCCTAATGTGTACACTAATTTGAAATATTCATCCTCTGATCTGGTATACAGGGGTCTCGGCTATCAAAGCTGCTCTATACCGAGGATGAAAAATCATATTTTGGAGTAATTATACGCAATTGCTCACAGCCCTAATTAATGTCACATTAACAATCACAATGTGAAATGAATAGGGCTCAGTGAAAAGCCCCCACCTCTCAAGGCTTTCTTTGTTATTCTGGTTCACAAGGTGAGAATCAAGGATTGTAGCGTAAAGGAATGTACACGCATGTTAAAGCCGGTGAATGAAAAATCCACTCCAAGGCTGACTAGAATGTTTTCCAATAACTCTTTCATTTCTGCTGCATTTGGCTCACTTCCAAGCGGCGTCTGCCAAAAAATTGTGCGTTAGGTTCATGATTTAAAATAGCTATAAGCCTTGTCAAATAAACTTGTGTCGAGAAAAAGATTAATGATTGATAATTATGGTATGGGTCTACCAGCAGCGACCTAAGGGAAAAAAAAAGTGCATAAACAAGCAATCAAAGTGCTACAGCCTTTATTTAACCAGTTAAGTCCCACTTAGTTGGCAACTTGTTCTGTAGATGGTATTTGCAGACTTTTTATTTAAAAAAAAAAACATCTAAAAATAAAGATGTGGTGTTTTTAAGCTGAGAGCTAAATATGACTACGTATTTGTCTCTATATTATTTAAAATCTGCATGGCCAGCACTGCCAACTTGTAACTTATTTATGTAATATATGTTATTGTTCTCTCTCCCATTTATTATTCTTTTTTTAGATGGTGGTAGATTGGAAAGCTCTGCCAGTCAATAACTGATGTGTGAGAGTTAAAAATAAGTAAGACATCAATAGTTATTGTAAACTTACATAAAACACAGCACGGCCTTTTTCTTGTATTGAAGATTTTAGCAGTGCAGCCTTCAGCCTGACCTTACACCCCTCTCAGGCTCTTAACCACTTTTTTAAAGCGTTTTTCAACATTGAGCAATAGCAGTTTCTATTCCTGGAGGCCCAGAGCCAGGGGTGAAAAAAACAGTGGAAGACAAAGTCGACCTAAGAAAATCAAAAACCATACCAGTTTTACCTAGGAACCTTAAATTATCTTACCTCTTAAACAAAAACAAAACATTCCATAATATAAAAACAACAAGGTCAAAATTATGATCCCTGATCCTAATAGTCAGTTGTGTAACCTTTCTGTTTGACACCAGCCTGAAGTTACTTAGTGTAGTTTCCTCTCCTGAGGAATCCTAGTCCATTCTTCTTTGGTGAATCTTTCAAGGTCCTCCAGATAATTTGGTTTCCATGTTGCTCTGGGTTCATGTGACCAAATAAAACATTTCCAATATGTGTAATTCTATTCTAGACTAACCTAAATCATTCGCCTTTTTCTAGTCAATCCTCTTTTCAAGTGTAAACTTTTCACTTCTGCCATGATGCTCCTACAAGTGGTAAGGCAAAACATTACAGATCGTCATGTTTAAGAGCAAATCAAATGCTTACACGGTCACTTATTTAAAGCATAGACTGCACAGTCTTTGCATACAGTAATTTGTACTAAAGAGAACAGGTCTTAAAGGAGCTAATAGTACTGACGGTGGTAGTTTTTTTGGTTTATGTGAAAAAAAATCTGTGACTTTGTGCGAAAATAACAGTATGGTAAAAATGTGTAAGAATTGCTTTGAGAGAATTGCTTTTTTTAAACATATAGGAAATATTTGAAAAAGAACATTTTCATAGTGGGGCAAATAATTTCATCTCCAACTGTAACCATTTAAAAATTGATTTTTGGGTGGCTGGCACTGAAAGTGTTTCAAGAGCCCTCCAAAAAATGTCATCATTTCCACTGAGACTTTTCTCACAATTAAAATGACAGCATCCCATTTTCAGCAAAATAACAATATGTCAGGGTTATTCTGACTCAGCCCTCAGGGGAAAAGGAAGAAATAGTGTGATGTTATTTTAGAGAAGCTGAAGATGTTGAATTGTTAAAGAATATTTGACACTTTTATTGACTCTCAATTGTGCTTTTGTTAAACATGACTGATCTTTCTCTGATCTCAACCTTATCCTGCTGTCATGCCTAAAGATAAAAAAAACATAACCGTAATGACGTTGGATCCAAAGTCTTTTTTGACATTGGATTTGACAAACTATGTCTATGAATATGATTTCATTTTTATTTTATTATTTTTTTGTATTGACAAGAGAGCATTGAGGACCACCATGAGAAAAAGCACTGCAATCAGATACTTTTTCCAGTACTAGTACACAGCTTCAAGTAGTGTTGTCAGTGCAGCTCTACTCCAGGTAAACAATCAAATGCATAGGACTTGGTGACCAAAGTCCAGAATGGAGGAGCCATTTTTTTCGGGTGAGCGTTACAATTGTTTGTACAATTGTTTGAAACCCAATGTATGGACACACATCCTGTTAAAGATGTGTAAGACGGAGGTATGCTTATCCTTCTTTTGCATGTTTTTTTGTGTTCTGCGTCCTGATTGGCTGTCGACCATTGTCAATCATTCTCCTCCATGCTGGGTCTCCTGTACAGGACAAAATGCATACTGAAAACAGGTTTTGATCTTTGGTTTCATTCTATATGTGAAAATCAGGAGATCCAAGTGCAGGCTCAATAAGGTTATTTTTTCAAAAACAAAAGGTAAACTTCTCCACAAAGGAGAAAAAACAGTGATGAACAGGTGCTCTGGAGGGACCAGGCTGAGCGACATCTAAAATAAGAACAAGGTGAATACTAAAAATGACAAAAGGTTTTAGTGGAGACAAGTATGCCAAATCAGCCCGGTGCTCCGCCTAGTCAACACTGCCACCTCACCAGAGCACCTGAAAAAACAAGAGAGAGCCAGGACAACAAGAAGGATAAAAACAGATGGCCAACAGTGGGCGATGATATGGCTCACCACACTATAATAAATATACACTCAACAAAAATATAAACGCAACACTTTTGTTTTTGCTCCCATGTTTCATGAGATGGACTTGAAGATCTAAACTTCATTCCAGATACACAATATTACCATTCCTCTCAAACATTGTTCACAAATCTGTCTAAATGTGTGATAGTGAGCACTTCTGCTTTGCTGAGATAATCCATCCCACCTCACAGGTGTGCCACATCAAGATGCTGATCTGACATCATGATTAGTGCACAGGTGTACCTTAAACTGCCCACAATAAAAGGCCACCCTGAAATGTGCAATGTGCGTTTCTGCTTTATTGGCGGTCTGGGGACTCAGAACCAGTCAGTATCTGGTGTGACCACCATTTGCCTCATGCAGTGCAACACATCTTCTTCACATAGAGTTTATCAGATTGTCTATTGTGGCCTGTGGAATGTTGGTCCACTCCTCTTCAATGGCTGTGCGAAGTTGCTGGATATTAGTGGGAACTGGTGCACGCTGTCGTATACGCCGGTCAAGCACATCCCAAACATGTTCAATGGGTGACATGTCCGGTGAGTATGCTGGCCATGCAAGAACTGGGACATTTTCAGCTTCCAAGAATTGTGTACAGATCCTTGCAACATGGGGCCGTGCATTATCTTGCTGAAACATGAGGTGATGTTCATGGATGTATGGCACAACAATGGGCCTCAGGATCTCATCACGGTATCTCTGTGCATTCAAAATGCCATCAATAAAATGCACCTGTGTTCTTCGTCCATAACAGATGCCTGCCCATACCATGACCCCACCACCACCATGGGCCACTCGATCCACAACATTGACATCAGCAAAGCGCTCACCCACACGACGCCACACACGCTGTCTGCCATCTGCCCTGAACAACGTAAACCGAGATTCATCCGTGAAGAGAACACCTCTCCAACGTGCTAGATGCCATCGAATGTGAGCATTTGCCCACTCAAGTCTGTTACGGCGACGATCTGGAGTCAGGTTAAGACCCCGATGAGGACGACGAGCATGCAGTTGAGCTTCCCTGAGACGGTTTCTGACAGTTTGTGCAGAAATTGTTTGGTTATGCAAACCAATTGTTTCAGCAGCTGTCTGAGTGGCTGGTCTCAGATGATCTCGGAGGTGAACCTGCTGGATGTGGAGGTCCTGGGCTGGTGTTACTCGTGGTCTGCGGTTGTGAGGCCGGTTGGATGTACTGCCATATTCTCTGAAACGCCTTTGGAGACGGCTTATGGTGGAGAAATGAACATTCAATACACGAGCAACAGATCTGGTTGACATTCCTGCTGTCAGCATGCCAATTGCACGCTCCCTCAATGCTTGTGGCATTTGTGGCATTTTGCTGTGAGACAAAACTGCACATTTCAGGGCGGCCTTTTATTGTGGGCAGTTTGAGGTACACCTGTGCACTAATCATGATGTCAGATCAGCATCTTGATGTGGCACACCTGTGAGGTGGGATGGATTATCTCAGCAAAGCAGAAGTGCTCACTATCACACATTTAGACAGATTTGTGAACAATGTTTGAGAGGAATGGTAATATTGTGTATCTGGAATGAAGTTTAGATCTTCAAGTCCATCTCATGAAACATGGGAGCAAAAACAAAAGTGTTGCGTTTATATTTTTGTTGAGTGTATATACGAAGGTTTGAACTTTAAGAGTGTTTAAACAGGAAAGAAAAGTGTATAAAGTGTGTAGTGAGGGGTTTTACAGCCTTAAAACATCTATAATAATTGTAAAATTATTAAAAAGCTGACTACCTTGTGGATTTGGCCTATTGGCAACATAACTATTCTTCAGGCTGTTTTTGACCAAGTCTGCAACCCAGTTTGTATTGTTCCGATAGCATTCATTAGAATATTTACATATTATATTGTATATTCCTGTCCCGAAAGGGCAGCACCATACAGCACCAACACAGACCAACAATTTAATTACAATTATTAGATATACTGGATTTTAACTACAGATTATTAGCTAACTAACTGATGAGGCCAGTGGTTCCCAATGGGTCCCCAGGGGATACTGTAATCAAGCATAAGGTGTTGAAGCTGTGACTAAAGATTTTAATAAGCACTTGATAATAAATTAGATTACAGGTTTCATCTCCTCATTATCTAGTAATAACTGATTTATCCGATTAATATATCCTGACATTGAATATCTGTGATGTCAGCCATTAGTCAATGATAATGTGTCAGGGGTTGTGAGATGGCGGACACAAATGCAGACTTAGCCGGAGGTGAAAACAAACTCAGTTCCTTTAATATAAGCCAGGGTTCGGTACACGGGTGATCAGTCAACGTGGCAGAGTTATCCAAAAGGCAAAGGCAAAAAAGCAGTAGTCAAATCCAAAAAACAAGTCACACACAAGAGAATCCAAAACTTACTCGAAAACACGTAGGGAAAAAACACAAGAATCCAAAACGTACTCGAGAACACGTAGGGAAAAATCACAAGAGCAGAAAGGCTACTTGGACGGCTGTGTCGCATGGAAGACTCACAAAACGAACTGGCAACAAGGGGCAGGAAACACACAGGCTTTATACACAGGAGGGCGGGAAGACAATTGGACACAGGTGAAGCACATTAGGGCGGAGCAGGTAATCACAGGAGGGGGAAGGGAGCACACATGAGGAAGGGGAAGTAAACAGAACTGAAACACAAGGGGAAGATCGAGTTTCAAAATAAAACAGGAAGTGACTAGTAAAACTAAAACTAATACAAACAGAAAATGAACTACAAAATAAAAGACCTGGCTGAAACCATGACATAATGTCATTTATTAAGAAGACAATGCAGTTATAAGTTAGTTTCAACCACAAATTGCATTTTGTGTGTGTTCTCAAATGATATACTTTAGCAGTTGAATGTATGCCCCTTCAAAATACAATACAAAAACAGAGATACGATATACAGTATATTCCACATATGCTACAGTTTTCTAGAAATATTCCACCCTGAATATAATATATCCACCCTGAGAAGTCAGCCTGTCACACAAGCGAAACACTCACTTCGCTTTTGATCCCCTGCAAAGCTTTATATACATTTTATTCTAGCACTGTATGCATTCAAATGGTTTAGTGATGCTCCATATGAATTCTGCAAGAAGCAGGATTTTTTTTCTTCTTCTTCACAAGTTAAGAGAGCATCTCCCCACATGATCACCAACTAAATTGGCTCTTGCCATTGGAATTTTAATGAGTCCATTTGTTTGAGGTTTGTGAACGAGGCTATTGTGATGCAAATTTGCACTGCAACCCGCGCAAAAGACCAAAGAAAATCTGAAATACCTGACATCAGATTTTGCCAATTAAAGTCCCAATGATTTGTTTATGGAATAATCCCACCACAATTGCCCACTTCAAACACTGTAATGATATCAAAACATGCGCAGCTTTGATATGCAAATATTGTGTAAGGGGATATAAAACATTCTGTTTCCCTTCTGTTCACCGCATCAGCCTGCGACAAAGAGGCAGCTTAGTCTCATTTCTAACACAAAACACTCCATTAAATTCTATTTAAAGATGGCTCTGGTGAACCCATGTGACAGCACCTCCTACACCACCAACCTACAAAAGCTTTTTTAATATCAGCCTGCATTGTGACTTTGTATTTTTGTGTTATTGTGTGTGTGTCTTTGTGTTGCCCACCGTTTGCACTGCATGAATGTGTTTGTCTCATTATGCTTAATGTTTGGTTTAGTTTTGGCATGGAAACCCAGGTCTTTGTTGGCCCATCCATCCAACAAGGACTACATACATACATCCTAATTAATATGTGGTTATCTTTTTAGGACACAACAGAGAAATGAAGCAAACGGAAACTGTAGTTCCTCACTTGACCACTTGAGGGTGGCACCAAAGTGAGTCAGAATATATGGTCTATATGGTATAGATGGTCATAACATTATGGCATTCCGCATCTGTATAAAAGCTTAAAGTTGGGTTCAACATTGCGAACATTGCTGCCATCAGTAATCGCTTGCTGCCTTTTTTTTAGCAGGCACCGAAATATTTCAGCTACAGTCACACTCCATTCCTTTGCCCACATTTTAACGATGAGTAAGGTGCCATCAACTGCCAAGTTGTTAACATATGGAGCCACCACACTGAGCCTCAGAACAGCTCCTGAGAAAACATATGGGCAAAATGCCTCAGGGTTTATCAATCTTCATTTACAATATACAGAAACAGCCAGTGTCCAAACTAAAAAAACATGTGCACAAAGCAAATAACATCCTATTGGTTCAGTCTGTTGTGAAGCAGTAATAGCAACACATTGGTGTTGGTGAGCTTTGGGACATTTGGTGTGCTGTGTTAGTTTGCCCTTTCACTGTGTATGTTTATTTGTATCGTTTTGTTGCCAAAATGTGGACACTAGCTTTTTCGCTTTGCTGTATGATAGTCATACCCATATTCTTCCAGACAATCAACAGTTTCCTAACAGTTCTGTTGGGGCCCATTGGGCTAATGTGGCATAATTGAGGCTGTTCTTCTGACATCAGTTTATTGGGAGCAAACATAAACATGAGGAGAAGAATAGATAGCCAGTGAAGGCAGTGAAGTTTCCATAGGGATGGTCGATGCTGGATAGCAAACATTAAGAGACAGTGAGAGCACATCATGCCACTCAGTGGTGGTTTTGGGCACAGGCAAACTGGGCAGTTGCCCGGGGCGGCACGAACAGTTGCAGGTGCCCCTGCTTGCTGAGAAGCTGCCGTAAACAGAAGCTGGAGGGAAGGGGGCGCGGGGGACAGCTCACCTCTGGGTCTCCAAACGGAATGGACAGCAAGTGAAGGAGGGAGGTCTTACTCTGTCCTGATAGCGAGCGTCACTGCGTGTTTGTGTATAGAAGCGTAAATAATCAAAGGAGTGAGAGATCTTACCGTTAAGATCATTAGACAACACAGAAGTTTTGGGGCCAAACCGGACAGACAGCAGTGCTGCAGGCAGAGAGACAGAGGACTGTAGCCTGATGCTGGACTGAGAATTTGATGCTGCACGCTGTGTTTTATATTGTCCTTCCATGATGCGCTGCTCTGGCTCGTTGGTTAGCTAACAAGTTTGCTACTGTCTGCTAACATAAGTCCGTTCGTCAATGACAGGCTGATTAATGTTAAACTAAAGAATACTGTCAGCTGGTTTATGAGTTAAATACAGGGTAAAAAGTGGGGAATGATTATTTTTCATCCATATTTATCATCCATTCAGCAGCCTCTCTCTTCACTTAATGCCCACAGCCTGGACCATCACACAGGTATCAAAATCACTAGTTGCCCATACAACCTCTTATGCAGCTTATTAAAATCTGAAAGCACTATCATTTCTAACAAAGAATTATATTTATGTATAAAATGCAGTCCTATTTTAGTACAGTGAAATGTCTCGCCTGGGGAGTAATTCAATGTAGAACCGCCACTGATGCCAGACTTTTGCAGCACATTACATAACTTAGGCTATGAACGCAAGTGTAGCCATGTGCATCTTGTTTTTAAGCAGAACAAAGGATCTGCTGGCGTGTAGTGGGACAGAGGTGTCAGGGAGTAAATGATGTGTTTGAGAACGGAGGAATGTTGGTGTGTGTTTTTTTCGTGTGGTGAGTTTGACCTGGAGAAGGCTGACAGAAAAATACAACTGGCACATTGAGGAAGAGAGTCAGTCCCCCCAAAGCTATACGATCCACACAGCTGGGAAGACTATTTTCCAGCTGGAGATGGGACTTGTTTACTGCTGGCTATCGCTCACACTGCTAGTGGGCATCATCTCAGAATGGAGAGTCGTAATTTAAGAAGAGATTCAATGCAGTGGCACGCTTAATGGTTTAGCCAACTGAAAGCAGAATTATGTGTAAAAAGACAACACTTAATCCCATATGTTACATCTGAACTTGTATTCATTTCCCATTTTAAATCCATAAATCACCAACATCTTTTTTTTATCTGTTGTTTTTTTGGTGGATTTACATACTATACAGCAGGAACTGGCAGCCTCTACTTATTTATATTGCTACACTTAATTCCACATAATGGTTTTAAGACCTCTTAATGTTTTGCATTAATATTATTATTCTGAAATAAAGAGCCAGATTTCAGATTATTATTCAGATTAAGTGGATTTCGTTTTTTAGATATGCATCAAGCGACACATTCTTCATTGCATGCTTCAGTTATTTTCTTTAACAAAGCCATGGATTATGTTTCAGGGGATGGCCAAAATCACATCTCTGCTTGGGGACCTCAATGGGACTAAAAGAATATGTACGTAGTCAATGATGAGGCACTCGGCTTGTATCTATCTAGGTTGTGTTTAAATGTTATGTTTATGTTTTCATATACGGTCCTCAAAAATGCTTACAAAATCATTTTGATGGCATATCAGTAGCCTGAAACGGTCTGCGTTGTCTGCACCACAGCTATGTATGTTTCTGGTAGGAACACACACAAGAACTACACACGGCCCCGGTTTATGCTTACATCAGGCATGTGTCACTACAGATGCTCAACAGTGAAGCTGGCTGGCATCTTATTATAAGACGGAGCTATGTAGCTTGTTATCCTCTGAGCAGACTTTATGACAGCGATGAAGATGAAGAAGAGGAAATAAAAAAACGAAAGCGAGGAAGTGATCAAGTAAGAGCCAGGGCGACAGTGAATTTTTGGCCCATTTTTCACCCATAGTTGAGAGAAAAATGGATGTAACTAATGGCAACATGCCCTTGTTGCTGTTACATTAATAAGTAATACATCATTTGCTTATATTTTATGTTGGATGTTTTTGAGCATTTTTAAGTTTGGCTGTTTCAGTAAAGGTGTCTGCTAAGTTATTTAGGTTATATAGTGATTTAGCTGGTGTGTATCTGTGTATCACCTATCCATATTTAAAATAGCAACAATTTGTTAGCTGAAATGTTTGCAAATGTTAGTTGCCTGAATTTGCTGCTCAATGTAATTTGTTTGTGTGAAAAATACCATTCCACTGTAAAAAGGCATGTGTCAACATTTAGTAGCCATTAACACATGCAGCTCACAGCGTGTGACTGTGCCACACACAGCCCACTGCTACTGGAAGGACTGGATGATGATAGGAGATGAGTTAGAAGCATGTGAAGCAGGAAGAAAAAGAGGACACATCGGTAATTGTGGCAGATGTTAGCACCAATATCACAAAAGAGTGGGAAGAAGAAAAGTGTACAAAGGTGTTTTCAAGTCTCCCTAACAGATATACCATAATCAATATTCCCTCATGGGATTCGGGCCAAATCTGGATATATCTAGATACTTTATCTAGATAGAGTCGGAACTACCGAATCTGGATTGATTTCAATCCACATCACTGGATCTAGCCAGATTGGCTAAATCTGGCTAGATCCAGTGATGGCTAAATCTGGCTTAGGTCTAAATGTAATGCGGGTAGCAAATCCCGCTAAAGATGTCATAAACTAGTTTGGGCGTGGACGTGTGTGTGCGTGTGTGCAAGATTTGAAAATAGGTGTGAACACATCCAGCTTAAAGGCTATCCAGATCCCATCCCTCTGGATTGACTTTCTCCAGTGTGAACAAGGCCTAGGGTATAAATGGGATCAAAATGGTTTCTGTTTTCCGTTCTTATGATTTTTTACTGGAACAAAATAAGGGTCCAGAGGCGGTGTGACATCATAAAGTTAAATAAAATGCAGCTGACTGATCAGGTAGCACACCTACAGATTTATTCACTAATTGTTGTTTTCTGACACTTCAAGTAAAGCTTGAGGCTGCAATAAAACCTTTCATGCATGCTGCTTTCTGAGGACAGCGTGAAACTCATCACATTGAGTGGGCTCAGACTGTTCGAGCGCAGAGAACATGTCAAACCTCAGTAAGCACTGGTTTGTTTGATGATTCTCTATCCTCCAGATGAAAATATTAAAAGAAAAAAAAGCCAGAACGTCTTGTCTCCTCAGGCTGCTAGGTATACGGTAGCAGATCTGAGATGAGGCAAATCTCACATAAAGGGTTTGTACAAAACATCTCTAACATGAGTCATAAAGGGACATGAGTGAGAACATTAAACAGCAGACCAGCAGAGAGTGAGAGAATGTGGGGGATGCCGTGCCTAAGAGCTGCCCACAACCACAATGACAGCGACAGCTCAGGCTCGACTTTGACACTTACACCAAAGGGTTACTTATGTATTACTTTGAGTCATACTCAGAAACCACGGTATGTGGGAGTGAGATGCATCTGTTATTGATCACAGCCGTGTCTCAGCTATTGCCTGGTGGGAATGCGAATGTCATGAAAACTTTAGAATAAAAGTTTAATTAGATATGAATCCACAAGTAATGCAGCTAGACATGGACATGTCACACATCAATGCTCATTATATGTGACAAAACAACAAACGACATATAGCTCAATTTGTTCCTTGGCTTCCCCCTCAGGGTGATTCTGGCAGATTATCCAAAAAGCTCACAAGTACAGTCCTTTTCCTGCCCATCTAAATAGCTGTTGAATCACACATACGCACACACACACACACCTACACACACACACACACACACAACTAGAGTAATCCCCTGTGAACAAAAAAAAAAAGACAAACACTAATCTGCTCCCCAAAACCTGCTAATTGTCCATTTGGTTACAGATCTGGGCAAACACAAATGAGGAGCCGTCTTTCACTGAGCACAGTTTACACCCATCCACAGATGTGTCTTGTGAGACAGCAGAGCAAAAAAAAGCCTGAAATCTAGAATTGCTAAACACCCATTATTTCTAAAAAAAAAAAAAACAAAAAAAAAAACATGTTCTAAATAAAGCTGATACAGCACCCTGTGTTTAAAGATGGCTAAAAGTTTGATCTGCCCAAAGCGACTCCCACATTGTGCTATATATTTTACACAAAGCATAAGCATACATAAGCATATCTCTCTGAATGAACAATATGCTTTGAGGTGTGAGTTCCAATTAGGCTTTCAGAATGGCAAAGAGCATCTGGTACAGTAATGTTCTGGATGTGAGAGTTACTAATTGCTGTAGCAGAGTGCTGCAAATGAAAAATGACTAGGAACAGTGTAGCAACCATTCCTTCATTAATTAACATGAGGTTTATTTTCTGAATGGTTGATGGCTACCAAAGCAAAAAAAAAAAAAAAAAAAACATAAGCAGAGTAAAAAAAGCAGCAATTTTAGGGTTATTTGTTACAGTTAGTGGAGAGGGAAGAAAACAACAGAGGAAAAGCAGCTCTCATCTATCGAGAAAGAGCTTTTGGTTCCCTATAGGAGGACCAAGAGATGTCATTTAAACTCAACAGCTAAAGCAAAACATTGCAGTTCAAACCTGTGAAAGACACTAATAACAATACTGTGGAATAACTGAAGAAGTTGTTGTGGGATTGCTAAAAATAAGTTGGATTTATAAAGGCACATTTGGGTAAAAATGTGAAAGGTGTCAGATGGGATGTTTGTTTCTCTTTCATCTGTCGCTTACTCTGCTCTGTATGCCCTGACATATACCATTGCACATACGCCCCCTGATGCTAGTTGGTTAAAACTGTGTTGGGGGATCAGTTCAAGTAAATTTGGCAATACAGACTGTTAGGGTCACTTTGTAGTGAGTGAATGCATCCCAGTTCAAAGGGCCTCCAGTACAGGCACAGTGAGGAGACTGACAGCAGTGTTTTTGGAGGTGATTGAAGCGGTCTCTGCTGATGTACTCTGGTTGTGTAAATATGAAATCTCCCATTTGGAGTGAGCCTTGTAAAATATGCTGTCTGTTCTAACCCAAACCACATTTAATTCGAATAATTATTTTTGTTTTCTTTGGGTTTTTTTTAAACAAACAAAATTGCAAAAAAACAGTGAAGATGTACAACTCTGCAGGGTATCCCTAACTTTTTACAGTTTAAAATAAATATCATTTAAATATATATAAATAAATATTATTTAAATCTACTTTCAAACTTAAATGAAACTTAACTTTCACCACAACAGTGTATTATTTGCATATAATGAATGTAAATGACAGCTTTATAGTGTAATATCTACTAATCATCCTCTAAAACTGTTTACATTTATTTTTCTGTATCTCTGACAGAATTAATTTGGCAACCACATCTGCTTCTTTTTCCTTTAAAAAAATGTAATTTAATTGATTTCTTTTACAGTGTATGATGGCCGTGACTGTGTGAAAGTAGCGACACATTTATTTGTGTACTGTGGCCAGTCCACATAAGTCACCAACAGCAACAATGACATTGTGGCTTCTTCTGACATGAAATGACATTGTAATGACAGCAGAGAGCAGCGGAGAAAGGAAAAGTTTCAACATTTGACAGCAGCAGAATAATTGGCTCACAGACAGAGGTCACAGAAAGAAAATCAGACTGGTTTAAACATGACTGAGAATATAAATAGACAGTATGTACGTGTGAAACATGCTAACACCTATCCTGGGCACGGTTAGAAGCATGAGTAATTATCAGGCCTAATTTATATAATGTTAATATAATTGGAGCATCCTTATGCATAAGAAAACAACAGAGAATATAATGTCAGTGTTTTATTTGAGTGGGCGTCATGATGCAGATGTCATGAATGATAAATAGGTGTGAGACAAGTGCTGGATGTGAGATATGTGCAGCTTATTCAGTACTGATTCTGAGGATGACTTGATAGTTCTCCTTGACCTTCTTCTTTTTCCAGCAGGGGATGGTATGTAGTTTAATTAGCCATGCCTAGAATGTGATAGGGATAAATTACATTACATAAATGATGTACTTAGCCCAGTGGCCTTGTCTGGGGTGACTTCTCATCTTACGCGGTGCTTATGCTAAAGAAGACTGTGGTTTAGGAGACGGATGGAGTCCAAACCACTGAAAGGGTATCAGACACATCAACCTGGGAGTTGATCAGTCTCCTCGACCGCTATATTGGTTAGAGTCCTAGAGACTGTTGACATAAAGCTGTGTGAAAAACAAAGTAAACAGAACATTGTTTTTTAATCAATACATCCTATATACTGCAGTATTTCCACATATCTCTATAGGTAATAAAACGTATAGCTGTAGCAATTAACATATTTATGCTATTATGAGCCACCTTCCTTCAAACTGTTTTGGCTTCATGGACTGTGACTTTTCTCTTGATTCATTCTTACATTCGCTCTGATCTCATGAGTACACTCTATTATTCCAGGCTTCAAACCAACCATGCACTTTTATGGAAAAAAGCAGCGAGTGACCTTTGTTGAACTACTGGTCACATGGGTTGTTTTATTTTTAAAAAAATATTTCTTTTGGCTTCATAGCCTTTAATGATAGTAGTCAGTGAAGGGAAACAGGAAGCAACAGGGAAAGAAGGGACAACAAAGAGCAAAGAGCACAGAGTGTGAGTGAGGACTTAGCCTTATGGGATCATGGGATACAATTTCCTCATTGCTCTGTGTAACAAACAATCCCGCTAATCCATTATAATCTCTATGTATGATGTAATATAGGTGATATTTAATGTGCAGATTCACACAGGCTACATTAAAGCGTTGATACAGCACAGAGATAATAACAATACCACAGAATCACATCAATCATGATGAGTTTCCAAGCTAGTTTCTCAGTATTGATCATAAGGTCAGACACTATCAAGCATCAAATGGTTTCCGGGTTCTGATAAATGGTAAAACCTATATTGTGTATTTGTCAATCCATCATCTGGATTTTAAAATCAGGTATTTTTTTAATCCAGAAGATGACATTTCATAATCAGCCCAACCACTGCAGGTGAAACCACTGCTCTTTGTATTATTATCGAATAGTCAGTCACATATTCCATGTACTTCTCAGCTGTTTCTAAACAAAGAGCACCATCTGTGATGATGTTTTATATAGCAGATTACATCCTTTTATTAAAAAACTGTTAAGTAAGTAAATATGCAACATCTCTTTAGAAACATAAAACAGTAATTTCTAGCAGTGGCTTTATATTATGTATACATATTAGTTTTCAATGTCACAAACATTATGTTACTGCATGTCAGTTTCTTTTATTTAAAATTAAATGTTTATTTTATTTATTTATAAGGGACTAAACATATATATGTGGATGCTCTCATTCATCCAGTTCATAGTCATTTCCAAGAGTTTAAATCGAGGCAAGAAACTGTCTGGGCCATGTGCAGGACTAGTTGATGGATGGTTGTTAACTGACCATTAACCAACTAGAGGGGTCTTAGTCATGTGAGTTCCTGCAAGATCCACCCACAGAGGTCCTGAACACAAAAAACTCAGATTCCCAACCAGAATAGTAGCTAAACGTCTTCAAAAAACAATCCTTGAGTCCAGTTGCCTTGATTTGAACTCTTGGAAAAGAAGGGACTAAATAGTTTTATAAAAAAAAAAAAAAAAAAAAAAAACTAACACATAGCTGTGATAATAGCCACCACTTGGTAAATAAGATGTCTTCTAAATGGCAAAATACATTCAACGATTAATTACGTCATTAGCCTGCTGCTGCTCTAATTATTGCATCGATAGTGCTCACTAAATGATCTTGACCTCCTGATGGACTTTTTTCAGTCTTTTCTCGTCACTGTTTTTTCCCCTCTCCTGTCTCAGTCCACCCACATGAATGCAAAAGTTAAAACTCACTCACACACCACGCTGCACAGAAAACTGACAGCTCATTATGAGTTTAAAATTGAGTTCAATTCTGTGTGATCTATTAATCTATTCTGTGCCTCTGCCCATCCACAGTCATTCTCTTTTCATTAAGCAGAACAATAGCCCCAATGCCACAGAATTCATTACACGCAATCAAAAGTAGATCCTTAGGGCCCATTTAATTCACTTTCATTATGAACATTACCACTATTATTAATATACTTAAGGAGAAGGCTGCAGTAATGTTGTGTGTCGCTGAATTAAAATGTTAATCCAGCCTTTTGGCAGGTGCTATATTCTCACTGGACGCATTCACCGGCCTCATGTGTAGACTGAAACTTTGAGATGAGTGTGAGAAAACAACAACCTCATAAAGATATACACAAATATGAATATATATATAAATTCATAAATAGTGGATTAACACTAAGTTTTGTGGCATTTGGTCCCTGTACACCATTGAATTTTAAATATAACACTCAAGATGTAAGCAAAGTCAAGACTTTATGAGACTGTGTAACATAGTCAAATACACTCAACAAAAATATAAACGCAACACTTTTGTTTTTGCTCCCATGTTTCATGAGATGGACTTGAAGATCTAAACTTCATTCCAGATACACAATATTACCATTCCTCTCAAACATTGTTCACAAATCTGTCTAAATGTGTGATAGTGAGCACTTCTGCTTTGCTGAGATAATCCATCCCACCTCACAGGTGTGCCACATCAAGATGCTGATCTGACATCATGATTAGTGCACAGGTGTACCTTAAACTGCCCACAATAAAAGGCCACCCTGAAATGTGCATTTTGTTTCTGCTTTATTGGCGGTCTGGGGACTCAGAACCAGTCAGTATCTGGTGTGACCACCATTTGCCTCATACAGTGCAACACATCTTCTTCGCATAGAGTTTATCAGATTGTCTATTGTGGCCTGTGGAATGTTGGTCCTCTTCAATGGCTGTGCGAAGTTGCTGGATATTAGTGGGAACTGGTGCACGCTGTCGTATACGCCGGTCAAGCACATCCCAAACATGTTCAATGGGTGACATGTCCGGTGAGTATGCTGGCCATGCAAGAACTGGGACATTTTCAGCTTCCAAGAATTGTGTACAGATCCTTGCAACATGGGGCCGTGCATTATCTTGCTGAAACATGAGGTGATGTTCATGGATGTATGGCACAACAATGGGCCTCAGGATCTCATCACGGTATCTCTGTGCATTCAAAATGCCATCAATAAAATGCACCTGTGTTCTTCGTCCATAACAGATGCCTGCCCATACCATGACCCCACCACCACCATGGGCCACTCGATCCACAACATTGACATCAGCAAAGCGCTCACCCACACGACGCCACACACGCTGTCTGCCATCTGCCCTGAACAATGTAAACCGAGATTCATCCGTGAAGAGAACACCTCTCCAACGTGCTAGACGCCATCGAATGTGAGCATTTGCCCACTCAAGTCTGTTACGGCGACGATCTGGAGTCAGGTTAAGACCCCGATGAGGACGACGAGCATGCAGTTGAGCTTCCCTGAGACGGTTTCTGACAGTTTGTGCAGAAATTGTTTGGTTATGCAAACCAATTGTTTCAGCAGCTGTCTGAGTGGCTGGTCTCAGACGATCTCGGAGGTGAACCTGCTGGATGTGGAGGTCCTGGGCTGGTGTGGTTACTCGTGGTCTGCGGTTGTGAGGCCGGTTGGATGTACTGACATATTCTCTGAAACGCCTTTGGAGACGGCTTATGGTGGAGAAATGAACATCCAATGCACGAGCAACAGATCTGGTTGACATTCCTGCTGTCAGCATGCCAATTGCACGCTCCCTCAATGCTTGTGGCATCTGTGGCATTTTGCTGTGAGACAAAACTGCACATTTCAGGGTGGCCTTTTATTGTGGGCAGTTTGAGGTACACCTGTGCACTAATCATGATGTCAGATCAGCATCTTGATGTGGCACACCTGTGAGGTGGGATGGATTATCTCAGCAAAGCAGAAGTGCTCACTATCACACATTTAGACAGATTTGTGAACAATGTTTGAGAGGAATGGTAATATTGTGTATCTGGAATGAAGTTTAGATCTTCAAGTCCATCTCATGAAACATGGGAGCAAAAACAAAAGTGTTGCGTTTATATTTTTGTTGAGTGTAGGTTCAGGTTAAATCCTGCTAAATAGGACAAACACGCCACCTGCTATCGCAAAGTTGTGCCTGCATCGTGCAGTGTAGTGGAGCAAAGGGTTATGGGTAATCCTCAGAGCAGCCGAGGATTTTCCCCTGTGAATGTCCTCGGACAAAAAGTATTATTAACTAAAGAAAAGTGCATAAAAAGTTAAGCTGTCCTTGTTTGGTATGTATGTATGTTAATTATCGCAATGTCGCCATCTTTTTATTAAGTTAGTGATTCATAGGGTGAAAACAAATCTCCTCAGTTAAGCTAGCTAACGTTAATCTATGCCATGTTTCTAGACGGAGTATGCACTGTTGTCCACACAGGCTGATGATCTTCCTCCATTGTCCATTGTTAATGCAGGTTATAAACCTGCTGTTACTTGGCCAGCTGCAAGAGACTCTTTCATTTAGCATGAAGACATCTCACACAGGTCACAACTGCACATTACTGGTGATGTGGCTGCTGATAGAAGCAGCAGGATAAATTCTGTAGTGTACGGATCCATACAGATTTAGAGATAAACTCAAATTCAGCCAATTGCTGCATAAGTTTGAAGACTTTATATGCAGATTAATAATGACCAAAACATACAGCGGCAGCTACCAAAGAGTTTCTCAAGGCAAAGAACTATAGTATTCTTCACTGGCAAAGTCAGTCACCTGATCTCAAGACAAGACTGAAGGAAGAGCGAACCACAAACAAGCAGCAGTAGAAGGCAGCTGCAGTAGCATCTCAAGGGAGGAAACACAGCACTCGTTCAAGTCCAAAGGTTCAACACTTCACTTTATGTTTGTGATCTTGTTAAGTAGTTTATATTATTATATTATATTATATTATATATGAGCTACGAAAAACATGTGAGTATGTATGAAAATTCTGTAATTCCTCAAAGGTTATTGCACTTTTGTCCCTTGAATTAAACCACAAAGTCTTGACGTCACTCATGTCTTAAATGTTACATTTGTGGTGGTGTACCGAAGCCAAATGCCAAAAAACTTAGTGTTTCTCCAATATTTATGAACCTGGCTGTAGACCACCGGGTTCATAAATATTGTAATGCCACCAGGTAATACAACACATCTTCTATGCAGTACTGCAGAAATGTAAAAGTATTTTTGTAGGCAGCTAGAAGCATTACCTTTTCCTCTGACAAAAGGTTCTTTAAAGCAGCCATTCAGTGACACAATCCCCACTCATTATTAATGCAGAAATGGTTCTCAATCAGGTGGATCTCACAACTTTCAGATATTCCTGCTGCATTTACAGCCACTGGTTTTCATCATTTTCTGTACAGTGTCAAAATAAGCATGTATAGAGTTAAATAGAGATTGTACCTAGCCAGGTAGTTTGAATGCCTAAATGTTATGAAGTGACATTTGCAAAAGATCATACCCTAGAAGCTAGAAATGCAGCATAAATGACCAAATTTAACCCTTGTAACAAATAAATGAAAACAGCTTGATATATGGGCAGGCTTATGGAAGTGTAGGTCAGAGAAGCATGTCATATCATTTGAGAAGAAATCCCACAGATGTAAGTGTGGTAACGGTCACAGTTGTGTTTTCAGATCCATTTTATTCATCAGATGAGATGGTGGGATGTGAGAATTGTCTATAAAAAACAAATAACAGCATGTTCCTGCACAGTGATGAAGTGGGAATTAAAAAAATCCCAATTAGACTTGATAATTAGCAATTTAATAAAGTCATGTTGAAAGGATTAGTCTCATGAGAACATGTCAAGTAAGTATCTTAAGTGTTGTGCCAAATGGGAGTAAAATCTACATTTTTAATTTTGCCATGTGACCCTCCCCTTAGTGTAAAATTAATGAGACAAATTAGATGCAGATATGATGTGTCAACATACCTGCGACCTTAAATGGCTATAATTGAAGTTAAGTGCATGACAAAAACACCCCGCATGTTCTATAGACATACACTTCAGCAGATAATCGGTTGTGTCTCGGGGGGCTTTTTACTAAAGCTAAGCAAAAGGTGAGCTTTAGTAAATAAAGGCAGCAAAATCTGTTAGATGCAAAAACTTGCAGCTTAGCAGTCAAGGAATCATTGTGTAAAGTCATAGTGTCAGATGAGTGTTAACAATTAACATGTATATAGGCCATTAAAGCCACTGGCAGCCTCTCCTATACATTCACTGTCTGTGAATGTAAAGAAAGCCTGGACATTTGAATGAGACATTCAGCTGATTGCTCTGAATGTACAGACAGGTCAAGGAAAGCTGCTTTGCTGCATTTATCATCTTGAGCACAGTCTGTTATTCTGAATGGTGCACTGATGCATTTAATGTGATTTCTTAATAAAGCTTAGAAAGCTTATGAAAACAAAAAGGCCAGGGTAGCAATGGTTGACCACCTCATGAACCTTCTGCTAAAACTGTAATGCTGTGGAGAAATAAGCAGGGCAAATAACACCTTGATCTACTCTCTGTCTTATCACAGTCTTAGTAATGGATTGCTCCCTGCTGAATGGTAGCCAGATATTTGCTTGTTTCTTTGAGTTTAGTCTGCTTTCTCTGGAGAAAATGAATCACAATCTGTGGATGTTTTATTCTGGTTTATTTTGCATCTCTGGGGCAGGTAGGTTATGAAGAACTCTGAGGGAGTGTGCTGGAAATGGCTCCCAAAGTATATCTGTGCATAGGGGATTATGATTGAACTAACAGACCCAAAGAATCAAAAGGAAGCATCTGAAAGCTAAACAAGCTGCAAGAGTTGGTTGTTGATTCTCAGTGGAATCAGAAACCTTTCACATGAATCCACACAGACTCTTCACTGTGCCCTTATCTTAGAACAGGCTTGAATTAGTTGGTGTTGAACTGTTTCACTATTCTTTTTCTACCAATGACTGAACATTTCAGCAACCACAGTGTCACACAATCTCACACACGTCCAATTAATTCTGAACCCCAAATGCTATTTACAGCTATACACAATTAAACTTGTGTCCAGACAGAAATGGCTTCTCTGTGTTAAAGATTGCAGCCTATTCATTTGAATGAGGATAGCCCTGCAGAACTGCAACACTGCCATTCCTGGTGGGCAGGCTTGCTTAACTCAGTGGTTGCAGCTAAAGATGAAATAATCACTTTTGAGTTGACTTTTCAAAGACGACTGACTTTATAACAAACATCAACTTCTAGGGCTGAGAGTGGAAGCCAGCGCTGACATGCCAAAAACTGAAGTTGGCCTCATGAGGTTGGCTCCTAAAGCAAGGCAATCCATATCGATGGTAAAAAGCAGGCCAGACATGTTATTTTCAGCCGAAATAAAAGATGTTTACAGCCTACTACAAAAAGTAGAAAATGTAGTTTAAGCCTAAAGATTCGCCTAATTAGGTTCATGACCACGTTAACAGACGGGTGGGTGGCGACTCACATCAGTAATGTCAGGGTTTCTAGTGTGGAAGGCGGACTCAAATGCAGGATGGCAGGCAGTAGTTAAGTAAATCAAAGTTCTTTTATTCAGTCCACGGGTCCAAACCATTGACAGGAAAAACTATGGATAGAGCTTCCGTGACGTCACACGTTTGTTTCTGAAGAGCCATTTTGAGGCTCGGTGGGAGGCTCTAGGTGTGATTCTGCCCCGGGCAACTGCCCGGTTCGCCCGTGCCCAACCATTAACAAAGTGAAGGTACAAAAAGGAAAGGCAAAAAACAGGTCCCCTAGGTCAATACTAAGAAACAAAAAAAACAAAAGTAAAAACTGTGGAACTATTACTCAAAACCAAAATACTCACAAAGCTAGAAACTGGAAAAAAAGACAGCAAAACCACAGGGAGTACTAACAAGACAACTAGACAGGCGCACAGGACCTAAGTAGTCCTGAGACAACGAGACACAGGTGAACACAATCAGGGCAGGGCAGGTAATCAACACTGGCAGGAACACAGAGGAAGTAAAACACTAGGGAACACCATTGACAGTAAAAACTATGGACAGAGCCTCCGTGACGTCACCCGTTTGTTTCTGAAGAGCGGTTTTGAGTCTCAGTGGGAGGTTCCGGGACGTGATGACTGCCGCCATGTTGGCAGCGTCACGTCAACTAAAACTCCGAATATGGACAAAGGGGGGGGGGGGGGGCACGAGCGGGGTTTAGGGGGGCGGGCGATCATGGGAGCAGGAAACTCACGCTGTGATACGTCAACTGTCTGTCACTCAAGCGGCAACGCCCATAATTAGGCGTAATTTTAAGTCCGAATACAATTGAAATGAGTGAGTTGTAAAAAAATTCACCCCCCCTACAATTGACACTAGAAGAGAACCTATGATCTGAGACCAAAGTGATTTTTTGTACCAGGCTGTAAACATGTTCTTTTCTGCTGTGAAGTCGGCCATTTTAACATGGGAGTCTATGGGAAATTACTCGCTTTTGGAGCCAACCCCCAGCTGTTGCAGCGTGAATTACAAGTTTTGACACTTCCGCATGGGCTTCCACTTTGAGCCCCGAAGGTTGCCGCTTGGGGAACACACAGGAAAGACAGGACCTTCAAAGTAAAACAGGAAGCACAAGACACAACAACAAACACAGCAAGGACGAACACCAAACCTACAAGAAACACTGAATCACGACAAAAAAGTACAAAAGAATCACAAGATCATGACAATGTAACTGCCAACCTACACAAGTGCCGTTCAACCTCAGGTTTGATAACATTCCTACTCACTGCATGTATTTGGATTAAACTGGAGCCACATTTGTTCAATAGTACATAAGCTAAAGGATTTAGCTTAGCATCAAGCACTGTTGTAAGTGAAAGGTGGAAATTTAGGGACAACAGTGGCGCAGTGGTATAGCAGGGTTGTCTAGTAACCGGAAGGTTGGTGGTTCAATCCCAACTCCTCCCTAATGTTGTGTGTTCTTGGGCAAGACACTTCACCCTAGCCTGTGGCGCGCCTTGCTAGTCATTGTATGACACTGCTTGTGCAGCAGCCGTAATGAATTTCCCTCTGGGGATTAATACAGTATCTAAAATAAAAAAAAAATAACTGAGCATACAGTAATTTTCTGCAAAGCATACATTTATTTTAACCAAAACATGTTGCACTTCATATTTTATGCTGTTTTATAAATCCACCAGCTTTGACTTGGAATGTCTTCACAGTATCCACCACTCAGGGTTTAACTTCATGCATTTAGTTACTTAAAACAGCCCTAGCAGTTAATTAAATCCACAAGCTCCTCATTTAATGTATTCTCAACTTTTCTCTGCATCAATGTTATTTCCCCTTTCAGCTGATTCTCACTTATGTCGTTTTATTTATGCACCATCTGACTGGCCCTGCCTGCAGTATATCTACAGAGCAGCTGGAACTGAGTCGGTTTATTCACCACACAAGGTACAGCAGCGTATAAGGCTCCAGGCAAGCCACAGGTTTCTTGACAGTTATGGGGCCCTAATAGCCCGTGTGCAACAAAGAGGGATGTTGACAATTCCGAGGAAGAGACAGAAAAGGGGTAAGGAAAGGGTGAAGAGAGAGAGAGAGAGACAGGGTCAGTATAATGAGAGGAGAGACAGCAGGAGTGCTCATGATGATAGCCTGTAGGAGACACTTTGTGGTAGTCAAGTCTCCCCACAGTTGGCATGCACTCTCCGTATTTTATTATCCTCTTTGCATCCTTGTGTTGCCGTCATGATAATGATTCCACTAGACAATGCTGTGTATAATGTGATAGGTCCCCACTGGACAGACGGAATTAAGTAATACAGCTGATGATGATAGCAATACAACAATTGCAAGCAGTGGAAGGCTATATTGTTGTATTGTCTTTGTTATACTAAAGGAAGTTCTTTGTTATTCCAATAGTGTTTGAGCATGTGGAAGGGGCATGAACTACTTAGTCACCATAAACATAAGTCTTCTGATTTTTCAAGAATGCCTTTCCTTCAAGGAGGAAGTTCATTAACATAAGTCAGGACTATACCTTCAGTGACATCACCCACATGTTTCTAAAGAGTCATTTAAAAGCTCCATTTAGGAGGGTCTGCTCATCAGTGTCCTCCTGGTTATTCAAAAACAAAACAATGGACCTCAAACAGAGGCAGAGCAGAGATGGGTAGACAGATTTCTAAGCAGGAAGCTTGCAGTCAGACATACCACAACTTGGAGGTTAAATTATAGCACTTTTGGAGCCTGCCCTCAAGAAAAGACTTGCAGCTTTGTATGTCTCTGCTGGGAAGGTATCCATATATATATATTAAGTCTAATATTTTGTTTACACATTTCCAATTTGCTTCTTTGCATATATCTGTGATGTACTGCAGGAAGGGCTGTAAGTTGGAATGCTGGACATAAAATTTAATGAATTTCTAAAACTAAGAATCATTACTGATGAATTGAAAAAAGCTGATGAAGCTTTAAAGATGTGAGTTCTTAAAGGTTAAAGTGCAGTTATTTGTGATGTGTAGGTATATATTTACATTACAGAGGCATGATTTGAATCATCTTCTAAATGAGAGTTAAAAAAACTGCAAATAAATGAATATATAGTTATTAATGATAACCTGGATAAAGCCATGCGGTGGGCTGGGATATTTCTGTACAGCTTCAAAGCTGTGTGTACAAACCAACAAGGACAAAACCATCAAGAACAACTTTCAAGGCTCTGATGTCCTTGTCTTAGAGCAGCACTGACTTTCTGGCATCAAGTTTAAAGCACAGCCATAATACAGACTTTCATATAATACTTGGCAAGAAACCATATTTCCTAAAAATGTTGATCCTCCTCCTATGACTACATTTCTGAAGTTACCACAAAGTATGTTCTAAAATTATCAACCAAGGTTGAGCGAACACACCCCCAACTGGGCAATGCTTATTATAATTTCAGAGTGTCCAGTGGTGTTTAAGACCCCATTGCTGGGATGAGAAGCCCCACGCTGTGCTCGGATCAGACCCTGTCGTGGTCTTCTGTTTTTGTGTCCTCCCATTTTTTTTTATCCATTTCTAGCTGTGCCCTAGAAACAGTGACATGACTTTGGGGGAGATAAGATAGAGAGGATGAATCAGCAGCTGCTGACACTGTGTCTTGATAGAGAAGAACAATTTAACCAATGTAACAGGATCTGTTGCGGCACTGTTTAATTTTTCCAACACTGGGACAACTGCTGATCAATATGGAGGATGTTAACAGAATCCAGTCCGGCACAAAGACATGCTGTGATATGGGCTCCGCTATTGAGTCTTAATTAAACCAAACATAAAGGTGGGGATGTGCAGTGAAATGACCGACTAAGATAAAAGTTTCACCCAGACCTGGTAGGTTACCTTTTGGGACAATAAGTGAAATAATGAATTCATCCCAGACTCTATTTTATATCCATTAACAGAGTCTTTCCATTGCCAGAGACTCCATATCAATTTATTGGATTGTTTAATGTAATCATGCATAATGCAGGAGGATTAATTGGAAATGGCTGCACCAAGAAGGGACCAATGCATTAAGGAGCTACTCTGAATCAAAAGAGGATTTGTTAAATGGTCCTTCAGTCTTGAGATAGCGACAAATTAATTCAATGGTGGAGGAGAGAGAGAGATGCTTTTTTTTTGGATGGTACAGTACCTTAACAGAAACCAGCACCTCTGTTTTAGATGAGTGGATTTGGTGATAGTTAAGATGCTAGTTAAACAGAAATAGTGAATACATTTGTATCTTAAATCATTGACGGCTCTGAGAAAAAAAAAGCGTATTAGTGTATTTTGTTTTGTTTTGACTTCAGATTGCATTACTATGTGTAAGTCAGATGGGCCTATTGGGTGGTTTTAAAGCAGGTTGAGTTACCTGCACCAGATGTCAGTGTGATTTCATTCATTTCCAACTTTATTAATAGGTTTTTTAACAGTAATTAACTGAGTCCATTTTAGACTGAAATTACAGAACATATGTCTCAGTAAAGTAAATCTATCAACTTCCATAGCTTTTTGTGTACATGATAACATGGTTTTACATGATATAATTTAAATAATATAGACACAGTTTTATACACATCATTAAATATTTGCAAAATATATTAATAATATATTTGAATGTGGAATTTAAACTGCAAAATTGTGTGTTTACGCTAATGTTGCTGGCATTAGCTACTGTTGCTCAACTTCACTTTGGAGTCAGCATGTATAAAATTACTGAGTATAGTGTGTGAATAAATGATATTTGTAAGTGGGAAATTATTATTATTTTCATAGCATAGCTGGCTAGATGTTTGCTGTTCTGTGTATTTCTTTTCTCTAGAGGAAACGGTTGCTAGTGGAACACACCTCTGCAAACTGAAACTGTATTGTGTCTAAATATTTTGTGCGCATCATCTTGTGCCTTGATTTGATGGTTATTACTAAAGAGAAAACATGGATGTTCATCAGATTGTCCTGGAGCAGTATTCTAGTAATCTGTTAGAGTGAAAGTGTTAAATGCCCAAAATCTAGCTTTTTTTCTGAAATATGGTACATTTCTGACCTCTGTCTCAGGTATGTTCATGGTATGGACTCTATTATAATAATACATGCAGCAGACTCACAGACATGTGCTACCCTGGGGTGATTATGCACTCATCTTAGAATAACAAAAACCTGTCCAGGTCCAGAAATGTTGTTGCCTTTTTTTAAACCTCTGATTAGCATTGCTCTGGCTGCAGTAGCCAAAATAGTGACTTGACTTCTCAGTTGTCTGTGAATCCAATTTTGCATGTGAAGAAACAGCTCCACCCTAAAACAGGTCGGGCTGTTGTTGCCACCTCAGTTGGGCATACTTATTTTGTTCCACGTCCGACTGGGGGATTGTAAGCTCAGTGTGAACTACAAAGCAAGTTGCCGACAGCTGTCTCCCAGCTGAAATGAAATGCAACTCCTAATCCTGTGCACACAAAGAGGGAGAGTTTTAAGAAAGGGCAGTGTTTTCTCCACCGGCGCAGTCTGACAACCAGACAATTATTTGCAAGTGAAATAGGGCATGTCGGAGGGGATTTTATTTGAAAAAAAGAAATATGGCAAAATTAATTACATAGGTTAAGGGCACAATGAGTAAAACAAAAGGCTGCATCACAGAAGAAGATGATCTGATTAGTATGATTAATTTGGGAGATTGGGGACTGCTTATGCATGGTAATTTGGGGCTATTCACGCAGAGAATTTATCACAGGAAGTGATGTAACCAGTGCAAAGGTGACCCGGGTGACATTAAAACTGAGCTTTAGTTGTCACTGCATGAGACTGCATGGTTTTTAAAGTACTGACATTGTACAACTCATGTATGTTAAGCATGGGTCATGTGACTTGTAGCAGGGCACTTAGTTCACCTCCAGGTTAAGCGTGATGCAAAACACCAGTGACTTATTCAACTGGTATTCACTCAGTGATGAAGTGGTGTTATTATTTTCCCTTTTTTCAGCTTCTACAGCTGCAGCACAGCCTCCCGGTGAGGAGTGAATGCTGTTTTCCCTCATGGCTAAAAGGAAAAAATGAGTCAAGACAGGGTTAATGAGTGTCACAGAGTGGTGATAGAATATGTGGTGGAAGCCCTACCACCCTTTAACACAGCAGAATGTCTGCTTCATTTGATAGTTAAAGTCATTTTTATCTGTGTCATTGCCATGCTTGTTTGCCAAGTTGTTCAGAATTGCTGCTCATTAGCAAAATAAGAGAGCGTAATAACTGGAACAAACAATAAGAGGATTCTACTACAAGACTCACAAACCAAACGAACATGACTCAGATTACCAGAAAAATACACTTTAGAATAGAACAGAATAGAATTTCATCCCAAACTGAGAAATTGTTACAGCAGCAAAATACAGGTACTCAGCATACTAAACATATCTCCAATATAGCCTGACAGATTGTCCACACTGCAACGCTATTTTAATACTACAAAAACAAAACAAACAAATCTGTATGCATTAGTCACATGCTGATGTATAAAAAAAATGACATGACAGCTCACCAGATATTGCCTCCTGGTGGCTGGCTGCAGTGTAGGACATAAACCCGTCTCACCCCGTGTTCGTGGATAAGGCACTGACCTAACAAAAACTAAAAACACTACTATATATATTTTTCCCTAGAGATGGTTTTGGCTAGTTGGCTAGTTCTTTGTTTAAATGTTAAGTATTTTGAACATATGAAAATAAATGGTAAATGGTCTGTATTTATATGGTGCTTTTCTACCTACTCAGGTACTTAAAGCGCTTCACATTACTTCACAGCTACCGTAATTCTTTTGCGCACACAAGCACACACACATTCACCACAACTGTCTTGCCCAAGGACACGTTGGCCTGCAGCCAGGGTGAGGGGATCGAACTACCACCTTCCAGTTAGCCACTCTACCACCTGAGCCACAGCCACCCCATGTATATATGTTCTTATGTAATTAGTTCGTATGTCCCATTACCGAAAATGTGACCATGAGTTTTAGATATTATCGGCAATAAACCTTTTTTATTTTATTTATTTATTTTTTGTGGAACATTGGATTTGGATTATCAGCTCCAAAAAAACACACTGTACGGTGTACAGTATTGGTGTCTGTGTATTTGACTGAAAAACTTTGCTGCATGTTTTGATTACGTTTTCATTCACCATTATGTAAAATATCATATTTTACTGTTGCTGTCTGTTGCAGGGGTTTTATTTACATATATTCAATTAGAAACTCAAGATGAGGTGGCTCGTCGTTAAGATCACAACTTGGAAATAATTCCAGTTCCTATAATTGCTTAACTGTGGAGGAAAAAATGAGCGATCAATACTACAACATGAGGCTGAAGGAAAATACACAGAGAACTATGATGGTTTAAGAATTCCACTAACTTCACACGGTGAGAATTATTCATAACACAGCCCTGTGGAATTGATTTTAGAGTATTGATTTTGGGACATTCTGGCTATTGATTTCAAACATAGCTTGTCTAGCACTAGCTGAAGGTGTCCTGACATTAGCTCTCGTTGTATACGGTAAATGTCACAGTCTTCCTTCAAGTCAGATTTTTGGAAGAAGATCCTGCTTGTTTTAATTATCTGCTCCAATAGAACATAATTAAAGGAGTATTTCTTTTTACTCCCAAGCGACGGGAGTGTTATTTACACTATATGTACCAGCCTGTCTCATAAAGCTTAGTGTATTTTTTTCTTTGACTCAGTGAACATGCAGCTCTGAGTGGGGGAATTGCAAAAGACACTTTAAATCACCACCTAGTTCTTTACATGATTACCAGATGTCTATGATGTTTTTTTGATAGGTTTTTTTTATTTTTTGATAGATACATTCGGTTGAGTCATTCATTTAGTTATTTGGACTGAACAACATTCCATATATATAAAGGTTTCTAGACTGCGTCAGTTAATTACACTGTCAAGTGTTACAGATTGGAAGTGGATTGAGCCATTTGTAGCTTCTCTGTAAACTTTGATAAATAAAATGTAGGGGTTGTTTTCTCTGAGTGTGTGCTGAACCTAAATTATGAATAAACGTCTTGTCTTCCACATACTGGATTGAACACCTGAAAGAAATAATGCTGCAGCCTTGTTGCACTGGTGGTGAACTTTGGCTGAACCTGAGGATGTTCCTTTCATCACAAAATGGTATCTGGCATTTTGATTGAACACATCCAAGGAGTAGCAGCAACAGAGCCCATATATATATCAAACCAAAAAGGGAAGCTTACCAGTGTTGATACGCTGGCATGAACAGGAAGTGGATGCACTCTAGTGACAAAGTCCATGTGATGCAGTGCCTTGTTTTTAAAGCATCTCTGTAGCTATCTAGCCAATACTGTCCAATGCACCCAGATTATAATGATTGGTGGTTGCATGAATGTAAGTCCCTGCACGAGGCACCACTGATTCCTGGCTCTGTTTCAAACACCAGTGCTCACATGTGGAAAGCCAGTGAGGGATTCATGGCTCATGCATGTTGCTTGTGGTGGCTAAATAGACATTAACTCTGCATGTGTTTTAGTTTTTCAGTGAAGCTCCTCACTAGCGGGTCAAACACACAGCTGCTGAAGGCACGTGGCAGTTTAAACTCACAGCAGGGGATAGTAGAAATGAGCAGCGATATCTGCCCAAATGTTATGTTTTGACAAACATGATTTTTAATAATAACACAACAAGATTTGGAAAGACTCATCCACCTTTTCACTCTCTTCCATTTTAGAGCTGTTGTCTTAGCTTAGGAGCTCATAGGCCAGAGTTTTTTGTGTAATTACCAGCACATGATCACCCAGGAGACCCAGAATCAGCCTGCCACTCTTTGATCATAACTGATACTGAATGACATTTACCCCCTGGACAGAGAGAAACCTGTTTCTTTGCCTCTGCGAACAGATGGCCACAGGATGGTGGAGGGTGTTGCTATTATTCAAAATATCTCCCAGAGATCGCAAAATGCCAGAAGCTTTTTTTTTTTTTTTTTTTACCCACCAGGAGAGCTGGAAGCTGGAGATTTCAAATAATTCAGTAACGGACTGGGGCATTTGTGCCTCAGACAGCAGTAACCTCCTGTCACACATTTGAGAAAGATGCTGTCAACTTTAGACATTTGCTGGATAAAAGTTATTTTTCTGTTTAAGGGCGGTCTGACTGAAAAAGAAAATGCTGAAGATGTTGCTTGAGATTCTGTTCACGCCCTGTTTAAACACTCCTCGGGCGTCTGCAAATGAAAGCGATATTAATGTCAAATCTCAACTAATTCATTTTCCTTTTCCTGCTTCTCTTTGACTTGTACCTCAGTTTCATCTGCTCCCCACAAGCAGTGTTTACCAGAACTGAGGGAGAAAAAGGCACTCTGAGGCAAAGGTGGAGCAGGAGAAGTTATAAAAAGGATGACAGCATCTCTTTGAAAGTGTGAAGTAGTTATTCTTCCTGTGCTTCAGATGCAGTGGATTTACAGATTTGGAGAGTACATTTTCTATTAGTTTGGACACCACAACCTACAGTTACAGGTCGAAATATGTTTTTGTGTTGTAAATGAAATATTGCTGTACTCTCATGAACCACACCAAGGCTCGACTGACTGACGCAGGTTGCTGTGCTCCACACCAACACTGGTATTCAGTGGACACGTAATGCTGTGCGCCCATATGTTTAAGAGGCGTAGCTTCATGGTGAGCTCAGAGAGAAGGAGGCGGGTGTGTATTTTTAAAAATCTGTCTGTTTATTGCAGGGTTTTCCAGATCTCCTACCCCACCTTTAACTAACCACATGTCCAATGTTCCCTGAAGGCACCATGGCTGAGCAAAGGCCTCAGCCCAGAGCAGGCTCTGCCCTCAGCATTCATTGTGATGCTGTCACTCAGCATGGGTCCACACCCATGCCACCCCCCCCCCCAAAAAAAAAAAACCTCAAAGGTGAAAAAAGGAGAGGCGAAAGTGAAGAGAAATAAGATGTGAAACTGAAAACATTGAGATTTGAATCTGAAAACAAAAAATCTGAAAATGAAAAAAATAAAACGCTAAATATGAAAATATTTATTGAAATGAAACCCGAAAATAACAAATTTATTCTAAAAAAATTTCAAACTAAAAAAACAAAACATAAAACATGAAGTTTCAGTTTTAAAATTTGAGTGTTTGAATGGATTTTTTTTTCTTTTTTTTTTCAAGTGAACAAAACGTATGGCCCTGATTTGGCTCCATACTTTTCCACCTCTATTATTATAACATAGACTTATATGGGGATGTAATCTTTAGATCTGTGGGATTTAATGTATTATTAAAAATTCTAAAGAAAATAATAATGATTGGCTTCATCCAAAAAAGAGAGTTTTCTGCCCAGTCAGTCATATTCATCCAAAAAATAATAAAATCTCAAGTGTTAGCAAACTCATTGGCACATTTCTGCTTTGCTCATGCTCCTATGTTAGTGAGTTACTGTGTGTCTTGAATGCAGTGGAGCAAAGTGCATTTTTGGTAGTGGAAGAGGGGATTTAAAACAACTCTTACATCAGCACAATCTATCAGCATGGATGTGGCTTATGACAGTATTATGGTTCACAATTATTTCCAGCTTCTCATGCTGAATCGGGTTGTAAAAGTGACACAAATGTATACCGCAGCTCGGATAATACATTCCCAAAACAGCAATAACAACGGCAAGATGAAGATTTAAACAACAGCAACAGCACAAACATTGCAGTGCTCAGCAGAAACGCTGCAAAAAAACACTAATAATACTACTGTGATTAGACTGGCAAATGCAAGGCTTTAAGCATTTTAATTAGACTGATGGCTGCTTTCATGCTATCATCTGCTGCCAATGATACAGTCTTAATTAACCCATTTAAAAGCAGTGCTGTGTGTTTATGTCCATAACGAGCCTTTTTCTGTGTCAAAGGAAAACACATTACTGGCATAATGCTATCAGCAGCTCCTCACTCTGATGCTTATCACACAGGCCTGATCCATTCTCATCTGTCAAAAAAAACGTGTCAACACCTTGTATGTCGTGAGGTCCTTCACACATGTGGCATGTTATCAAAGCAAGGTACTCACAGCCCATTGAATACACAAGGGAGGGAATAAGTATGAAATAAATGAGAGAATAAGAATGAAAACACTGATAGAGAAATATGAAAACTCCTTAATTAGAAGGTAGAAAAAATAAAGGCAGGATGGATTTATATCCAGCTGGAATACTGTGTCTCTATGTTCAGTTAGTGGCTCTTACTGGCTGAAAAGGTTAATTTAATAAAAAATTATTGTTTTTTTTTCATTTTTTTCAAATTACTGAGAGAGGGAGAAAGAAATAATCCTTATATTTGAACAGAGGCTTAATTGATTCTTAACTTAAGTGCAGAAAAAAACAGATGCAATGATTATAAATTTATGGATTCACTTGTTAATTTATAACTGCGATTGATTGTAATTAACCATTAAACATGTCTTCAAATGTCAGTTATTCGAGTGGAACACTGTCCTCCACACTTTAAAGCACAATTATAATGAGAATTAAAAAAAAATACAGATGTTGACTAGATAATCAGGATGGGTTTTTATTTCTAAATGTATTATTTAATTATAATTCAGAAACTATGTTGTCCATGCACTAATTGGACTTCCTGTTCTCCCATGGGGTTTTTTGTTTGTCCCATATCTTATTTTTTTCCCTTTAAGCAGCTTCGTCTACATGACAAATGTGAGAAAAATAAATAAATAGCTCACACTATATTATATTTACTATAGGACCTTATATAGCAGATTTAAGTCTATGAGATTCACAATAAATGCTCATGGAAATTGCATGACCTTGCTGGTTTTATAAGCACCCAAGTTTTATGACACAGCCCTGAAAGACATCTACAAGGTTTCTGAGAGACAGCATCCCAACAAATAATGTCATTTGTTCTGTATCAGAAAAGGTAGTTTCTCAATTTAGAAACACACATACACACCGTGACATCAACGCAGATGCAGCATTTATCAAGCTGAAGTAAACAGTATGTTGACAATATAAAAAAAAATACTAAATAATAAAAACAAATGCTTAAATCTATCACATAAGTGATGACATAAGTGAATGTAACGAGTAAGGCTTCAGATTTAAAAAGAAGGAAAGGGAAAAAAAACAGGTTATTTGCTGCAGAGCCACTGCAGTGGTTAAGAGGGAGAGTTCAGTGAAGTACACTGAAACAGTAAAAAAAGTCTGAGACAAACAAAAGAAAGAAAAAGAAATAAGCAGGATCTTTCCAACTGTTACAGGTCTAATGCACAATGCTTGAGTGTTTTGGCTCAGCGCCTTCAGCAGGCCGACTGTATGGTGAGAGCTTTTCCATTTTGGCTCGAATACAAAAGGAATACAATTATTGGACATTGATATTAAAATTAAATACAGTCATACTGTTATTAACTACAATCTGATTGTTCCGATATGGGCAGTGGAGTACATCTGAGGCCAACAGAGCTTTGTGCTTAGAACATATGACACAGTTACATATATTTGTACAACTAACAACTCATAATATATATTATCATAAAAGCATGATTTTAATTGAAGCTGCAGTATTATGAGTCACTCCATAAGTTAATATGTTGAGTCAACTGCTATCTACCAAGCTATATATATATATATATATGCATACACAAGTGAGCTTCTGCCCTTTAAGACAGATGTGAAACTTATTGTAATCTGAAAGAATCTAAAGTCCATGGTGCTGTGTCTAAAGTCCAAACAAACACTTTGGAAAGGATCAGCTGACAGTCTTAGCCAATCATCAGTGCTTAATAGCAGACATGTTTACCAAAACAATATGCGATCACTTTGTTGTCAGGTCTTAACGCTGTCCTAGCGTCGCCAAAAATATTGACTGCAGCTTTAAGCAGTGAATCAATACACTCCTTCTTTACTGTGCACAGTGCAGCATTAACTAGACTAAAAATGTCCACAAGAAAAACATTACATGAATAGACTCCACCTTACTTAAGATAGGATGATTTGGATTCTTACACAGTAGATTTATAGATAATAAATACATTCTGTGTAGCTTTTATATTTTTCTTAGAAAATAATCCTCTGAAAAAGCAAGAAGTACTGTACCGGTCCAATAACTATTGGCCTCCAGGGAAAGCAGGAACAGTGGTGTGTTTGTAACAAACAGAAATGTCCTCTCACCAGAACAGCCTGTAGAGGTAGTTAAATGGAAGAAAACTGATGTATTATCTTACTGCATGCTTGGTTTTATGCCTTTTATATTATTTAAATGTGTTGTTTTAAATATAGCAAAAGAAAAACAACAGATTATACCACCTAAAAATGATAACTGTGGAGTTGACAATTGTTGCTGTGTACAGTGTTCAATGCTTCATAAAGCAATGTGAAAACTATCAAACTTGTGTGTTTCATTTAGCGGCCAGAGAGAAAGTCTAAACCTGTTTTTTTTTGTTTTGTTTTTTTTAAAACTTTTGCATTGAATCTGCAGCACTTTAAAAAGAGCTCTCTGCAGACTCTTTCCTTTTTTTAAGGCAATAATGTACTTGTGTATTTCGGCTGGTTTGCAGCCGATTTGTTGACCGTCTTTTTCCATTAGTATGAATGTAAAGAAGTGAATGGCAGCTAAATAGGAATACACTGACACATCGTGACATTTAATCAAGGATACACAGTTTTTCCAGAATGAAAGGTTGTATGTATATTTGCCATACTGTGATTAAAATACCAAAAATGTTTGATCTGCACTTATGTTTTGTGTTCTAGCACAAAATCAACACAGAAAAAAATAGCAACACGTTTTCACATCTGCAACTTGTTTATTAACTGGCACACCCTCATCTGGATCTTTCTCATCATCAAGTCTACTTTTATCCCTGTTGACACCCCTCCGCCCACTCTGCACTATATATTACATATTCCTTGTACTCAGTCCCCTACCGCTGTACCAATTTCTTCACCTTCCCTCATCAACCGAAGTCCAATTCCCCCGTCCTCTGTTTCAGTCGCCCACTTTCCTCTCTTTATGATTCTCCACACCCATGTCAGGCGTTTTAGTTTTAGTCCACAGTAAACACATGAGGCGTGTGATATATGTACGTGTGGGGAACACGTTGACAAGAGGGGGAACAACACACCATTCCAGGGGTCCACATTTCCTGTACCCAGAGGAGCAGGTGGGAGGAGGGGACCTCAGCACAGCAGGATGGACTTTTCCCAGTCCCTCTGAAACCCCTGGTTTGAGTGTGCATAAGGTAGAAAGTCAGTACGTTTTGTCATTGCATGCACATTGCACGCCTATGTGTGGTTTGCTGGACCATATGTTGATGTTTAACTCCCTCCACATCTGTGCTGGCAACAATAGCAGCTCGCCCCCACAGGAATGACCACAGTCTGTCAGGGCTCATCAGACATGTCCTAAATTTAAATGATTTGGGCGCTTGAGACCACAGTTCCGTTTCATTACTTTACAATGGAACACGGTCACCTATGCCCTGCTCAGTCAACTCCATTTTCTGCTCAACAAAAGTGCAGATCCATCGAGCATATCCGTGAGGTCGAAACCAAGCTGTGGTCCTCTGGGTGATGTTGCTGTGATGAGATCATTTTTATTCGCTTTCAGCCTGATTAAACACTCTGACCATAAAAGTTACTTTCATTGCCAGGATAATTTGAACCAGTTGTGAGGTCAAAGGGAAATCCATCAATGACATGTTTTTACTATGTGTTTATTAACCATGGATTTATTCTTATCCCAAAAAAATCCAATAGCGCTAAACATCTGCTCTGTATTAAATAGCAGTTAAGAAAATTTGCAAAGTTCATTGGAAATTAAATCATGTTATTGTTTCTAGATCTTCTCAATGTCATGATCACATAACGGGTTTTGCTTCTAGCCTCAGGTAGCCTGCATAGAGTATACAGTTGGGCATGTGATCCTACTTGGCTTGCAAGATTGCTGACCTAAAAGAGAGGTTGTTGCAAGGTTGTAAAGAGGAGACAGACGATCTGATTGGTTGAGGTTAGTCAAGAAGTAGACAGGTATAGACAGATACTAGTTCATCTGATCACCTACGAATGTCCCAGCCCTTTGCCATTTCTGAGAGCAACTCCCCAGATGGTTCGGTGTCACAAGCCATGTGCCATCTGTTAGATTCATGTACATTGACTTAAAATTGTAAAGACTATAGTGTGTTGATCATTTAAAATTAACTGAAAGTAGCATTTTACTGTTGCTGAGATGTGAACCCATGTACCACGCACAACTTGCAAAATTGCTACAATGCAAAAAATGCTACAAAGGAAATCAATCAAAGCAACCAACTCTCATTTTGCATGCTCTTGCTCTTAATGTCCATTTGTTACGTAGTGGAAAACAAATGGCGGAGTAATTCAGACCGATTAGGGTGGAAGTAAGAAATATCAACAAATCTATTACAGTGTAATTTATTCCAATGCAGGGTGCAGACAGGTACCTCAGCGAACAGCTCTTTCAGCAGCATCTCTCTTTCCTGCAGGAGTTAGTTATAGCTTAGAGTCCCTGTTATTGTGAAAGAACAGCCAGAATCCTCTGTGTAAACAGTGTGTGCCACTGTGTTTAAACAAGGTCCTTTTGTTGCCCTTGACCATTTATGTTACATTATATGAGGTTACACTGCATTTTATAAAGTGGATATAAACTTGTTCGTATAAATATATTTTTTAAAGATAAAATAGCAAATTATTTTGGCCTTAGCCACCTAATGATGTGCTTTTTTTGCTAGCACCTTTAACATAGCTACTGTACTATAGACCAGTGCAGGTGGCCGTTTCTTGACTTCATCCAATTTCTGTAAGTTGTCTCTTGGACTCTTTGGTCTCAAAAGCAATTATGTCTTTTTTCTGTCTGTCATATACATCCTATCAGAAATTAAATCAATCAATCGGGTCAGTAGTCTCAGCTTTAGTACATCCACCATTTACCCTGCCTGTTGATAATATCTGTCCTATTCTGAAGCACAGGCACACAGCAAATACATTGCTCATAAAAGGTGACTCATTCCATCACAAACAGCAGAAGGAAGTGTTTGACTTTTGTTCACATTATTGAGAAAAAAAGGCTTTTCCACAGTATTAGAAGCTACCAGTAATTTACTTTTCATTGTGTGCTTTTTTCCATTCAAGGTGAGTTTAACAATCCAGGTATTAGACTTTCAGCGCCTCTGTGCTGATTAGAGCATAATGGCCCATTGAACGGCGTCATTTTATGGCTGGGTTATTTCAGATGAGATAGAGAGTCGTGGTGTTATTCAGGATGCTTTCAAAATGAATTCGAAATCTCTCATTAGGCATTTCGTTTCACCATGTTTTCTGCTAGAAATTCTGAATAATGTAAAGTGTGTGACGTACAAAAGAAGACAATTATATATTTTTTTACATTTCTGGGGCTTTTTTGACTGAATTTATGACACCTTCTTAGCTCTTATATTATAGGCTAATCAGTTTCACACAGTACAGCAAGCATATTTCTGCACCAGAATGAAGACAATAATTGAACCTTGTGATGTTAGTAAATTGCCTGGGTTACAATATGTATTAAACTATTTAACAAAATAATGATAAGCTAATGGAGTCAGTGTAAGGCTAGCTGGTTGGCATGCTAACTTATGTAGTTTACTAGAAATCACAGAGCTCTGAGGCATAACAGAACCCCATTATGACACAACATCTTGAGTGGCTACCCTTTAGTAATATCAAATAAAAGTTAACTTTAAATAGATTTTGAAATGCAAGAGTCAAAACTGATAAAACCTCTCCTAATATTCCTGACTAGGAAGTACAATAGTGTGGAAATCCAAACACAGTGACCAGAGCCAGAGGTGACCAGAGTGTCCTTTGAATAACTAATGGAAATCTTGCTAAAAGACCTTCTGTACCTGGCAATTTGTGTGGAGTCAGCAGCTCATTCACTGACTGCAGCTCTGTCTAATAGTATCATGTATGTAAACTCATTATTGTCTGGTGTAAAGCACAGTTAGAGACAATCTGTAGTCAATGTGAGCCATTCTGTGCTTTGGTTATGTCAAAGCAACTGCCCGCATAGCATTAGCTTGTGTTTAGGCTAGGGTGGCTTTTGAGAAAGGCCACAGTTTTTTTTCATTGATAGGGGCAATACAGTGCAACTGCTGTAGTAAATAATTAAAATGAGTTTTACAAGAAAATATAAAGACCATTAGTCTAAGTGAAAGCCTGCTGGAAAACATGTTTGAGAAACAGCTGCAACATTTTAATGAATGTTTTTTTGACTAATGCATACTGTCACATTGTGCTGTTTTACGATGCGCGGTGTAGAAAAGGCAAATCCACCGAATGACACATCCGACTGTGTCCCTTCAATATGCTCATAGATAGGTAAAATTAGCTAATGAGTAGTGACAAGCACATGGTTTCTCTCCACCATACCCGACTGTCAAAGCATTTGAAATCCAAGACTATGTAATAAACAGGATAGATGCAAAATAAAGCCTTGATCAAATGAGCCAGGCTCCCAGGGGACAACATCTGTGAGATATTTCTTTTGTTTTTTTTTTTTCTCCAGACTAGGTAGCACTTAGACAGTAATTACAGGCGCATGGCATATTTCATGTGGAGTTGAACATGATGCGACAAACGTAAATGGAGAACAAATATTGCATGTACATTTTGGGATGTGAAAAAGCCTCACTGGGTGGTAAATTGAGATTTGACAGCCTGTATAGCTCATTTGCTGGTTGCCAAAAGCAAAGTTTTTTGAAAGTGAGTACAATTAGTTTTCTATAAGAAAAATATGATATAAAAATTAAGCACATTCATTATGTTAATAGTGCATTGATCAAAATGTCATTAACACTTATTGATTTGTACATTGTATATGACAAAAAAATCACAAATATAGTTATCTGGAGGTTTGTGGTGTATCTTGAGCAGCATCTGCTTCATATATTTATTTGTTTATTTACTGTGGTGCAAAGAGACCAAACTAGTTCATCTTTCTTAAAATAAATTATCACTTGATTGAAGTTCTGAAGCAGAAAATCCCCAAATCACAGAACCAGAAACGAAAAGCCATATTTACTTATGTGTGTGTGTGTGTGTGTAGACTAAACACTGACTGCCTGCCAAGAGTATAGGTCAAAAAGTTAAATAAAGGCATTGAGTCACTGGGCACAAAAAGAAAAATAGGCAGAAGCATGCTCTTTGTTAATCCCAGTTTTAAGGATTAACTGCTATGGGTTTCACCTAAATAAAGGTTTTAGGAGTCAAGCCGCATATTTCCAATACTTAAAGCACATCACATGTTTCTTCTGCTCGCATGACAAATTGTCAGTGTGCATCCTGTGGTCACAGTCTGACACATTATTTTTACCTGTCTGTATTTTCTTGGACACACAGTCCTCATTGTCACAATCAAACAGTATATTTCAATGTCCAATGTAGTGATAGGAGTGTTTAGTTAAAGTACTGTGTGCCTTTCTATCGATTCTGATTCTGGATATGGCATTACTGATTTCCTAAAAGACTACATTATACATACATTACTAAGTAACAACAGTGACTTGCTAGAGGAATTTTCTGCTATAATAATAATAATAATAATAATACATCAAACTTATATAGCACTTTTCTTGGACACTCAAAGATGCTTTACAGATGCATTATTCATTCACACCACATTCACACAGTGTTATCTTTAAGGAAACAAATCTAGCACCCGTTATTTTGTCAAAATTGCAGCTACAGACTATAATGGATGTGAGCAAGGGGATTCAAATGTTGTGGTGATGTCTCAGTTGTCTCAGACCAACCATCAGAGCAGAAAAAGTCCACATGGACATGGCAATTAGATACAATATACTAAAAATATAATATAATAATAATAACTTACAACCATCAAAACAACACAGTTAATCATACTACATACTTACTTAATGATTATGTTGGTTTACTCCCAACATGCCTGTCAAGTCATTCTGACAACCAAACGTGTGTGGTGTAATGTCAACACACACATAAATGCATATAACAGCTTCTGAAGACAATGTCAATTGTTAAACTACAAACAGATCACATTTGTTCCCAGCCAAGTATACAACTTAATTTTAAACTTCTAAATTAAATAAAGAATAATTGTGATAAAAAGCATCTGACCTAACCTCATCGATGTGGTCTTGTGTCAGTCGTGCAGACAAAGTTTGTTGTCTCGTTGTTGTTAGCCTACAAGTTTCGGCATCACTTTGCCTTTCCCGACGAGGCAGTGAAGACGAGTTAGGGAAGGGCTAGGTGCACACTCTGGCTGTCTGCACAGAATTAAAATGTCAGGCTACGCCGCTGAGTCTGTGACCTCTTGACCGCGTATGCAAATCATGTGAAGGTTGACAAGTGAAGAAGGAGGTGGGCTCCCAGGAGGAAATAAAGCTATTATACCCCTCAGGTGGTGATATGCAGGAATAAGCTCTGTGGATGGGCTCTTTCGACTCGATAAGCATTTTTTGACACTGAAGCGGTTTAGAGGCTTGGGGCATGTGTTGCACTTTATTTTATACCTAGTATGTTTAAATGCTTGATTTCATGTAGTTCATAATAAGCAGACACACTGCAAAAACACTGCACTGAAAAAAAAGATGTATTATTTACTATAGCTGCTGAAAATATATATTATTTCAACATGATGAACATGCCACACACCATTACAGCACAAAGTCTCACTGGGAGTTTAATTTAGTCCAGACCTTCCCTAAATCATCGTCCAGTGTAAAATGTATTTGTGCTTGATCTGAAATATTAATCTAAAGAAAGACACTGAAACAAAATCAATGCACAGGACAAAGGCATTGATATCTAAATAAAGACAGTCAATACAGTTTTGATTGACATCTGTGGTTTGTTTGTCAGCCACCATGGATTTTCCTTTTTTTCTCCTCTTTAGCATTGCCATTGACTCATTGGGTAATGAATCTGCCTTGTGTCACTTTTCAGGACAGCTGTCATTCTCCAACTTGGCACTTCAGCCCACATCAGGAGGGAGAAAAAAAGGGGGTGTGGGATCGATTGACGTTAATTATGCGGATGTAACGAGGGATGGTGCACGTTGGCGTGTGTCTCCTCCAGGGGAGTCGATAAAGGTCAGGCAATTAGTTTTTCCCTATAGTTTTTCTTTTTTTTTCCAAGCAATTCAATAATGTCACTCTGTAGAAGGAAAGCGCCAATGATCTGGATTCAACTTCTTATATGCACACTAAGTACATTGGTGGACCGGTAATGGCAGTTTTAGTGACAACTGAATTTAGTGACGACTGAATTCAACCCAGTTTAACTATTTACAGTTCAATAGCCGAGGCCTTCTGCTGTTATACAAGCAATGTGACAACCAAACTTGGTGTACAAAGATGACCCTTGAGGACTCTACATTTACTTAATAAGATATACTAGCAGACTTCAAGCTAATATGCACCTAAACATTTACAGCAGAACACAATTGTATTGTCTGGCAATCCAAATTTCCTTGTACACAGCATTAAATCTATCCATTATCTAGTAACCCGCTTCATCCTGCAGTGCAGGGTCACAGGGGGCTGGAGCCTATCCCTATGAGAGGCAGGGTACAACCTGGTTACCAGTCCATTGAACAACAGACAAACAACCATTCACACTCATACTTACACCTACAGGCAATTTAGAGTCACCAATTAACCCAACAACCACGTTTTTAGAATGTGGGAGAAACATCACGCAGGCACAGGGAGAACTTCAGAATCAAACCAGGAACCTTCTTGCTGTGAGGCAACAGTGCTATCCACTGCACCACCTCAGCATTAAATCATAATAAAAACTGCTAAAGCTGATGAAACCTATTATGAATAAACAGATGTTACAACAGTTGCTTTATCTTTCTTAAAATAAAGTATTCTTAAAATAATGTTGTTTTCCATTCAAAATAAATACAGTAAGAGTCTAAAACAGTGAATAGTAGTTCCACATAATGCTTTATAAAAGGGGTACAGTTCATGTTACGGTATTCAGATTTTTTCTCATCTAGCCTGAATCCTCTGAGGTTCTTGACATTTGACAAGGAACACTGCCTACACCTACGAAACCATTTTTGGCTTGCTGATCAGTCGTGAAGCTCAGGAATAAAAGACTTTTTCTTGATTATACAAATTACTTTGTGCAGCACAGATGGTTCTTTTAACAGGTTGTTTGCTATTTTCTGGTCTTACTATGCAAACCTGAATATAAACAGCATTGAAAAGCACACAAGAAACAAATGATGTTGGCCCTCTTGCTCTGTTTTTATTTGTCAACCTAATAAAATTAAAGTGGACACTTGCTATTTAAATGTATCCTTTTGTATATTTCAAGCAGCTTAAACTAGTTGGGTTAAAAAAAAGTGGAGCTTGTGTTTTCAGCTGAAAAGTCTCTTTGAGAGTGTCAAGTTTTTCAATGACCCCATGATTAAAGTCACAGATTCCATTTCAATCTGCTCTCTTCTCCCTACTGAGCATGGCCAATGCATTTAAGCTTTTTTAGGGACATTGTATTCCTGAGAGAGGTTTTAATTCTCTTGAGTGTCAAAAAGCTCCTTTCAGCCCCGCGATGTGGTCACAGAGGTTGTTGAGGATTTTGAGGAAAGTTATAGTCTTTGAAAAAGTATCATCTGGATTTTTTTAACACCTCAATGCAGGGAAAAGACAAATCCTCACACCAAAACAGACATAAAGCTGTTGTTGGTATGTGTTCAAGAGAGTGACTGTGAATCCCACTTACACTGCTTTTGTCCATGGTGTTTTGAGCAGAAGGCACTGTATGTCTCTACCTGCACTGCAGCAGTGTAGCTCAGACTGGATGTAGAGTAAATTATGAATTGCCTAGAACTATTACAGTTCATGTTAAATGAATGTAAGATGTGTATGAATGTGAGTTTGTGCAGCTTTGTGAGATCACAGGACAATCACTCTTGCTTGCTGATGGAAGAATCACAGGTTGCTCTGACCAGTCAGCGCACTGTGGGGAACTTTCAACAGCCAGGGGAGTGTTTTAATTTAGTTTTGCCAATGGTAACAGCAGTATGATTGGCTGGTTAGTTGACATTCGATTCCCAGATGTTTCGCCATAACCAATCATGCTTAGTTAAACATTCCGGTGTGTTGCCTGCCTGCTCCAATTGAGCTGGATCCCTTGTATTAATGGGAGTTAGATGCTGCCAAGATGGTGATGCCTCTGCCATGGCAGGCTATCATGCTAAGATGCAAATACTGCTTTTTTAGACATTCAAAGTCACAGGATGTTCCATGGTGTGCCTGCTGTCTGGGAAGGTTTTAACCGAGCATTTTGTGATATTTTACTGAATATAAGACTGATTAAAAGGCGACATCTGTTTACCAGTACGAGGAGTTAACAATAGCTCTGTGGAAACGGTTTCCTGTTATTATGGGGTTGAAGAGACTCCTTTTTCTTCTCTCTAAGTGAAAAATGATAACACCTAAACCCACATTTGTAGCTTGTTAATCAGTCACATATTCATACTCTATTGGAAGCAATCTAAATTATTTTCTTTGACAGCTTTGTGCAGGCTGTGTTTTCAAGCTCATCGGGCATGACACCTGTAATTTTTGTTTCAGAGTTTCTTCCTGGTTCATTTCTGCAGTAAAAGTGTTAGGATGGATGATGAACTCATTTTCACTTTTTCATGAGTGTATTTCCTCTGTGGCAGCAAAACACATTACATGAGCTGCTGCAGGTTAAACTGGTCTAACCAAGTACTTCTGACTGACACTGAAACTCAGTAAAGCCCCTGACTGAATATAGCACCTCAGTAATAAAACCATCATTGTTTGACAGCATGTCAGTCAGCAGACTAAGTGTATTGCATGAATAAGTAAAATTGGAATATATGTGAAGCAGAAAGGCAGGCTTGAAAATGGGAACTTTTATTCAAACTGAGAGAATCCTGGTGTTATTTTCTTATATACGGCAGCATTTTAAGAATGAAATGTACATTTTAAAATATAATACTATCCCCTTATCAGGCAGGTGAAAGGGATTTCAGACTGGCCAGAATAATTTCATCTTCCGACTACAACCCGAGACAATGACACCCAAAGTGTGTTCCTTATGTCCAGTCCACTCAATTATTAGGTTTTTGTTGTCACTGCAGAAAACTCTGCTTCACTATGGGGAACCAATTGTAAAGCAGCACACTCTTTTCATTCCATTTCCTTCACAATATATCCAAAAGTAACATTTTGCCATCTTTAGCTCCCATACAGGTTTTGAGAAAGAAGTGTGATCAGTAGATAGAATATAATAGAAATATTAGATATGAAATCTAAATTTAAATATTAACTCTTAATATGTTTGCTAAATGTCAAATCTAAGTCTAAATACCACATGCAGTACTACCCGCCTTGACCACCTCTGGCTGAGGATGATGGTCGCAGTTAGGTGGCTAGTACTTGGGTGGGTGGTGGTCTAAACCAGGGGTTCCCAAACTTTTCAGACGTAACAAAATAAAATAATAAATCATCTTAAACACAATAATACCTTGTATTCACAGTGCTTTGCCATTTGCTTCAAATGAATAACTGTTAACCCAGTAATGAAAAAACATTACTGCAAAAAGACGCGTAACAGCTCAGTTAACACCAAGGTAACTTAAAGCTCTCTGCCCTTCTCCTGATGTGGGGCAGTCAGCCTGTGTGCGGGAAAGCCTGTGTAAAATAACCCATAATTTTTTAGGAAGAATTTCAGCGCTGCGCCAGGTCTGCAGCTTGGTAATAAAATTTAGATTTCTCATAGACTGCAGGATTGGGTTGGGAGCGGGATTAAAAACTCAGTTCCGTGCAGGTCTCTAACCTATATAACAGGCATAGAAACAACACAAAGAACACAACCTAACAAGCATATTATCATTTTAGTATTACGAGAGCTGGATACATCAGTAAAAGAAGCCCCAATATAAAACTGAACAAGTGCAGGAGCAGCACAAAAGCATAAACATAAAACATTAAACATAAATGTGTGTCTGTGACTGCTAATGCACTGCTGACTCCAGAACTGATGCATGCAAAACAGCTCAGCTGTGCATGGCAGGAGTCAGGATCCAGGAAAGCAGAAGGTAGATGTACAGGAGGCTATGGCTAAAGGCTAGTCCTAAAAACACACTGGGGTCATACACTAACAGGCACTTGCAGAAGTACATAAGGGCTGAGGCTAAGGCTGGTCAAAAACACGCTGAGGTCATACACTAAGATATCGCTGGCAGAAATACAAAAGTGGCTAAGACTAAATACAAAAATGCACATGGAGGTCATACACAAAGGTTCTAAGAGTTAACTGGAGTTCGGAAACCTGGTAAAGCTTGGTAGACCACACAAGACAGACTGGCAGGGTCTGAAGGTAATGTAGGAGGAGGGAGCACACGAGGAAGGGGAAGACAAGACACCTGAAACAAGTGGGAGGCCAGTGATTTCAAACTGACACAGGAACTAATACAAACACAGAGTACAAAATAAAGGCCCTGGCTGGAGCTGAAACCCTGACACCAAGAACCCCAGAAAAAGTGGCCAGATTTGTCGCTCCTCGCTTTTGACGAAACAACAGTCTCCAAGAAGGTTTGTAAAGTTGCCAGATTTAGCGAGAAAGTTGGCAAGTTGGTAACACTGTGGTGCTGTAAATCGATGTGTGATTGACGCTGTTCATCTGACGTAATCACCTCAGGGGGCAAAACACAGTCTAAACAATAGTATAATATTTGCTATTTACATGGTTTATTTCGAAACAAACTGCTATTATCAGTAATATATACCATTTATTTTCAAATAAAATATATATTTATTTAGTGATTTCTGGAAATTATCTCGCAACACTTTGGGAACCCCTGGTCTAAACAAAGATAGATCCACCTATTCCCTGCCTGCACATAAAAGAACAGGACAAGTTTACAGGTTGAGTCTGACCTGAGTATTGGTGGTGTCTCACACTACAGAGGTATATATATTAAGAGAGAGAGGCCACACTACACATACGTATTACCATTTTTCATAGGCAAACATGAACTGTGAAAGAGAGAAAGCACTATTTGTTTAGCAACACAGCTTTTACTGCCATTGCAACATAGTGGTTATAATGAGGATTGTCAGAATGACCGATTAAAACCTTCTATCACCCGGCGGCTGTTCACTCTCTCTCTCTCTTTTGGTCTCTGTGTCTCCTCTTCCCTTGGCCCCTCCATCTTTCTCACTTTCCCCCATGTGCAGGCTGTAAATAGAATCTGTCTCCATGATCAGCTGAGAAATTAAATGTACCCACACTGGCCTCAGTTTGCCTCTCGCCTGGCATAAATAATGGGATATGTTCGCTTGGCTGCAGAGCCATCATAAGTCCTTTATATGAGGTATCGTATTCCAGGTGCCATGCAATTCTTTTTATTTTATATATATATATGTATATATATATAAAATAAAAAGAATTGCATGGCACCTGGAATACGATACCTCATATAAAGGACTTATGATGGCTCTGCTGTGTTGTAAAAATTCCATGAGATCAACAGCAGCAACCAAACATTGCGTATTCCAGGTGCCATGCAATTCTTTTTATTTTATATATATATACATATATATATATAAAATAAAAAGAATTGCATGGCACCTGGAATACGCAATGTTTGGTTGCTGCTGTTGATCTCATGGAATTTTTACAACACAATTTTCTTCTTGATTTTATGAGTAGAGAAGAAAAAAGAAGGAAAAAGTCTTTCGCCTTATTAGCATGAAAGGAGAATATGATTTTTTTGCCCTAAACTTAAAAGAAATTACAGTATTACTTGACAAATTATCAATTTGATATACCTTGACAACCTATTTGTTGTGCCAGTGAAAACAATAAATAAAGAAATCATCAAATCAGAGGGATTCATCCACATGGGAAAAATGGAGGGATGGATGCACTGAGCATGTGGTCTGCCAAACCAATGAGGTGGAACAGTCAGAACATCAGAATATGTGCCTGTGTGGGCGCAGAGCTCTCCGGGATCAATTTGGTAGCAGAAATGTTTAGGGCCTGAGACATTATGTAATTCTCTAAAATAAAATGTCACAGAAAGGAACGTGTGCACAAAAATGTATCTTCATGATCTTCATCACTAAACGTCTGAAACCATAAAACACAGTACATGGTTTGATCCCGAGGATATGACAATACAAATCCTAGTGGTTACTTCTCTGTAATGGCAGAAGAACCTTCTGAAGCTAAGTATAGGAGATTCCAGGTTTTTTTGCCATAATGTAGATGGGTTCTGTGAGGATTGGCTCGGGTTTGGTGCCTCAAGTGTCCACTTGCAGAACTGCAGTTTTTGGCACCACCACATCATTTTTTATTACCTAGGGTTAATCACTTAGTATCTTAAGTGTGAATGTTGCATTTCAGTGTTACGTATAACCACGGAAAAACACTAACAGAATCAGGGACATACACCGCTGCTAAGTTTACCTTTAATAAATAAAGAATGTTTGATTTAATGTGATTACAAATATACTGCACATGCAGCAACTCTGAGTCCTCATTTTTTTATTATTTATTTTGGCTTAACATATGTGGCTAGCTTCTCTTCCAATCAAGCATTCCTACCATCGCTTGCGCCCGCTGGGCCAATCACTGCAGTTTATCTGAAGTGCTTCTGGTCTGATGAGATGACTGTCTAGAGGAGTGCCACTGAGACCTTTTCTTATAAAAAGACAAGAAGGCTACATCACACATTTCATGTTACATACAGAGGCGGAAAAAAGTAAACTTCAGACTAAAGTTCCATCCAGGCTGAACACTTTATTCCTGCAAAGTTTACAAGATGAAACTCAGATAATGTAAGTCACAGGGATCACTTTGTTGGTGGTATTTGTGTAATCGCTGGGAGAATTTGTGCCTTTTAGCACACTTACTGTCAAACTCTCCAGGGTAATTTCACTTTGATGTATGCTTTCCTAATTGATAAAGTGGGAATAAGGAAAAATAAATACATACATAAAAAATTTCATGCACTAGATAGCTGTGAAATGCCCAGCCTCTGTTGGCCTTGAAGATTAAAGATAATCATGACTTGAAAGCTTGAATTTTATATTTGACCCAAATGTGTCTAACCATTAGTGGTTTCTGGTGGGGCCGCTTATGTCACATGGAAAGATTCCTATGAAAGGCTCACACATGTTACTAGATGTGCTTTAGTGGCAAAACTTTGTTAGAAAAAAAATAAAGGTTATCTCTTGTCACAGCCTTATCAACAAATTTGCAGATGTATCGGTTACATCGGCTGAAAAAGGAACAGAGAAGCTCAAAGTGTCATATTTGCGGGGGGAAAAAACCCTCCAGGCTGTGCACATGGAAAATTTACTTTATCAAAGCCAAGTTAAGATAAAGCAATAACACCTCTGGCAACTATTTAGAAGACAGAAGAATGTGACAACAATATTGTCTTGTATCTGTACTGTGGTTTACCTATAGCACATCCTGGATAGGATTTAAAAAACACACAAAAAAAGAAGGTGATTGGATGACATCGAACACAACAAGCCACTGAGAAACTTTAAAAGCTATGAAAACATAGCAATTAGCTCATGGGGTCAAAATAACATTCATTGGATGATTAAATATTTAGATCTGTAGTTGGTTGGCAACTACTTTAAAGGTAGGGTAGGAGATTTCATTCTGATGCACTTTTTGTAAAATGAGTGTAACTTCTCGTTACAATCCGATAGCAACTGATTAGTTCAGCAGTTTCGCTTTAAAACAAAGACTATTAATCATCTGTGGAAGCTATAAAATGCAAGGCGCCCCCGAGCATATTGTTGGCTGGTTGTCACTCTCTTCCTGCTCTGCGTGCATCAGAGATGCATGATGGCCGAAGTCACAGACTGGTTGGGAGGCGCGGCTTCGGGGTGAGCTCCGAGAGAACGGGGTGTGTGTTTACTTTCAAAATCTTGCTGATTCTCACTGAGTTTTCAAAATCTCCTACCCTACCTTTAATGAAGAATAAGATACGTGAACATTGCTACATTATAAGCTGAGGCCATTGCTGTGGCAGGTTTGCTTCCACCGACAGAATATTGCATCGCTAACTGTTGCTTTCTAATTTTATACAGCCTCCACAATCAACTAAAGCTTCTTCCCTGCTTCTGAATCTATTTATATTATCAGGTGTTTTCTCCTTTAAAATTATTGCAGCTCTGAACGATGCTGCAGGGGCGAGCTATTCCCAGACTGCCTGTGTTGGCTTTGTGTTTAATGGGGCCTCAGGGCGTTACAATAAGATTAAATGTGGCCAGTCAGGGCACCTACTCATGTCACATAAAAAAGAACAAGGGCCGCAGTGCGTGACATTTATGGGATAGTTGGGCAAGCAGTGAGTGTTTGGGGAGGCTGTTTTGTTGTTTGTTTGCAGGTGTCTGTGGTTAGTGGAGAATGGATTTGACAGATGAGCAGGTAATAATAAAATGAACAGGGTGTGTGGCAACATAATTACATACAAAACAGAAAGCAGCTTTGCATATAGTATGCATAAACATACATCATGTGGTATATTTCTGCATGAGAGATAATGCCATTCTTTGTTTTATTGCTGTTCTTGGTGTGATTTTATTTCATAACAGCTACGAGGAACTGAAACTATAATAATAATAATAATAATAATACTAGATCGCTAGAAAAAGATATGATGTTCATACACACATTGTTTTGTCACCTCAACATCTATAGAACAAAGCAGGGTAAAGAGATAAGAGGTGATACAAGATCAACAATTTTAATTATTAGTTTTGACATTTTTGAATATTTCTTCCTGTAAGCTGTCAGCCCTTTTTCATCATAACACGCTGCATGTTAGTGTATCTTTACTCTTTGCTCCTGGACTGTCTTAGTCATTGTGCATCAGGAGGACATTGTTTATACAGCAGGCTCAAGTGTGTGCTAAATGTGCTTGTATTTACTGTATATGTGGGAGTGCATGTAGGAGTGCATGATTGAGGCAACATATTATATTTATGTACTAAATAATTAAATTCATTTTTATATATATATAGAAAAAAACTTTTCTGCCTGGTTTGCATGACAGATACATAGTTGGTCATTAGTAATATTGATTGTCAGTCCTTTCATTTGTATGTGAGACAGTAACTAAGGGCATGTTATTGCAGTGGGAGTGAAAACAAGGCTTATGTATAGTTATTGTAGTTATAAGAATACTACCATATGCATAGATGTGTAGTGCTGAGGTTTGTGTATCTAGATTGTGTGTATTTAATTAAAACTGCCATCTTTTCTTAGCATAATTGTGCTGACAAATATTAATATTAATATTTTCTCATTTTGTTCATATCAGGTTTATTACACCTGAACATACCCTTAAAACACGTCCACTGAAGAAATATTGCAATTTTTCCTCACAATACAACATATCTATTAGCACATTAGTGTCATGTATATTTTAAGTAGAGCCAGAGTAACAATGTGTATGAGTATAGTATATGGCCAGCATTAGTGTGAATGTGTATATTGTATAGGATGGTTGTCTTGGTTACAAAAAAAATCTATCACTGGGGGAATGACTACATCATGTGACCTTCTGGCACTATTATGTTTTCTAAAATAGCCAATAAGCTATAGCAGTTTTCTAGTGAGTGGACTTAGGTCAATTTTGACCTGATTCTGGCTTCACCACTTGTTCAGATAAACTGTTTGTAAAAATGCTGGAGCAGATAAGATGCCTTATCCAAACCCCAAGGTTGACGTGACCACGGCCGGCTAAGAAATAAAGCCCAGAAGAGTTAAATGTTGCAGCTAACACTGCAACCTCTAGAAGCTGGCTCCAAAGGCAAGTCAATCCCCATAGACTGCCATGTTAAAATGTCCAACATTACAGCAGAAATAAAACATGTTTACAGCCTAGTACAAAAACACTTTTGGTCTCTATTGATAAGTTATCTTTTTGTGATGACTGTACAGGATACAAACGTAAGTCCAGTGGGGGAAAAATACAAGTTCCTCAGTGATTCCTGCTGTGAGGGTTGTAAAAGTGATTCACACTGCGGAGACATTTTTGCGTCAGTAATGGGTGTGACTCCCTTCAGGTTGGTGCAAACTAGTGACCTTGTGTGTGAATATGGTGGATTTTTCCTACAAAAAAGCACACAAGCTAAAAAACCACAGGGGTTCTGTAAAGACCAAGAACCGTAAACCGGAAATTACACTTGGAACAAAAGTGGCTGCGCTGATGGTGGAGGTTTTGTTGTTAACAGCGAGCCATTCCACACAATTTAACAGCTACCTTGGGAGGAAAATAATCTCCCTTTTTGGCCTCTGCTCTTTCTGTCAACTGTCCTATTTTTACACTCTCTCCCTCCTTTACTTTCAACACCTCAAGCAATAGGCTGCAGCAGTAACCACAACCTAGGACAAACTAGGACGGTGTGAAATTTATTTTTTTTGTATGTTGAAAGTAGAAAATATCCTTAAATTTTCTCTAATTTACCTCCTGTATCAGTGACAGGACCAGACGCACAAGAAAAAGTACTGCTGTAACAGCACTGACGCACTGTTCCAACACCTTGCCATACATCTGTCGGCTGATGAACGCATGCACTCTCCAGTGACTCTCAGATAATTGCCACATTGTGACTGACTTGATTTGCATAACTAGATTTAATAAATCAGACTCTAAATTGGAAAAACCTGTATGACAGTTATTGTACTATCAACTCCAGGTCGCACCTGTCCTCTGACCCTGCTGATGAAAAGAAGGCAGTTTGTCTGTGAATGTGTGTCAGCCATGAGAACACTGTTACTTGTTAATGAAGATGTTTGTTAAAGGAGATGCTTCATTTGTCATTATATTCTTTTTAATAATTAATACTGAGCCACCTAACAGAAATAGTGCATTAGATACACACACTCTCTTCACTGAATTAAGTTGCTTGTGTCTGTGGTGCACGACAAATAAGAAAGTAGAAATGTAAACTAAATTGTAAAAATGGCAAAACGTGTCTTTTTAACCAGCCCCTTGCATTAGAATGTGTTCTAACATCATCTACTTCGTTTCAAAGCATCTTATCATACACATTCTATATGTAATTTTAAAATTTGTATTGCTCTTATTTAGCTCTTATTTATTTTAGTTTTAGGCTTTTACAGTGTTATTGTTGGATACTGAGAGGAGAGATGTGGTTGTATCCAGTGTTTGTCCAGTGTATATGTTTTTCAAGAAAAACACGAGTGTGTAAAAAAAGATGTAAGTGGATTTGGACAAAAAAGCCAAATGAATGTGAACAACTGTGCGTTACACTGAGTAAAACACTGGTAGTTGGAGATGCTCTTGTGTGTAAATGGCATCAGTGTAAAAGAGTGTGTTCAGCAGCCCTTTCCCACAATAGTAAAAGTTAAAGTGGATCTACAGTGAACACATTAGTAGCAGAAGCAGCACCATTAGTGGTTTGGCAGTGTTTTGTTATATGTGAGAAAGTTCAGTAAAGAAAAAGAAAAAGAGAAAAGAGACACTGAAGCATCAACTGTTTTAGAACCATGGAGAGCAGTCATCTGCAGAATCAGCACCAAGGACAGCACCAACATGCAGCATGCATATGGAGTTAGCATGTTTGCTTCAGTCTGTTTCACGTCATTATGAAGCATAGGACAAAAACAATGGAGCCAATTTTATTTAATTCTCCAGGATGATGTCAATCTGCCTACAGGTCAGCTTTACCACATTTATTCTGAAAAAAACACACACACACATTTTATTCCATATGTACTCCACTGGCTCTTTAATCATTTTTTTCAGATACTGCACAAATCATACATAACCTTATTAGCAAATTTAAGTAACAAATCTATTCTAATCCCCTCAGCTAATGCTGCTTCTGAGAAGCATTCACATGGTCCATGCTAACAAATAGTTATTTCCATTCATTAACATATGTACAACAGTGATTTTTTGGCTTTTATGAGATCTTTATTTGAGGCCCACAGAGTGAATGGTCAGTGGCTAGATTTGAGAAAGCCGTCCTCACGACAACAACAGTTGGAGTTTCAACAAATCCTACTGAGAACAGGACATTAGCCTAGCACTATAACAAACATTATTTTAAAATTATTTGTTAATAACTGTTGTTTTTCTGATTTCAGACTTTATCCTATATGCATGTTTGTGAAATGTATTTATTTATTTAACTAAAAGAATGATTATTTCTATAACAATTATCATTGTTGCAATCCTCTGTATTCTGTTCGACAGACATCTAACAGGCGTGTGACTTTGACACAACACTGTGATCATCTTTTTGTTGACAGTAAACATTCTCTTCATCATGCTGTAGGACTCTCTCTGTTTTCTCTTCTTTTAAGTGAAAGTTTTGAGAGTTTCCTGTTCGTTGGTAAATTAAAGCTCCCTCTTCAGACTGCTCCCATTACACTGGCGTCTGATTGTGGTGCATCACTCAAGCTGCACAGCTGCATCAACCCCCTCCTGTCAAACCCGGGCCCCATGCTGAGGCCTGGGCTCAATTTGACTCCCTCACAATATGGCTGCCTGGTGCGCTGCACACACACAGACATCAATTAGAGAAAGGTTACCTTGTGCTGCTGCTGGCTGCCTGCTCAGCTTCCTGGCTATAAAGGAAGCAGAAAGGGAAAATATGAGAGGAGGAGCTGACTTCTGTGGGCAATTTAATTCTATCCTCTTATCTGCAAGCTAATACCTCCACCACCACTGTTCACCATCACAACCAGTCTGTCTTCTAAATTCCAGCTAAACGGTATCCAAAAGGTCACCCTCCTGCTTTGTGTTGTTTCTTGATAAACAATGGAAGAGAGCAAACACATAACAGAGATGAATATTCACCTGAGGTAATATAAAGGAGGTGTTTTTAAAAAATGCAAATCTCATTCTGAGCAATGAAGTGCCAGGGGTTTCACTTGTATTATTTAATTAGGTACAGTGGTATTGGGTTCAATATTTGCTTGGGAAAGGGGCTGTGTTTATGCCACTGGATATTTACTGGAGCAGTGCAGGTTAAAATCTTAAGCCTGTCTTCTTTTTTTTTGTTCATCAGATTATACTTTGTGCCACAACCACAGGCAACTGGCATCAAAGTAATAATTATATAAAAGTACTATTTGTGGTAAGGTTGGAGGGCACCAGTGTGTGTGTTTGTATGTCTTCCTGTGACAGCGTGTGTGTGTCTTTCTACGCAAGCCAGTCACCTGCTAAAGGATTATCAACACACAGCACAGCTCCATCTATTCATGTCTTGAACAGTGACCATGATACAGGGATTTAAGTCTTGCTGCTTGCTATAAACCTAAAAACTTTACTACAAACAATTGTAATCGTTTAAATTCCCTTAACCCCACACACAGAGTAAATCAGTTTAATTACCAATCCGGTACAATTTAGAGACAGTTGCTGCCCACTGCACCACCCTTTGTTTGACCCCAACATGATGAAAAGTTATCCCATCATGTGTCCTAAAGATCCTAAAGATTCTAAGAGACCTTTGTTTATTTTTTCAGTGGTATTAGGGTCTTATGTGATATTTGGTCACAACTGGGGGGCTTACGTCTCTCACCCACAGCTCAAATCACACACACATATGCACCTCCCTTTATTTTGTTGAGGTTGAACCTGTTCTGTCCATGATGGACTGTTGACCTATTTAGCACATGCAACATCTACAGCTATTAGGTGGGTTAAGCTGTAACCACAACTACCATCATACAAAAAAAAATCAACATGGTAAATTGTGCTACAGTACTGTGGTAGCACTGAAAAAGAAGTATTATTGACCCATGAATGTTTGACCTGTAACTTTATAAAACTCATTAATTTGTCTCTAAAATATCCATTAAAATCAAAATGTGTGTGATCATCTTGAAACTGAGTTAAATGTTGGGTGGAACAGCAGCAGGAAAAAGTGAGAAAGAGCAACTATTAAGAGGAGAGACTGGGTGATAGAAAAGGCCACTGTATCGAGGATGGAATAGAGGAAGAACACTCAGAAGAATTGGAAAACAATAGGAACACAGACAATGGAAGGGAGTGGGTGGGATTTGAAAATAGATTAAAAGGATTGAGACAGAGGCAGAACAGAATAAAGCCTGTGAAGCTGACATGGCAGCAAGAAATTTCATGTAAGCCAGAGCAGATCAAAAGTTATTGCAAAGCAAGAGGAAGAAAGAACAAGAAATTATCAGGAGGAGGAGGAGGATGACAGCAGAGGACTCAGAACTAGGGGTAGCAACCCACAGGGCAACATGGGGGTAGACAGTAAAGGGCCATGTCACAGGAAGCAGGACAGAAAAGGACGAGTGGGGACACATCTGTGTGGACGCAGTCAGCCGTGTGAGACCAATGCTGCACGGGGTCACCTGTCAGAGCAAGGACTGCTGGGAACAGGGGCAAGGGCACCACCGCAGGAGGCAAGTACCTAGACAGTTGTAGAGAGCAGAGAAGACGCTGAGGAACAAAGGAGGGGGGTGAATACGGCTAATTCAGGCAGAATGGAAAACGCACAACACAAAAGGATTCTGGTGAAAGTGCAAAATGGGGGAATTTAGCCCCCCGTGAAGATAAAAGAAAGCAAATTTGTCTTCTGCATTTCCAATGTTATCTGACACCAAGACTCATGAGACACATGGTGACTGCATAAGCCGTGTGCAGCATGTGTGCAGGTTGAAGTCCAACACAGACAGAGCAAACGCAAGTTATATTATTTACTATATATATAATTAGAATGTGAATTCTGACAGCATTTTTCCTCACATCTCATCACATCCATTGACACTGCTTCTATTGCTTTTCTGTTGTATTTGTCGTTTTTTCAGAACTTGATGGAAGTGTCATAGAAGTCTATTATCATGTGTTATTTTTATAACATATACTTATACTTTGATGTCTTTTATTTCACTTTCAAAAAACTAACACAATTGAATGATGTTTATTGTTAGACAGATGATATGGTGGCTGAGTCTACCCAACATGGCGATCTCACCGAACGTGTCTCATGCAAATGCGTATGTGTTGATTGTAACATACACGCCCTGCTTTTAGCAGGGTTGTCCAACAGTTACCCTAAAAGTACCCTATTAATATTAGGCAGCAAGTCATATTTTAGACTTATTTTAGACTATTCTATAATTTCTATTGCAACCAAAACCTAAACCATAAAGTTTTCCTGAGTCAGCTGTTTCTGTTAAGTGGCTTTAATGCATGTGCGTAAAAGAGGAGTTTCTTCTGCCCACAGACGGTACACTGTTTTAGATTAGACTTGGTTAATCCAGGTTAAAAAGTGAGCCAGCTTTGTGATACCAGGAATTTTGAACTAAGCAAACTTGCTGATTTTTTTCTGTATGGACCTCATTCAATGCACCTAAATTGAGTAAATTCTTCAGCAGAGATTCTTCTGCAAAGCTGGAAAATGATTGTAGGTTTGTATCCTTCACTCATTATGATGAACCTAGAGAGGGTTGTGACCTGAACAGGCTGCTCACCTTGGCTTTACAGAACTTTATAGCAAGTGTCAGCTCATTGTTAAGCTGTCTGACCTGCAGCTTTACTGGTTCACTCTGACTGCTCTCATAATGTCATTTCAGCTGAAGCAGGCAGCTGTTTTCAACAAACAAGTCCTAATAAACCCACTGTACGCTACCTGCTCAGCACCACATTGCAAACAGATGGGGTTAGCAACACGCTGGAGAGCACAGTGGAGCGTTAAGCAGCTAAAGAGTCAGGTGAGGAGTTTGTAGAGACAAAAATGAAAAGATAGGAATGGTAATGATGCACTTATATTCAAGTGGAGCAGAAACAAAACAGTTAATTAACTTGGTATTATGGTGCTTTTAAGGATTAATGTAGGATAAACTGTTGACATGTTAGCTGACATTTAGTGTTAAAATACAAATTTAAATGCAAACTTAAGGGGATGTACAAAATATATAACGTGCTTCTGTGTGGGTGTGATACTATAATTAAGGTGAGTCACACTTCAATTAAACTTTGCTGGTACATTTCTGAACAGAGGTGTAATCAGCAAAAATAACAACCTGTGTGGGTAGTATTTTCAAATGTGTCTGATTTTGGTCCAAAGTCTGTCAACATCACATTACTTTGTACTCAGTTAACAAAAGAACACAAATTCATTGATGTGACCAAAACTGTTGCTCCAATAAACACTTGCATATTGTTAAAAGGCAAATATCAAGACAATGTACCCACAACAAAAAAATGCAGGAATTTCAAGAAGACTTTAAACCAATCATCTAAGACTGATTGGTATTTTGTCATCCCTGCTTCTTTCAAACTGTCACTGTATTCTTAAATAGCTGAATCCCCAAATGAGTAATGATGTGATGAGTGAGAGACAGTGATTTCAATGTGGCTCACTAACACAGCACACTGACACACCACCACTGATCACATTTAGTTTAGGCTTCACCATCTGTGTGACACACATTACAGCACATAAAAGAATATTTTTGAACTCTTTGTAAACAGCAGGGTAAAGGTCCACAGAATGGCAGCTTACAACGACAATGAGGTCATTGCACAAATGCTAAAAAAAAAGGGCCAAGTGACCAAGGCCTTTAGTGAGTCATATAAATGCTGAGCAGAGTTGCTGACGTTGCCGTTCGTCTTTTCTATTTTCTGTCTATTTCATCCACACCATCACAATGATTCATGAGTGTGTGTGGACTCAGTCACGTTTAGTTGAGTGGGAATCCATGTGTAGTTTGCATAATAGGGCTGATGAAGTGTGGATGGATTATTGCTGATACACCATGTCAACAGAAAATGGACAATGAGTGCACAGCTCCTCTCCTCTCTCTCCACTGCCCTCATACCGCTCCTCTTCCCTTACTTTTTAAGTGACATTTAAATGTCGATTGAATTTATTTCCATTCTTTGCAGAGATGTCTTGTACTAAACACCAGGTAGCATCAAAACCCAGTGAAAAGTAGGTTTCAGATTATACAGAGGGATTTATATACACAACATACATACACAATTATAGGAGGGACTAGGTAAAAGGTCTGCATCCTTACCAGCTGATGATGATCCACAGACAAATAAAAAACCCAATTGTTTCTGGATTTATATCAGTTAGTTACCAAAAACTATGGCTGAGTAGTTGAGGCTTTGGTTTATTTTTTGGTGACTGTGATCTGCTGCTCAGTTTCATCTTGTCTGTTCCAAGTGCTTTGTAGTCATTGATTTTTATGAGGTCACAGATAATAAGAGTTTTCTGATGGCTCCCATTTGTGTTGTGTCCATCTGCTTCTTCAGCCAAAGCTTCCTGCAGCTCTTCGTGCTGGGGCATTTCTTTGGCTTTGTGCCCAGAAAGGTGAAGTTTTATCAGAAAGTTTTACTTCTTGTATCGACTTCTTCAGTTCAACTTTTAGACAGTGGAAGCTGCACACTGGGAGCACTTTGATATCTTTTTTTTTATAGCTCTTTAAATCTTTCCTCTGCTTTTTAGGCTTCATTTTCAGATACTCTGTGCTACTGAATGTACTTCACTGTGGGTTTTATCCAGTTTGGAGCTCAACTGCAGTGACCACAGAAAAAAAAAATCACCTTCCAAGGGGATGTGGGGTCAAAATCGACCCATACCAGTCAGGCTGAAGATGTTCACATCTCCACTGAAAATATACCCCATTCTTTTAAACAGAGACTAGGCAAAGCAAAATGAAAGAGCTGTACACTTGTCAGTCTTGGGACCAGGGCAGCTCCTCTAGAAGGATTCTCAAGAGGCTCAGAAAATGTTATGTATCTTCCAGTAAACCTAGATCAACGTCTCTTTCCCTTAAGTCTAAAGAGCAGTTGGTACTGTATACAAGAATAAAAACTCTTGTCCTTGAGTCACAAAGACAGATAAATTATTGAGTGTGGGTTAAGCGTGACTGAGTGTTGTATGAAAGATTTTTCCTGGTGCTTCTCTCTTCTTATTTCCTGCTACTTTGTTGTAAACTCTGCTTTAGTCATCTGTGTTAAAGCCAACTTTTCAACCAATCAGCCAATGTGTTGTCATCATAGCCTCTCTTTGTGCCTTCCTACACTAGAGAGGGCCATATGCAAATGGACCATTTCCCTCTCAGTCACTCTTTGAGTCCCACACACACTGAACAGTTATATTGGCATATACTGGGGTGCCAGGAGGGAACTTTGTCTGTGTATAATTGTGTGGTTGTGAATAGAACATTTTGATGTCTCAGACTGCTGAAGGGGATCACACCAAGTCTGGCATGGAGAGGTGAAATCAATGCCAGCAGACACAACAATAAATAAAGTTGCATGTAATAAAGTACATGTATGTCTTGTTTATATACATAAAAACTCCAGAAGACTTGTTCTGTTGGCTTCTCTTTCTCCTCTTGCTCATGATTATTGGGCTTGGGAAGCGTGAGTGTGTGGGCTAGAAAGGAGTCACACTAGGAGCTTGAATGCCACCAAATGACTAATACATATGACAAATCACTACACTGTTTTACAGAGGTATTGATTCAACCCCAGTAAGTCGGTGTGGTGTTGGATTGGATTGCATTATATTGTTTGAAATGTTTTGTCAGGGGGATTGTGGCATTTCAAGGAAAAAGTGGGAGCAGCCACCCAAACAGAAATATATCCTAAATTTGTGATTCAGTTCCATGGATACAGAGCAAATGTAGTTAGGTCTTATTAAAAATATATCTCAGTTTAATGCTGTTATGCAGCTTTACATACACTATTGCCAACTTCTTATTTGAATGCTTGCAGGGAAAACACAATTTGTCATAATAATAATCTTGTGGATGGCAGCGTGTTAAATTATGAACATGTTTTAACAGCCAACAATGACTCATTTTCTCTACTTGAAGAATCACTTCAGTTACATTTCAGTTGTGATTTTAGCACATTTTAGCTGTACCTTAGTTGATTTATGGTGTGTTCAAAAGCCAGCCGAATTCTTAACATTTTGATACTGCCACCTCACCATTCTAACTTCGTCTTGTCCATGAACATCATGTTTAGTTTTCCAGAATCTCATTACTCCTTCATGACAACTATATGTAGGGATGTCCCGATCAGGTTTTTTTGCCCTTGAGTCCGAGTCTGAGTCATTTGATTTTAAGGAACTGCCGACACCGAGTCCCGATCCGATCTTTCTATAAAGGCACTCATTGCGGCAAAACGTGTGTGCGTGTGTGGCCACACTAGGAGATTTCACACACGCAGCACATCAAGGTCTCGAACCCAGGACCTGTCGCACCAAAAGCAACTGTGATACCCCTGCGCTACAAGACACAGAGCCACCCTGCACGGAAAGCGTTAACTTTGACAGCCCTAATAAATATATATCCGAGTCCTGATCGGGAGGTAATGTCCGATTCCGATAGAGTCTGAAATCACGTAATCGGGCCCGATTTCCGATTGCGTGGTTGGATCGGGACATCCCTAACTATATGGTGTTTACATTTTAATTATATTACATATGAAAAGAAAAGCCATATCCAGCAGGAACCTGAGAATACTGTGCAAGTCTTCACGAATAAAAAAGCTACTCCTTCATGCAGAAGTCCAGGGTTCCAGTCCCCCTGACACCTTATCTGTTTTGTTTTCTTCTGGTTGGAATTTAGTATGGAAAAAAACAGTATAAATGGTATAGGTAAAGATAATGGGTTTGCCTTAAATTACATACAGTGATCCCTAGCCTATTGCGGGGGTTATGTTCCAAAAATAACCAGCAATAGGTGAAATTTGCGAAGTAGTCAGCTTTATTTTTTACAATCATTATAGATTTAAGGCTGTAAAACCATTCACTACACACTTTTCTCAGACAGGCATTAACATTTTAACACTTTTCTCTCTTGTTTAAACACTCTCAAAGTGCAAACCTTCAAAAAATAATAATAATAATAAGAAAAAATAAGTCCAGTATTATAGGATGAAACCAAAGATAAAAACCTGTTTTCTGTACGCATTCTGCACTGTACAGGAGACACAGCATGGAGGAGACCATTGTCAATCAATCGGGATTCAGAACACTATGCGCTAATCAGGACACAGAACACAATGCACAAAACAAATCAGCGAAACAGTGAGGCCGCGAAAGGCGAACCACGTTATAGTGAGGGACCACTGTACACACATTTTACAAGGATAACTGTTCCCTTTCACAGCCGCCATTGCAGGAGTACTCACCCCCAGGAACAAATAAAGATATGGCCAGATGAATATGCCCACATTCTGTTTTCGAGGTTTGAAATGTTACGTTACTGACAGCAGTTTGTTGTGTGTCCTTTGTGGTAATTCGTGATCTGATTGGTTTACGTTCTTGATAGAAGAGGAACTGACTAATGCCACACGAGGTCAGCACCGTTAGGCTTTTGATTAGTTATCTGTTATAAAGCAATGTACTGCATTTCACTGTTGTTTTCAATGTAGTTGTTACATTATGTTCTTGCATTAAATTAATTTTGTGTCTCACCAGTTAATTTGGCAATTTTATGCTGTTAAAGAGAGAACGTCATTAAGCCTCATTAAATGCTAAAAATAATTAAGTAGCTCAACCAGTGTGTTTACATTTGCTTTCTGTTTGTGTTGTTGCATCATTTGTGTGTACTTTCAAAGTTTCTAGTAATTTTAATTTCATGACCTCCCAAATGGAAACATGTTTAATTGGCGTCATGGGCATGTTTTAGCGGAGGTAATGGTTTTAATAGAGGCTTGACAATCATTTGATTCAATAATGTTGTTCCAGTTTAAAAGGGAAGGTATTTTTAAAATGTAGGCTTGTGTAGGGAACACAGGAAGATAGGGGGGTCCGTCAGTTAGTGATTGGAATTTTAACTCTATTTCCTGAGCTTGTTTATTTGACACACTTTTTAGGAGCATTAGGAAGTGATTTTTTTTGTAGGTCACTCTTTATTTATAGTAGTGCTACTTCTGCCTTTTATAATTGACTTACTGACTGGTGTGTGTGTGTGCATGTTGCTTAAACTATTCATTGCGTTGTAAAACCCAATTTGTTTGCATAAAGAACATAAATGTAGGACTGTCTGTTATGTATGGGGTCAGCCAGCCAGCCAGCCACTCACATCACTCTGTTTTGGAAGCCAGTTTATTTCAGTTGTGAACCCATAGTGTGTTGTGAATCTTTATTAAATATCACCTTAACCTTCCTTTATCTGAGGTCTGGGTCCTCACCTTAAACAAAACCCAACACTGTCAAATATGTGGGTTCTTATGATCCTTGTTAGCTGGTTCTTTATTGGTTATATTTGCTACTTTTAAGATAATTCTGATTATGTGCACTAGGGCTGTAATCAACCAAAGAAAGTCTTGGTTGACTGAAACCCTTAAATTTCGACTAAAAATCGACTATTCGCGGGGGGTCCTGTACACAGAGTGGCACTGAACACAGGAGCGTCGAGCTGTGACAGACAGTTTATTGATCCGCGAGGGGAAATTCGGATGCAAACTTTTTTCCGTTGTCTATTTTCATGAAACTCTGCCACACTGCAGATGTCTCTGACATGGTAGAGGAGGACTTAAATGACACGGTCAAAACTACAAATATATTCAGCAAACCACCGGGCCTGGTACTCTTCAGTCTATCTGTCTCTAGTGGGTCAGGCTAAACCAAAGTAGTGAAAACAAGGGGGGTGTTCAAAGATTTACTGTTACCTGTGACAGGGGTGCGCCGAAAACACCCCCATTAGCACTTGGTACTTGGTACCTCCTGATAAAATTAATTAAAGTCGACAAATCAGAATTTTGGTCGAGCCAAACGTATGGACTAATAAGTCGACCGGGAGATTACAGCCCTAATGTGCACACTATTAAGCAAACTAGATGTCTTGATGTCATTGGCATCACACTTTGAAATGGAACATCTGCACCAGCCCTGAGTGGATATCTTCACACTGACTTAAACTTGAGATTCTTCGGTGTAAAGGTTGTTTAAACGGAAAACTTCTTCTATATGCAACTGCATCTATCCTTCCTTTAGCATTATAAATGTATTAGCTATCTTTAATATGTTAATTCCCACACAGCAGATACTGCATTGCAAAACAGAGTTTCCTCATATTACTCTGATGAGGTGAGCTGAGGTGTGTGTTCCTTCACAATGCTAGCTTTATTGTTAATAATCAGACTGCCTTTCATCGTTATACTTAACTGTGTGTTGATGTACTTTTTATACTGACAGCCCATCAGAAGCCACTCCCTCCACTCCCTCGCTAATAACACCTCACTGCTGATTAGCAAAAACTCCACAAAATGAAAAATTAGCTGCTTTGTTACCAATAAAGAGCTCACATAAAAGTGTCAGTCATGCAAGTCAGTGTGATGTAGAGATGAGTGTAACTATTTTATGGCAGACATTGTTATACAATATGTGGAGTCTTCACGTCAATGTGCAAAGGAAGTGATAACACTACTGTCAGAGAAATAATTATGTCATTAAGGCACAGACATACTGCACACGCACACACAAAAATGCATGCCTGGTTAAAATGAAAACATAATGGCTTCACGTATGCGTGCATCATCCCTCATTTTGATTGCCAATGAAATAATGCTAAAGAACTGCATTGTTAATAAAGGAATGTAATCTACAGTATTATAAATATGGTAAGTGCATCTGCATTGTGCGTCACTGTAATCTTTCAACTCCAGCAGGGCACAGTAGTGTCTCTATACTCATGTTTTTGCCTGTGTTAATGTGCAACTCCATAAGAACACCTTTAACATGAGCTACAGGTAAGGCTTTCATCACCATGTCTGCTACATAAAAACAATAACAACAGAAGATTTAGGATGTGAGATGTGTGTGTCTGGGAGGCAGACCGGTTTTAAATATCCAAGGTTTGCAAGCCCACTACTGCTTTTAGGACCAACATAACTGGGTCTGTGTTGGTGGCGAGAAATTTGTCATGAATTTTAAAGTGCATGTGATTGATAATCAGAGACAGGCAAGACACGCTGAGATGTGATTAGCGTGCATCAGGAGAGGGAGTGTGTGCGTGTGTGTTTTAGTGCATCTCCCCTCCAGCTGCCCCACAGCTTACAAACTGTCTGCAGCCATCATGGAGGAAGGCCCTCATTGTGTGAAGGACAAAAGCGGCGTGTGCCACTGGTGGGAGATAAGGGTGATTTATGAGGGCCTGTCACTGCTGCGGCAGGTAAACATGCTCTTTGGGGGTCTGTCTGCGATCTCACCACCATTCTGTACAGAAGAGGCTGGCAGCACATTCCCCTAAATACTGGTCGGCCAACAGGATGTGCTATTTCACGGAAATCTCACGGGAGCTGTGAAATGATAAAAGGACAGCAGAGGTTGCATTTTTACCTATGCATAATATGAGAGGTCATCAATGCCAAGTGCTGCTCAGGAGTCACTTTACTCAAGAATTGTTGCACAGTGATTTATTTCCTGATTTTACACATGACATCTCAGTGTACTACAAGCATGAATAAAGTTCCACCAGAACTAAATTATTTGCTGGAGAACGACCAGCAGTGAAGGCTTTTTAAGAAATGCAGGAAATTAGCAAAACTCTGGAGGTGATGAGATATGTAGGTGTCTGCTTCTCAGCTCTTTCCTAGACATAAACTGACAGTCAAGAGTAAAAGATGTATGACACATCATTGGTTGTTTTGAGGTGGAAACCAAAGACAAAATGTAAGTTTTAGAGGGTCTAACTTCTGCTAAGACCCACATCTAAAAACCAGTGAACTAATATACAATAAGAAATGCACCTGCATCTAAAACAACAGCGTTTGAATAAATCATTGAACATCAACAATTGCACACCACATATACATCTTTAAATGCTGTTTGAGGCAGTAAATCGGCATCTACAGGAACATGCAGTAAGACACATCTTTCTCAGAGTTGATTATCTTTCTGACAAATTGCAATGAAAGATGTAGAAATGGATCTCTTCCATTCAGGTATCTGCTTCTGAGATTGTGTCTTGCTTGTGTCCACACAGACAATTAATTAGAGAGTAACGGTAAGCACAGCCTATGTATATGATATATTAAAGTACCTTCAGTAGCCACAAGAGGGTGGCTCCAAAAGTGAGTTGATGTGTAACCTGCAGCAGAAATGTAAGTATGATCACAAGTGGGTGCCAAATCAGACTGCATACAGCTCCACTCACAACACCTTCTTGATTTTTTACCAGAATGTTAATGAGCACAGCCCCTACACGGACTAAAACAGACCTGCAGGTGGGTGATAGTCATACCCATAGCTGACTAGCTTTATGTGGTGCAGGCTGTCATGTACTTGCACCTGCAGAAAGCCTCAGGCACCTGATGTATTGTATGGTTTTATTAGAGAATTTACTCCAGAGCAGGTTTCACTTGCAGGAGATTGAAGTGATTTCACCTTAATTCTGCTAAAATTCTTTCAAAGCCATTTCTACAGTACGCCTGCCTCACAGCAGACATTTGGACAGCGGTGAAAGCACACTGTGTTAATGATGGCTTCATTCTAGCTGAGGAGATGCCCTGCTTTTGTGCATGCTGCTTCATTGTCGCTGCATTGTGGAATACTAAGCCATCATTAATTCTACCTCCCTATACCGTGACAAGTCAGAGTGCCTGCTGTGAAAAAGGTCTATCGTCACATCCGTGTGGTTTTATCATGAATTGCACAGGAAGAATAGGTAGTCAGGAAGAGTTAAGTGTTTTATTTAACTGCATAGGCATTGCAGGTATGGGAAAGGGAAGTAACAGAAATCATAGCTCATATATAGACACTGTATGCACTTATCCCAACCACTCTCAGCACATTTGACAGCTACATTATTAACCTGGCAGTCCCTTCAGTGGCTGATTCCTATCGAGCCTCCCTGGCTCTCGTGAAGGAGGATACCTGACTCACTCTCACTGTCTGCAGGAAGCACAAATAAAGACCTGATAAGGGCACAGAATGATAAGTCATTTCAAAATTGTCATACAATGGAAACACAGAGGTCTCTCTCAACACAAGAAAAAACATGCTAGACACATGCTAGACACATGCTGCTACATAAACAATCACATGTTCATTTGCTAATGCTGTCAAGAACAAAATAAAATGCTTCTGCCTTACTAATTTTGGATCCTCCATTGTTTTCTGATCATAACATTAGCTGGTAATGAAACAACAGTTGTAATGGGCAACAGCAAGAACAAGTCAGCCTACAAAGTGTTCACACATTCACGTCAATAATTAAATGACACACCTTCCAAACACACACATTTCTTTAAATTTAAATAGAAATTTGTACAGAGACAATCTATACGCCTGTCAGTCATAACTGAACAACCTGCCTGCACTAACTGCTGTCTGAAACGCTGCTAGCACTTCCACTTTGTCGCAGCTGCTTTCCTGATTTCTATTTTGGCAGCCTAATTACTTTCAGGGTTCACCTGACACCATCACCATCAGAATCAGTGCATCCATGTTTGCACACAACTATTTTTGTTCAGCCTATGCAGTGGAGTGTTTTCAGAGAGAGGACTATTCTAGACCTCGGATACTAGTGTTGACAGCAACAGTCTGTCAGACTACAACAGTAATCATTTATTGAATGTGACTCTTCAAAATTAAGTGCCAGTGCCATGGTGTATGAGGGCCCATGGATGGCCCCTAATGGTTTCACTACACCCACCACTAAATATCTCTGCTGTAGGCAGCTGTAATTCAGTGTCACGGAAAAGAAAAGCTTTGTATAAGAGTTACCAAAATATTACTTCTATTTTCAACTAATCAATGCATCGCCATGGATACAACTGATATTGAGATCACCCAGTCTTTTTTTTCCTCCCTCAGTAAGACACCTACCACTTGGGTTATGTTACCTATACATCAAAACACCAAAACACTAATTACAAGCATGTTAAGTATTGTTTTACTGATATCTTCAGCCAGGAGCACCAGTTATTATTAACATGACAACATCATTCACTTTAAGCAGTGGATTCAGTTTTTCAGCTTCTTGAGTTTCATTTTTAACTTATTTGTTGAAATAACACACGTGTTGTAATTGTGCCAAGAAAATCTGATTAAAATAATACTGTACTTTACTGTAAGGAAGATGTTTTTCAATCGTTTGTGTTATTCTCTGGAGAAAAAAATAACTGGCATAATCCTGTGCAACATGAAACATAACATTTCTGATTATTCGTGATTTTGTTTATTACAGAAAAAGAATGGCAGAAAAACAGTGGAATAAAATGCCCTCTGCAACTTCAGATTTTTGTTCATATTTTGTGTAGCACAATTTGCCAGTGGTGGCAAGACTCACAGCTAGGCCAAGGTCCTTGTAAAATGATTTGTAAGTGCAAGTTGTATGCTAATCAGAGTTGAAAACCTTGAGGACTTTGGTTGTGTTTATACCATTCAATCAGTTCACTCTCCGAGCAACTGTGGCACATGTAGAGAGCCTTTTCACTTTGTTTTGATGCTGGAGAAAACAGCCTGAAAGCACCTCTCAATAAATTTACTCAGCTAAAGATGTAGTTTAATTTGATTCTGTGAATTTCACCTTTACTAATACAACTGTGGCTGCTGTTTTTTTTTTCTAGTTCCCATGTGTGATCGAGTTCTGATGTTAAGTCAACTTCTCCCTTGATAAAGAGGTTAAAAATCTAGCTTTTGTGCAAGCGCGAGAAAAAGGGAGGCCATATCTAATCATACACCCTCAAGTCAGAGAACGACACAATTGTTCATCTCCTCTGTATGACCAACCCACGCATGGAGCTAAGCCTCGGCTTCTCCACACTTAAAAAGCTTAGAGCCAGAGAGATTGTTGGGTCTTCAAAGACCAACAATTATATGGGTACGATTTAGGATGGGGACCTATTTATTCAGCAGATTGCTGTTTTTTGTATGCTTGACACTATTTATGCAAAAAATGTGAAGGGAAGAGATCGTAGATTAAAGATTTGTTGTCTCATGGTGAGCCTAAAACAACATTTTTAGACTTTAAACTGGGGGGCATGTGAAGTCTTCCAAAAACATGCTCACATTGGTGAGAACGTGCCTTTAAAACCATGCACAAATAAGCAGATTTATACAGTGGAGGGGATGCTAGATGAAAATGGGCAGCACAGGAACAAAAAAATATAGCTACTAAAATCTTTATGTTTTGAAACTTTGAAGTGCTTTATGTGAACTGAACCAGTAAACTACGTAAAAAAAGGGAATGGATTTATGGTTAACCCTTTCAACCACTGCTATATATCTGCTATACACCTCTATTTTAATCTATAGATGTATAATAATGTATGTGTACAAGTAAAAAGTGATGTAAATTGAGGTGATGAACACCAATAGTGACCTAAAAGTGAAATAGATAGTTTGGTTCATCAAAACATTCAAATTCCAAGTCCTCTAATGGACTTAACCCTCTGTAATTTTGTTTCCCTTAAAGGTAGGGTAGGAAGTTTCATTTTGATTTTGTTGAATTAGTGTAACTTCTCTTTACAATCCAATAGCAACCAATTAGTGAGGCTGTTTCGCTTTAAAACAAAGAATATGAATCATCTGTGGAAGCTATAAAACACTAAAAACATCAGCCAATCCTCCGGGTGGACCTTGCAAGGAGTATTGGCTGGTTGTCACTCTCTTCCTGCTCAGTGTGCACCAGAGAGGTACGTGCATGATGGCCAAAGTCACAGACTGCAGCTCGTCTTCAGATAATGCACGTCCATGTGATTGGGAGGCGTGTCTTCGGGGTGAGCTCCGATAGAAAGGGGCATGTGTTTACTTTCGAAATCTGGCTGACTCTCACTGAGTTTTCAAAATCTTCTACCCTACCTTTAATTACAATGTAATGAAACTTGGCAGATGTAATGTCCACAAGCTTAGCTATGACTTGATATAACTTGAGTGCTTCAACTGCATCATTTTTTAAGAGATATTTATTGTAGAAGTGTGATTTTTCAGCAGACGAGTAAAAAATTGTTCATTTTTGCCGTGTCCCAAAGAGCTAGAGGCTACAAACTAATACTTACACATCTGAGCAAATCTCCCAGGTGTTCCCTTTATTATGACACCAAAAGTATTCAAACACACCCTGTGGTTGCTGAGATATACTCTGTTCATTTTTGGCATGTTCAAGCTGATGCCCTCAAAAATAGGCTTGGGGTAGAAAGGTGAGATATATGTAGTAGAGGTGATTGAGAGATGATTTATCAAGCTTCAGACACCAGGCAGTGGGTTTCAGAGCTGTGGGGGCCTGACTGTAAAATCCTGGTCACCTTTAGTCTTGACATATAGTGACTTATAGTGGCTTCCTTAGCTATCATTCAAATTCAACAGTGATACAGGGTGATATCTGAAACTGACATCACTTTCTAAAAAACTAAACATTAGCACTGTGCTGCGCTAGCAAAAAAAAATTGGTTGAGGTAGATAGTTAGTTACCATGGCAACAGCACAGTATGCCACAGGGAAAATATGAGCCTGGTCTGCATCTGTGCTGTTGCCAGCCACTGTTAAACAACAGCCGGCAGGAAGACGAGAAAGTCCTCATTGTCATTCATCTTGCTGGGCCGAATGTTTTGTCTCGCTCACCACGACACCTCCTCCAATCACCAGCGAGGGTATGAAGAAGCTGATGTAATTGCAAGAAAGGTGAAAGATAATGTGAGACACTTTTGGCGAACACATTCACACAGCGCTGATCTCATTTAAGTTTTGGCCTTTTGAGTGCTTTTGGTGGGATTAAGTGAATTTGTTAGTTTGACCTGAGTGCATGCTGGGATAATGAGTTCATTTGACCAGGGATCAGAAATGTAACCATGAGATAAGGATGAGCTCATGATGAGGCAATGATGAAAGTTATTGTAGAGTGTGTGTGCTTTTATGTACACTTAATTGTGATTGGACAAGGACAGCATTATGTGATCATGTTTTCTGAATAGCCAACTGCTGCTTTTTGGGAGACATTCTTACTCATGAAAGGGACATTTTTGCTTATCATACTGTTTCAGGATGTCATCTTACTTCCTTTTTCACTTGTGTTGGTTTAGACTACATCAGATACATTTCTGAAGCCTGGAAATAACTGTGAATGGCTGACTCTTGATAACACACACCTGCGTGCAAATCCTTTGGAAGCAGTAAGAGGGGACTTAGTATTGAACTCAATTCTAAGACCTACTATAATCAGATGATTTTTATTACATTGTTACACAAAAAACATAGAGGGTCACTACAGCTTTTGAACGTGACTATAAAAGTAAGGGGATCATTATAGCGAATATATCCGCATGGACTACATCCTAACTTGATAGGACACTGTTTTTTCACAATGGTCTGAACAATTCCCATAGCAACAGCATGTAATATGGTCTGTTCTTACAAAATGTGATTGTAAAGTGTCATAATTGATAATTGATTGACCGCTATGTCAAAAACACATTAAATATACTAATACTAATATACTATAAGTGATTTTTGTTTTACATTTATTTCAAATTCACTTGCTCAGTACTGTGCTCCCTTTTAATATACACCAGATATGTCAAATTTCAAGATCTTGATGACCAACTGGAGATACTGGTAATGATTCCTTCTTATTATTGCATCACTGGATGTTGATATACAGTCTCTGGTGGGGCAGTGGCGCCTTTTCAAGGCTACTCACCTTGCCCTCATCATAAAAGAAAAAAAACAGCCAACAGGGTGATTACATAAGGTGACTGCACGAACACACATGTCAGGACCTGATGACTGCACACCAGGACAAAACAGTTGACAAGTGCATCTGATAAACAGATGAACATGTCAGACTCTTGTTGTCACAGTGTGATACCTCTGATGAACAAATAGTACGGTTTAGTGGCTTTATCCTATCTGCTCACTGTAGCAACTACAGTAACAGAATGTTGTAAAATGTCTCCCTAGCTCGTGTCAGCACAGGCTTTATGACAAATCAAAATGTTTATTGGAAAAAAAAGATGTATTTAATATAATATACATTTAATCACTGAAAGATAGAGATCATTGATAATATCCAGAAGTACTTTCTAAATTTACACACTCAGCATTTGGGACGTGAACATGACTGTATACCCAAAAGAAAAAAACAGAATCAGTCTTTCACAACCAAAACAACATCTGTCTACTTTCAAATGATAAAGCCCTCCAGCAGCTGTAGGAATTAAAACAGGAGCAAGTCAGTGATGCTGTTACAGATCAGCAAATAACAAAACAGTGGGCCATAGAGGGCCATCAAACTCTTGGGAGATGTATATGTCTTTATGTAGCCTGCAGTCCATAACTACACAGCCATGAATACATCATGACGCAGTGAACTTCCTGAAAACTGGCATTTATTCCTGCAGTTTCAGAGTTAAACAGGCCACAAGACACTGGAGCTAACAGCTAATTCCTCAGTCTCAGTGAGAAGGCAGGTTTCCTACATAGATAATCAACACTTGTGATTGATTTGGTGCTGATTGCCACATAAACTCTCCGCCATTGGGTTATTTTCTGCCTCCTTGTGTCCTTGGAGATCATGGCGCCAGAATAAAAATAACAGTAGATATGTATTTTTAAGTAATGATGGTTGTGCATATACTATTTCCTGATGACGAGTGAATTAGAGGATCTCCAAGCCAGGTTGGTTCTTATCTACCTAAGTAGTGACGGAACACAGAGATATTCAACATAAAGTCTCATTCTGTTGTTTGGTGCACACTGTTGGGAGTTGTCCAGTATTTTCCTGCCATTCAATATAATTGTGGAAATCTCTGTCAGGAGGAAATAGGGGTGGCAAGTGGGTCCAACCTGCAGCAGACTGTCATCCAGGTGTCCCAGGTTCATGCCCCCCTTGTGGAATGTGCTTCAGACAAACAAATGCTGTTTTCAACTAGCATTTGGGGTTAAGCTTTAAAACAAAAGCTGGTTAAGGCTCTAAACATTTAGATGTAAAGATGAGTTGGATGGAAATATTTAATAACTAACAGCAGAAATCTGTGCTTCACAAAGTTCAGGGTTTCCCACACATAGACCAATATGTGGCGGGCCGGCAGTTAATTAACACTCTCCACCACAAATTTTCGAACATAACTATCCTTCCGTTCATTCAATTCTGCGCAACTCTCTCTCTCCCTCTCATTCTCGTTCACACACACACATACACACATAAGCGCACATCATGCATGCACAAGCCTTTATGATGTCATTATGATGTCATCACGACATCATAAAGCGTTTATGATGTTATGATGTCATCACGACGTCATAAAGCCTTTATGACGTTGTTATGATGACGTTATGATGTCTTAACCACGTTTGTAACTGGACCTAGAGAGTGTAATGAGTCACGATTATGAGAAACATGATACTTACAGAATTTATTACATTTCTTAGGAATATCAATGCGGGAGTTTTACCTGTACAATATTTTCAAAAAGATACAAAAATGGCCTGCAATCAAGTGTCCACTCAGGAGACTGTGTCAGCAGGCAAATCTAAAGTCAGCCTGCAAGCCATCAATCAACAGCTTGATGTCATCCAAAGCCAAGTGACAATGCTGAAGACACAGCTTCAAGGCTTGCCCTGTGATCATGAGCAGGTTTCTGCACAGGAGCAAGGTCTCAAACTTCAACAAGAGGTTGAGGAACTCAGCAAAAAGGTCCAAAACCTGAGGTCTTCTGGTCCAAACTGTGACGCCATTAAAGAGTTGGTTGAGGTCCTTAGGTGTGGAAACAGTCTCATGAAGCAACAACTGCAAGTCTGTAGGGACAGTTTGAAGAACGACGCAATGAACTTTGTTCTTCAAAATGTACAAGCTGAAAGTGAAGCTCTGAATAAAGAGAACGAAGAGTTGTTGATGTCACACACAGCTCTGCAGCAGGAGATTCAGCAGGTTCACCAAAGCCTTCTACAGAATCGAGGCCATCAGAAGATGGCTGAGACCATGAAGGTGTCCAGAGATGCTGGAACAGAAGCATGCAGAGTTGAAGACCAGGAAAGACATTCAGTCAAACCAATGGGACAATACCATCAGGGAAATCCAAGAGCTAACCATCAGGGTTCAAGAGATGAACACCATTGACAGGGAGAACGCAGCTGTGGAGCAGGAGATTCAGCAGGTCCACCAAATCCTTCAAACAAATTGAGTTTTGCAGAAGATGAATGAGGCCATGAAGGTGTCCAAAGACGCCAATATATGCCAAAATAGGGCCCTGCAGAAAGAGCTCGAGTCTGAAAAAAGACTTGAAGAAGCAGGACTACAACGTCACCAATGAGGAAATCTCTACAGACATCAACATGTTGATCAACAAAAGCGAGAATCTGACCGAACAAATCCAGGTCTTGAACGGAGGGCTTCAGATCAGGAAACTACAGATGGACATATTTAAAAAAAATGCAAGCTGAACAAAAAGCTGCAAGCACAAAACAACAGGACCTCATCAAAGAACACAGCAAAGTCCGCAAAAGGCTGATGGATAAGCACAACTGGAACTTGAACTGTGACGAGATTCAGGAGGAGACACTTCTTGAATCGGGAAAACAAACGACTGACTCAGCAAACTGAGGCTTGCAATGAGAACTATTCAAATTTGGTAGTTTTCAAAGAGAAATGTAAGACCCTGGAGGAGGAGTGGTCTGCATTATCAAAATAGCTATGATCAAGCAGAAGGAGACTCTGCAGAAAGAGCTTGTGGACCTTCAGAGAAAGATCCACAAAGAGAAATCTGTGGAGGCCAAGTCCAGCAGTCTCTTAGCTGAAACTGAACACCTGGACATGAGCAACGGAGCTGTGTATCAAGAAACACAGGGCCATCCAACAGAACCACAAGCCCTTGCTCAAAAAACTTCAGAAAGTCCAGAAGGATCTCGGGGAACAGAAAGCTCTGGAACAGAAGTGTGCAGAGGTGAATGCCAGCATAGACATTCTGTCAAGTCAAACCGATGGGACAACACCATTAGTGAATCAGAAGAGCTGGACGTGGCTGAGGAGCTTCAATAGGCTGAAATGAGTTTATTAGCTTCTCATTTAAGCTCATCAAAGTGACCAATCAGCCTTTTTGGGTTCGGATATCACTGGATAATTCTTAAAAACTGTTACTAAGACACAAAATTTACAACGAAAAAGAGAAAGGACTTTTTTTGTAAAAACAGTAAGCAGCCTTGTTTGCTAACAAAACAAGCTGTTTTTAGTTTTGTGATTATGAAACCTGCAACATGTTTTTAAAGAAATGAATTCTCCAGTAACACCTTAAGGATGTGAACAAAGTTTGGATCACTTTGTTTCCACCTTGAAAAAAAATAAAAAAATGAAAGCAGCAAGCAGTGATGATCGGGCCCTCGCACTCCGTGTGACTGCCCCCTCCCCATCACGCCGTCCCTTCTCTCCCCCCGCTCCCCCCACAAGCTGTGGTGATTTTGCCAGAGGTGGGAAAAAAGCGGCAGACAGAAGCAGAGACATGCAACAAACAACAACAAACAACAAATCTGTCAATATATGTAAAAATCTTAGGAGCATCTGTGGTGTTACACCAGCTGCAGTACCCTATGTGTCCACTGGGTGGAGTCAGACACCATGAGAATAGTGGAGACCTGTCTGTGCATCAAACCTCCAAAAACATTTGATTCATACATAAAAATGGTCAAAAAGCAGTTACTTCCGGTTTCCTGTAGGTGGCGCTGTGCAGGTGACTCATGAGCATGCAGACGTGTCCAGGGACGGACCGCTATGTCATGAAAAAAATTAGGACGTTAGTTATAAGCAGTTGATGTTTCATGGCGAAGGTTCGACAGTCGCTACTGCCACGGGCAATCTGATACAGGAAACCACACAGGTGTCTCTGTGGGACTTTAAGTCTGTGATCCTCATTTGGCTGTGTAATGACAAGGAAGGATTAAACAGTGAGAGATAAGTGCATGTCAGTGTAGAACATGGCACTTCCTGTCTCCACCACAAGAGAGCGCCACGAGCGAAACAGATCATGACGTTCAGGGTGGAGCTCTGACCACGTGCAGAAAGTTTAAAGCTGTTTGGAGCAAGTATGCGGGCTTGAGAGCCATTGAACATTAATGGTGAAATCATGAATCATCGCCAGATTTTGGAGAGCAACAGAGGCCACGCCCTTTAAGTTAGAGAGAAGCTTTTGATAACTTTTGATCAGCAGATCCTTTATGTCACATCCACTGAATATCAAGTCATTTGGGCAAAATCCCTAGGAGGAGTTCGTCCGCATACCAAAGGTGGAAATCGCTGAAATTTGACCGCCAAAATCAAAATAGCCGACTTCCTCTGTGGTCTAGATCAATGGTGCAAGAGACTTTTATGTGCATTTGGACCGAGTTTTGTCTTCCTACTCCAAAAAAAAAACCCTGGGGTGTTTAAAAATTTCAAGGGGGCGCCACTGTGCTATTTTGCCCCGCCCACTTATGAGACCCCCATCAGTTGCTAGGACACGCCCCCTTGGACGTGTGTATGAATTTTCATGATCATAGAAGGTCATTAAAGTCATTAAAAACTCAAACGTAATGACACGGCAAGGGATCGACAGTTGCTGCGCCGCCACACAGACGCCATTGCATGCAGCTTCACGGCCTTCATAGTGTAGCTTCACCAACTAGTTGGGATGGCTACAGAGCAGAAATGATGTTGATGGTGTCAACTATGTAGGAGGAGGCATTCAGGGCCGAGCCCTCATCATGCTCATTCATGGCAAAATCATGAATCATTACCAGAATTTTGCGAGCCACGCCCTTTAAGTTAGAGAAAAGCTTTTGATAACTTTTGATCAGCAGGTCTATGGAAAATTTGGATACCGCCCGAGCCTATCCCGCACCCTAACTCAGCATAGACAGCTGGTAACTGTGATTTAAGGTGAAACGCGGTTACAGTTGAGATAAACTACGTTATATGCCCATAGTCACATAAAGAACACCAAAAGCTGTTTTATTTATGAGTTAGTTGCCTTGTGCCTTTAGTAGTTCCATATATCTAATTACAGTATTTATGTTATTAATGTATTTATGTAGTTATTTATTTTAACCTTCATTTTACCAGAAAATATCATTTTACAACACAAGAACAGGTTGATTGGCTGAGGTCAGTGCTGAGTAGTGTAAAATAAAAACCTTCAGCTTCAGATGTTTTTGTAATCCATTCCCTAAATGACACACTGAACTGAATCAATTCAAAATGCTTCTTGTAGCTTTAAAACTGTCATTAGATAAGCATACAGGTGTATATTTAACCTGTATAAACTGACCAATGTGACACTGGCGCCAAGATGCCACCACAAATTACTAACTGGTCTGTGGGAAACACTGAAGTTAGTCTCCAGAACTTCAGTTTCCAAATGGGCACAATGTATTTTTAGCTGGCATTAAGTGTGAAACATTTGGACTTCATTTGTTGTATCATGATGTTCTGCCTAAAATGCACAGCCCATCTTAATCGTCCAGATTTGTTTTTTTCAGCTGAGATCATGCTGTGACAAATGTTAGACAATTTGTATACAGGGTAGGATGGTATAAATCAGGAGTCATTCATGAGCCACCGGTTAATGAAAAGGGTTGGACACAAAGTAAAAGTAATGGCAAGGTTTGTTCATTCCCTACAGCTGGTTGTACTTGATCCGACAACGCAGAGAGCCAACACACTCAACACGGTGTTCAGCCACCGGGAGTTCAATTAATTTCCAAATCCTTTCATTTGAAGAACCCTTTTAAATTGATTTCCCTGGACATGCAGCGCCCCAAACTCAACATTTAATGTTGAAGACCAATTATACTTCATTCACTTCCACTGTCTCAGCTTTGTTTAGACACCTGCTGGCACAGAGTGGAGAGAGAAAAAATAAAACGAACCACGCAAACCACAGATTTCTTAATTTTCCACAGTTAATGAAGGAGCCTCTGACTAATCCAAGTGCATAAAAATTACATTTCCTCCATGCTTTCAAGTTTTCATTAAACATTGTGTTTTCACAGTGAGCGATTTGTTACAGCACATGCTTTCAGAGTTAGGAGAAAGTTTTAAATGATAGCTTTAATCCCAATTTATTCTAATTTAGTTTTAACGAAGTTTTTTCTTAAAATTTCTTTATAGCTTAAAATCTCTCAAAGGGCAGTTTGGAAGAGTTAACATATTACAGTGAGATGATTTCATATTTATAATTCTTGCAACACCGAACACATAGAAATATCACGCTGTGTAATTTATGCCTTAAAAGGGTATCACTGTCTCTTGATCTTTGCATGTATATATACCTAAAAATGAGACCACATATTTATATTTAATTGTGATTTTTGAATACTAAGTGGGTCTCCTTAACCTAGCTTAGAGTCATTAAGCTCATTAAAAGAATCAAAAGTCATGCAATGTGACCCAAGGATGTAAGGCTGCAGGGTCAACACTTATGCATAGATTTCCTTTCTTTAAAAGTGATCAGTAACATTTATTATTAACCAAATGAAAGTAACCAGAAATGTGCAAAAACCATATAGGAGCTGCATTTTCTCTCAAAGGTCTAATTTAACACAGACCTTAGAGGAACGGAACAAACTCCTCACAAAAGACCAGAACTCAAGGGATCCACTTTAAAACACAAGTTTGTAAACAGCAGATAATTGCTGCTGTGATTATTACAAAGGTGGGAGTGTAGAAATTATACACATATGCAGACTGGATAGGATTTAAAGCAAAGCAGCACAAATGATGTTAAAGCCCCTCCTAGTTCCCCTAGAGAAATAACTCCACTCCAAAAGAGCTTTCAGTACTTTTATGTTGCTGCAAACTTCTGCAAAGGACACGGCTTCACTCTGCCTTCAGCCCCCAAAACAAAAGTCCAACTTCCTTCAAAGTTCTCTGGCAGAACCAACAGAGAAACTGACATAAAATGTAAAAGAGTTTCTCTATGATCTTTTTTTACTTCTGGATAGATTGTGAAGACTAGAGTGTACTGTACACTGTAGTACTTGGAGCACAGATTCTGTGCACTCTAATAATGATGTCAAAAACCAGACTTCACCAAGTGATTTTACTCATTCAGACAGCAGAATGCATAAATAAGCAACTTTTGCCTGTAAAGGGGAGAAGATTTCCACAAGGCCACAGTAAAGTAGGAAGAAAAAATTCAACTGCATTTATGAAAGACACTAGAGACCGTAGGAGAGTGCGGGTGGATTTCCAGACAAGGTGCAAGGAGCTGCATGGCTGAATAATTAAAAGCCTCCTCATAGCAAACGAGCAAAACCATTAAAACGTCTTCAAAACCTGTTTGCGTATGTAATGTACTGTATGTATGTAATGAGTTCTGCACACACGTCAAAAAGTCCGGGCCGAAACAAACTTTGTTCTTGCCATCTCAAAAAAAATTCTGTTCTTGTGGAGTATGTAAAAAGCTTAGGCCACTGTACTGTTCATTCATCATCTGCCATTGTTAACAAACCAACACGCGTCCTTCCACTGTTCTTTCTACAGGACCCTCCCCTTCTCACTCATTAGCTACAACCACCTGCAGCATCGGATGTGCCCGAGGGGGTGTGGAATTTACTCGCACCACTGCCTGATATTTATTTAGGCACACATGCGCGAGTAGGTCAGGAATTTACTCCCTCTGTTGCAAAATGCGAGCAGTCGCAGTCTGGAGTCATAGAATCCAGAACACTGTGTATTCACAGTATATGAAAAAAGTGTGCTGGAAACCCCTTTCTGTTAGACCGTGTGTCTAACATGTTGGTCAAGTAACTGCTAAGGTGTCAGCATTATGCCATAATTGTGTCACATGTTTGTGAACATGGCATTATGAGTGAAAAACCTGTCATCTTAGGTAAAAGTCAATGCATTCTGATTGAGTGGCAGCTGTTGTGTCATTTAGGCAGTAGAAGACTTCGACTAAAAGTATTGTAATTATGAATAAATACATACATTTATATAGCAGCACAACAGTTACATGTTGACAGACGTGACAAAAACTACAGTTCTCCCAATGGCCACATGAGGCTGGCTCTAAAAGTGAGTCAATTCCCCACATAATGCTCAACTTTATACCACAAATACACGTTTGCATATTTTGCGACTTAGGTACTCACATTCCTTCAACACTACCTCTGCCTATTTTGGATATCTACACTGGAATTAGGCAGAGGGTGGTAAAAAAGCAAGATCCCAAACTATTATATAGAACTGTGTGCAATGTGACCTGCCAAATAGTGGGGTACACAGAACATACTGGTTAGTCATCTTACTCAGACTGAGAATTCACTCTTAATATATATTTGGCAGATCAATGTTGGCTAGTTTTAAATTGCTTCTAGCTGCCATTACCAACCCCAAGATAAACACCTATGACTATTTCATGCCAGGGTGGGTGATATGAAATTCATTCATGTTCATGCATGAATACGTGGTAACAACAGCACAAAGAAATTTAATTAATTGATTAAAAATAAATTAAAACAATTCTATTGTGTTCTAATGCTGCTCCTATTGCCTGTATAAGAAAAGATACTTCCTCTTCCTAAACCTGAGTTTGTATAGGCAGTAGCACTGTGTCTGTTGCCTGCAGTCTGTCTGTGTGACTTCATGAGAGTCCATTTTTCCACGTCCACGCCCCATGAACGAATTTGGCATGGGTTTGATTCCCTCCTTGGATATAAAGGCAGGGAGCCTGACAGTGGGACCACTGTGATGAATAACCCTTTAAAACCATGAAGTACAGCATCACCATTGTTTTCTCCAACTCCTCCCTCTCTCTCTTTCTTTTCCCTTTCCCACCTCACCTATTTTTTTTCCAGCATGATGGATTGGTTTTCAGCTGCTGAGCGTCAACGGCATTAGCCGCACGAGCTGTCCAACAGTGCCGCAGTGGCATATGTGAGAAGACACAGATCAGAGAAGGACCCGACATTTCCGAGCAATGGGCCTCGGAAGCATGCAACACAAAACCAGTAATGGAGGACTCGCCTCAGACAGCTATTGATGTACCGTGAGATTATATGTCACAGAGCAAGCAGACAAACACAAACATGCCCAGTGAAGCAGTGTGGTCACACGTGGAAAAAAAAGGATGGGACACAAAAAACCACACACTGGAATGAATCCAGAGGTATTAGGCGTAAAGTTAACCATCAGTCATCAAAACTGGACAATTAAGGTGTCAATAAAAAAATAATTTCAAATACTCACCCACCCTTTTCCATTTAGAGGTCTTTCAGTAAAGTTCTGACCCAGTTAAAAATGTAGAAGTCTGTGCATCAGTTTTAAGCATCTGTCAAACTTAACTCCCTAAACAAATCCTACCAATAGTCACTACCAATCTAAATATCACCAACTGCTGATACAGTCATATCACATCTGCCTTATGGAAAAGGAGAAACCATGAGATTATTCTTCAAAAAAGTTCCTCCATCTTTAAATCTTTTCTCTCAGTGAATATGAGGGTTAAATCAAGTATAATGTACATGATAATTACTGTCTATATTGTTTTGTGTGTCTTGTGTTTTGAGAGAGAATAACATATAAGCCCAATTAAATAAATAGGAAGCAAGCAAGCAAGCCCTGTGATCCAATACAGATCTCAGTGTTTTCAGCTACTACGTGTAGCTGCGGGTATATCCTGGTTTTCCTGGTTATCTCTTTAGCAGCAAAGGGCCAGAATGCTTTGGTTGCCACCCAAATTAAACCACACCTGGCCCCTATGGCCCCCTAAAATGGGTTAGTACGTAGTAATCTGCCATTCATTCTTCAAATGAAATTTGGATTTCTTTTCTTTTCTTTTTTTTACTGTAATTTATATTTTTGAGGGATTCAGCCAATTAGGCATGCTGCCAGGGGCATGTGCTAACATCAGACTGCTTAATCCTCAGTAAATAATTATTGTAGTGTGGCATCAACTCTAATAGACAGAGGATTTTCTCACCCACAGTGGATTAGGGTACTCTTTAACCCCCTATTTGTTTGTGTTATAGACATTTAAGATGATTAATTCTGATCAATCAGCCTTGGGATACTTCCGTGTCTGCATGTTCTGAGTGACTTGTTGAATAATTTTACAGAATATTTGTATAGTAGGAGGTACAGAGCCTAGTGCTGTATCTCATTATGAATAGAACTGTTAACTGTCTTGTCTCAAGTGTAACATTTTTTTGCCAAAATATATTTTTTCTTCTTCAATTCTTCACCGTAGAACATTAAGAAATGAGTTTAAAAGTTTTACTGAGTGACAAGAATACAGATGTGAACATTCTTCAGTCATTACTTCGTGAGTCATCTTTCTTGCACAATACCTCACTGAGACCTCTGGGTTCTCATCCACAGAGGATTGTGGAGTGTGTTGATGGGAAGTCACTCAGGCTATTTAAATTCAAATGAAATCTGATGAGCAAAATGAGGTGTTCTTATCTGGGAGGCTGATCTGAGCTTTTACGCTGAGATATTTTATCAGTGTAAGAGTTTATTTTTTATTTTTATTTTAACTGCAGATAAAGAAAAAAAAATGTAGGGAATGGTTTCTTTATTAGCCGTCTGTTCCGTCTGTTTGTATAGCCTGAGGTACAAGTGAGGATTTACTCTTAGATGTGCAAACAAGTACAGTCTTCCTTCAATTTTAAGAGGTGAATATTTATACATGTACAGACACACAAGTCAACAAAACCAAATACAGCAACATATAAGAAGGTGATGTGTCATTTATTATTATTATTTATTATAAGGTGAGAATAAAACAACACTATCTGATAAGCTTAGGTTAAATAGTTTTTGTCATGTACTGACAACATGCCGTATATCTTTTTGAGAGTTGTTAAAGTGACTGTTTATGGCAAATGGTTGTATGTTTACTTTTGTCAGAAAAAAGGGATTCATTCTCTGAGAAAACCTTTTTCTCTGATATACTGATATTATCTGGATAATGTTCTTCACTGAGTGACAAGTACCAAACCGTGGTGATGTTGCAATTTCATCTAAAAAAAAAAGAAGACCTATCTAGAGTTGAAATATAGCTGTGTACAACATGTTGAGTTTCAAGTGAACACAGTGCTTCATAAATTGCACCTTGATAAAGCTGATATATTGTAACCAAAAGTAGCGTGTCAAGATTGTCTTGATGCAGTGCGCGCTGTTCTTCGAGGCAAGAAAACATCTTTTGGCTGGATATATTTGCAGTGATGTTGGCTGTAGGACACAGCTACGACAGCATAGCCATACTCATTATTAAAAAAAGAAATAAATAAATTAATTTTTTTTCCCACGAGGTGGAAATTGATGGTAGTACTACAAAATACATAATTTAAAAAACATGGATGCGCTCTGAAATTAAAGTTGTACATTAAAAAAAATAATCTCACAAGTCTACAAGAAATAAATGTGGATACTCTGACATTAAAGCCAAAATGCTTTTTAAAAGAACAAATACATATGCTCTTACAATATAGCCACACATTTACAATAGAATATTTATTTATTTATTTTTTTAGATACTTTAGTAATCCCAGAGGGAAATTGTTTAAGGCTGCTGCCAAGCAGTGTCATACAATGACTAGCAAGGCGCACCACACAGACAGTGTGGGTGAAGTGCCTTGCCCAAGGACACACAACAATGACTTAGGGAGGAGTTGGGATCGAACCTTCCGGTTATTGGACAACCCTGCTATACCACTGAGCCACTGCTGCCCCATATGCCATATGCTTAGCAAATAACCTTATGTTGAGCACAGAGTGCACTGAACTAATAAGAAACCTCCAGAATAGATAAAATATTTGGATATCTATCAAATATGCTATGACACAATTAATACACATACATAATTATCATATAAATGTGATTACATAGAAATGCCACTGATGCATAATGGAGCTACCAGATGAATTAGTTTAGCAGCTACATTTTGTACAGTTTTTTACCTACCTAACCTTAATAGTTAGGCCTCACAGTTTCTCTAAGCAGACACAGTGTTGTGTTACATCAGTGAATACACAAGATTAAAAGATGCCTGCCTACTGAGATGAGAGTCTGTGTACCCAAACATGTGGCTGTTTGCTCTACCTGCTGTTGGCTCTGATGTCAAAGTCACTGCATTCAGGCAGCAGCAGCAGGGAGTGTGACACTAGGTACGCTTGTCAAGTCTTGAGCAAGCATTGCTAGCATGAGGAAGTCCCCTGAGAGGATACACAAATTACAGATCCTGCACACAAGGCACAGACCCCAAGACCCCAGGGGTCAGAGGGCCCTGGACCAGAGCCTCTGTTTGAAGTGATGGTTCAAATGTCTTGTTGTTGGAAAATCTGTGATGCTGAACCCTTACAAAGACAGTAGCACAACTACAAATAAATCCAAAATGGCTGCAACAATTAAAAGAACAGACCTAAAGTGACCACACCAGGACATTAAGCAATGGAACAGACACAACAAAAAACACATGTACATACAAAGAGGTGAACAGTGACACCAGAGATGCACAACAATAGATAAAGCATGTCTGCCTGAAGTACAATAACCAACCTGTCAGGTGGTAAATCTGGCTTCACATCTGTTTAAATATGGCTTTATGTAACAATAAAACACATTTAATGGTACACCAATTACCATTACCGCACCAGGCAGAGCCATTTCAGAAGCAGCTGCAGCTCTGAAACATGCCTTGATGATGTCGGGTAATTTCAGTGTTTTACATGACCATGACACACCTGTGACCCTTATGACTGTTCCGACAGCAGATAAAAGCTGCGAAATCACTGTGACTGAACAACAGACATTAGCTAAGCTACATCTGGTAGCTCTGTGTTTACCTTTTCAAAATAATACAGCAACCTGCTATGTACAGCATGCTGGTGTCTTTTCCTGTTTATTGCACCACTATGGAAGACCAAACTGCATGTTTGGCACTCTGCCTTTTCCTAGAGTTAATTAACACAAATGATTAAACAGGGCACTGCAGAGGATATGTGTTTACAGTATACAGTATGGCTGTCTCCTGACTGATTGCCTACCCCTGTTATTACTCTCTGTTAAAAGCACTGCATGCAACATTCAATACTTTTGAAAATGAGAAATAGGAGAGAGGCACATCGGTCACGATTATATCTCTCTGGCTGTTTCCTTCTTATTAAAGCACTTTCTTCCATCAACCAAAGTTCTGTTAATGACTCCATGTTTGGCAGGCAGCCAGAGAGCCACCAGATGATGGGCAGTGATTTCTGTAATGAGCATGGGCTGGCTGCTGTGTACAGTTAGTTCACCTTGGGGTAAACTGCAGGCATCAGTTATAGTCCTCAGGCTTTGTCAGTTAAAGTCTCCACACTTTGTAATGTGAAAATTCTCTTGATGTACCTTCTGGTTGGATTGTATTTCTCTGAGGTCCTATAGTCATGGTTTAATAAATACACAGCTTTGGGCGGCACTTGACAGATATACAACTATAGAGGACCGCTAGCCTTCAACAGCACTTCTCGATTGTGAAATCAGGAGGGGGGTGGACAAAGGAGAAAGGAACAAATTATACCTCGAGACAAACCCTTTTGAGATTAAATGTAAACAAACCTGTGATAGTGCCTTGCTAGCTCGTGTAGCCACAAGCACATGGTCAAAATCTGGTTAATACTTTAGGGGAGGTTAGCGAGAGGCCCCAAATTGGATTGGATGATTTGATTTATGTATACAGCACAGACTACAAGATGAGTCATCAAAGACATTCTAAAAAAATTATAGCAAGCGAAACGATATAAAAGCCACCAGTGTATTACAAGCACAGTATCCAAGCATATCACATGAATTAAAAGATTAACTGCCCTCAGTGTGCAGCCTACCTTTTAGTGCATTAGTGTTTTGGGTCCCACTTATTGCCAAAGCGTAGGAGGGCTATGTTGTTGCATCACCTGACTTCACCTGCTTCATTCTTCCTAGCAGATCTTGTCACCATCATGGATGGGAATCATCTGAAAATTGCCATTTTTTACACATTTTTTTCACCACTCAAAGCCACTCTGGTGTTATCTGCTGTTACAGGTCACAACAAAGGTTCTTCTCCACTCTGCTTCTTAGTCTTAGTAGGTAATGACAGTGACTGGTGTTCACAACAGAATTGAAGTATTGTTTGATCATTCCTTGCAACTGAAAATCTGTGGCTCTCTTTGTCAGCTTCTGTCTTTTGCCTAATTACTCTGCATTGTCTTCAGCACATTCAAGTGTATAATTAGTATGTAACAGGCGGCAAAAAGTTAATAATGCCATTAAGAGTATGCAAGAACATGCAAGTTCAATCAGAGCAGCAGCTTTAGATTCTGTCAGGTGACACATTGGTAGATTTTTGCTGCTTGAAGGGAGAGGAAGGACTGTGAAGATGCCAAATTTATCCTTTTATCCTGAACCTTCCACAGATAATGTGTACAACCGTACAGGGTCTGAAAGTACTATCTGGTACGCCAATGTAGTTCAGACACTGTTGCCAAGGCTGAGTATGGCTGCACAAACAACTCCTCAACTCCTGCTACCCTTGAATTAGCAGTAGGGATTAATAAATCATTGTTTTCCTGCCCATCTGCATGCCTGCGAGTCCTCGGAAGCGGACACTTCACACAAAGTTGTTCCCAAACCCAGGTGAGCCACTTGCATGGCATGTCTAACCATTATATCTACACAGATAAGTGACTGTGAAGCACTTTGAGTAGCACTAAATTAAAAAACACTAAATGTGGTGTTCACATTTAACTACTTTTACATCAGCTGCTTTTATGTCAACCTCTGAGATTATAAGGACCTAAGATGAATGTATATTTTGGTATTCATTGTGTATTTCATGCAGATTCCTCTGATTAGCTTCTGGCTCTGTTTTATTGAGTATAAACACATGTATGATGTCTACACGGACCTGACGCCACACTCGGGTCAAACCTGAACCAGATCTAGCCCGTAGGCTCCCTGCCTCCAAGCTTCTGTCTGGTTAAACATTAATGGCAAATATGAAATAGGATTCCTCTTGGTCCAAATGGGAGATAACTGCATCGGCAGGGCAATATGATAGCATAATCAGAGGTAGACAGCTCCCAGGCACTGACAGCTAGCTACACTGCCGAAGCTGTAGAGACGGACGCCTGAAACTAAAATGAAGGACAGGGCTGTGAGGGATGTGTGTATCGGTTGTTGAGTGTGTGTGTGTGTGTGGGTGGGTGTATGGCAGTGCTGGTGGGGTAGAGATAAGGCTGTAGGGAGAAGAAGATGGAGCAAGATGTGGGATAAAGAGTGGAATGGCAGTGAGAAAGGAGAAAAAAGGAGGTGCATATGAGCGTCTGAAAAGCTTAGACAGAATAAATGGGTTTGTACAGGGAGAGAGGAGAAGTTCATATATTCACTCTCCGATTTTAGCCTTTTTAGAAGATAATGAAGAGCCACTGCACACCTGAATACTGATTGGAATAGAAAACTAAGGATAGCCCCCCCCCCACACACGCATTTGCCTGTCTATTACTATTAATGGAAACTCAAAATTGCCCCCTATATGGCCATGGTTCAATGGGCTGCATCACCTTATCAGATGTAATTTTTATGAGAGTCTGTCTTGAATCCCCTTCTGCAGACCTCACGCTGTCTCTCCTACAAGGATGTTAATGGGAAGTTGATGTGCTTGTTAGCAAATAAAAACTGGCACTGGCAAGCTGTCAGTTAAGGCTGTTGTGATGTACTTCTGTTGTTGTCAACCAACACAGAACACCAGCTCTCATTGAACGTATCCCTAATGCCTAGGAGTGTAAGCACAGAGCCTGTCTTTCTTTCCTCCTGCCTTCATCCTCAATATTCCCAGGCTCAGTACATGACCTGCTCTAAAACAGATGGTGGGAAGGAGTTTAGGGAGAAATAAGTTACAAGGACGTTGTTTGTGAATTTCAGGGCTGAGAAAAAAACGCCAGAGGGACCTTACATCATGAGGAAAGGAGTGGAAGGAGCAAAAAAAAGGTGGATGCAAGGAGGGTGTGGTGAGGGATGGATGTTCCCCCCTAGCACACAACATCTGTTAGCTTGAGTGCTGGTTCTCAGGTACGTCCATTATACTGCTGTGTAACAACAGCACAGTGTCTTTCTGCTTATGTTGGCTCTGACACCTTGGTAGATGAGGCAGACAATTTTTTTTTTAATTAGGACATTAGAGCTTTAATATGACATATTTGGGTCTAACAAATATCTGTATCTGTATTTGTGCATATTTTAATGTTCATCAGTGTTTTCTAGTCTAGATCACATTTCTGACAAGGTTTTTTGCTCTAAATGCACAAAAATCAGTTGCTCTGTTCAATTGGTCTTTATTAAGTTACACATACATGAGTGTTTTGACAGTAAATGTTAAAAATGTAATATAAATATTGATAAAAAGTAGAAAGTTCAAGACAGAGGGGCATGTTTTGGATAAAAAAAAAAACAAAGTACTGCGAAAGTGTAAATTTAATGACTCTCTATCTAATCACCCATGGGACATTTGTACAGTAGCTATGTTTCAATAAGCTGTGGTGATTTGGTTGTTGCTCTTTATTGATCTAGGTCTAAAACTGTAGCAGTTGCTGAAAGTGGAGGACAATACTCTCATGTACCTGCAAATCCAGTCATGCCCTTGATTCCTTAAAGTTAAAACTGACCATGTACTGTGTTCCTTTGATTAGTTTCCCTTTATGCTGTAATGTTTCTGCATAAATAGTTACATATGAATCACAATTCCACATTAATGCAAAAACCTCAAATTTAGTATTTACTCGAATGTCATACATTTTTTTGCACTACCAACTCTAATTGCGCTCCCCTGTACATTTCTCACAGTGTGTGCCTTTTATGTGTTCCATAATGCTTCATTTGTTGGTACAAAATGAAAATCTTGATTTATTATGCACAGGAAGCTGTACGTTGAAAGATATAGAATGAATTTTTCAGCCATTGCATGCTGATGGGAAAGCATTACATAAGCTGGTAGAACAGCCAACAAAGCTCTAAATGCATGTTAGAAAGCCTTCCTGTTGCTGGGCTGCTGGGTTCTAATGAGTACAAATGTGACACATTTAGATGGGGAGAGGATAGTGTTTCCTGTGAATGCTCCATGTTTTATTAATATTAAAATGCAATACATTTCTAGAGTCGCTTTGGTAACAATGCACATGCTTCTCTTTGTATGCAAAAAGGCTTCCATATTAGAGGAAGGAAGGCTATGTGAGTGAGGCTACATTGCTGCTATTAAGGCTGTATTGTGAGTGCTGTTGCAGGTAAAAGTGGTATCATTTGACTTACTCAAACCTTCAAATGAAACCTTAACACAAAATTTGAAAACTTATATTCGAACTTTTCACACAGGAAAATTCATGTGCTTTTGTGTTAGGTCCTTCTTTCAAATGTCTGCTCACGGATCTATGAATGTGTCACCCTGTTTTCTGATGCCCCTTGGGACAGTCGAAAGAAGCCGTAAGAAAAAGACTTGACAGAGACAGAGGTTCTTTTTAGCACAGTGATCTAACCTGTCCAGGGGCCCCACATTCTCTTACTTCTGCTCTCTGTAGTGACAAAGTTTTGAAGCAATCGCTTAGTTTCTGACAGCTGAAACTGAAAAATCTGCCTCAGTCTTATTCTGGAGTAAAAAAACATGTTGGGGCTTAGAGAGAAACAAATGGGCTGATGGCTACTTGAGGGCAGCTGTTATGGATTACTGTCTCACAAGTTTGGTGCAGAATACCTGAAGAAGAAGAACTTCTTCAATAAGCAAAGTCAGACATTTTGGTCCAACTTCTGAGCATTTATGCATTTAAGCAACAGAGGAACATTGTCAGCTTTATTGCTTCCTCAGTGGAAGGCTAAAGGGTAGGCTAGATGCTTACTTGATCACCATGCGGTAGAAAGGGGTGTTATGTGAAAGTACAGACTGCAGGTAGCTGGTTAGCAGGCTGTGTGTTGACAGGAACCATTGTTTAGATGCTTCCTATTCAATTTAACTGTAATAAAAATAATAAAATAATCTGCAATACACTGAAGTGAAATGTTTAGAAATATAAGTAGCTGCACAGCTTGCTCCAATAATTAATTGATTGATTGAGGCTAGGATCGCATGGGTGGGGATGCTAATGTATTATAACATACAGTGTGCCAGCGTCTAAACATCCAATGCTGTGTTAGTAAGTTACATGATAAATCTATACAGCAGCGGTCCCAAACCACCGGGCTGCAGACCGCCATAAGAGCAGGGATAATTTGGAGCCAGGCCATGGCACAAGAAAAAAAACATTTACTTATTTAACTATTGAAGTCTACAGTGTCTTAAAAAACAATAATGATGGGATTTGCTGCCTGTAACTGTTTGCATGTCTTCATTGTCATTCTTGGCACACATTTGTCTGTCTCAGCTAAAATTAAGCCCAGAAACTTGCTAAAATGAGACCCACCTCCAGTGGTATGTTTAAGCAAACTTCAGCTCTGGCACCTATGCTTGTTTTTTGGCACAAATAACTAAAAAAATGAATGAAATGAAAAAGAAGGACCCACAACACATCAGCAAAGCTCTGCAAACATGTGGCTATCCCAACTGGGCACCAGACAAAGCTGCAAAAATAAGACCCACAAAAACAGAAAAATGAACAACAACCAGCAGAGGAACAGTGTCATGTGTCGGTAGTATCAGAGAAGCTCTGCACAATCTTCAACAACTACCACATCCCGGTACAATTCAAACTTATGATGACACTAAGACAGAAGCTGGTACACCCGAAAACTCCCAGGGAAAAACATAGTAATATGATATCCAGTGCAGTGAGGAATGCTACGGCCTGTACATTGACAAGACAAAACCACTCCACAGAACAGGGAGGACAGGTGGTTTGAAAGAGCAGTCAAGGAAGCCATCTATGTTAAGCTGGAAAGGTCTTCCCTTAGGTAGTGTTCTCAGACATCATCTCTCTCCACTATACAATGCAGTGCTTCCATCCATTCCCAGGAAGTTTCACTCCAACTCACATGTGCCCAGTAAGAACAATGGGCTGTCAACCTGTCCCACCACCTCAGCTCTCCTTCAGCCTCATACTCATTAGACACACATGAGCTTCATAAACAGCCAGATCACACATGTAAGTAATGAGGGACGTCGTCAAGAAACGTCCATCTGCCTCGCTTCAATCCTCTCAATGAAAATGACCTGGATGACTCGGAATCTTCATTAACATATAGTTTGTGTCATAAGTACACTAATAGTCATGATTATTATGATCATTTATGATGTAGTCACTGCTGGATACTTTTGTTGCACAAAAGCATTGATGTTTCCAATTAGCGCCCAGGTGTCTTTTCCCCAACAATGCTGTTTGCACCCAGCACCCTTTTTTAGCCAGACAGCCAGGCTGGTTACTCGCTATTAGTGTTACTCACGTGCATGTACTCTCTGCAATGTAAAGTCATCGTCTATCCAGTGCGCAGTCAGACTCAATAAGGACAGCGTAGAATGGCTTGAGGTCCAGATATAGGTGGTGAAGCTAACAGCATTAGCTTTCTCTACGTGTCTGGTGATGAACGTCTTAACTTCTTCATGCATCTGGGTCATAGTTTTGTCGACAATGGAGTGGCAGCTAGGGATAATATAGCGAGGTTCAAGGTGCTCAAGTAAGTGTTTGAACCCGACATTACTCACCACAGACGGGGGCTGGTCATCAAGCACAATAAATTGGGCTATCTTTTCTGTTATAGCTAACGCCCTTTTGCTGTCTAGCAGGAGTTTGTCACGCTTTTGAAATGTTTCGCCCAGCGTTGGATATTTGAGGGAGGGAGAGGATATTTGTTTTTTTGCCTCTGTGATCTTCTTAAACTCTTCATATTGTTGCTTGTGGTGCTGCTTCAAATGTGCGATGAGGTTGGTCGTATTAAACTTCCTTGCCTCTGTGCCTCCTCAGGAAATGTGAGCATGACAAGTTTTGCACATAGCTGCAATGTCTTTGTCCGACTGTAAGGAAAGATACTGCCACACAGCCGACATGTCTTCTCCTTGCTACAGTCGCACACGTACACACACTTGTTGTTGTGATCACGTGATCTCTACATGCTGAAGCCGGGCGCTTTTCTTCTTCAGTGGGTGGCAGCAACGGGTGCACTACCGCCAACTACTGTGATGGAGTGTGAAGCGTCACCTACTTTTATCAGAGCGTTGATATCCGATATTTGTTTTTTGGCTGATATCGGACCGATATCCGATATCAATATCGGATTGGGACAGCCCTAGACTATACTCTCTGTTACCTTTACATGGTCAGTTTTGTCACAGCCATCCCCTGTACTGGGAAAAAAAAACATTTTCCTGAAAAGCCCTTAAGCTGAATTAGCTCGGTGTTTCGAGGGTTTTTCTGTGCATATAGAAGTGCCAAGAGAAAACATGGACACCAAAGGGCCATCAAACCTCCCTCAGAGCCTTCAGTATTGCAGTGTTCTCCTTGCCTGCTATGTTCAGTTGATGCTAGTACAGACTTCAATTTCCTGGCCTTTAAGTGTCACTACTGTTAAGATTGTTTGTAGTTTTGATTGATTAATCATTGGACAAAGGCAAAACCCTTTCCAGGGGGAGGTAAAACTGCAGTTCCTCCTCTGTCTCACAAATGGAAGCTACAAATGGTCAACAATCCTGAAAAATCCTGAAATAAAAGTGAGTGAGAGTGACAATGACTTGCTAAAATGTGTTTTTTTATGATTATTCTTTATTTTAGCACATTTATGTGAAGGAGAGAGAGACAGAAAGACGAATAAACAGCTACTTTAAAGTTGCTACACGCCGTCAAATTATCTCTGTCGTGACTGTGCATCAAAGCCTCACATTAAGGAGAGGGAGCAGGGGAGGCAGTGGTGTGACAATAGACTTAGTCAAAGTATAATCATCATCAATTTTAACCAAGGTCTCAATTTTTTTTTTCCATTACTGCAATCAGTTCCTGCACTTCTCAATGCAACGCAATGCTGCTTTTTATAATAAAGCATCACTCACACCTTTCATCAGCATGTGATAGTTTAAGTTTTGTCACATACACAATAACAGTGTAGTTGTGCAGGGAGCTAAAGCATATATAAAGCAATATAATATAAAGTAAATTCAATACACATACATTACTGTATAAATATACGGTAAAGTGCACAGTGGATGTAACTGAGTTTTTGCACATGGTTTAACACTGATGACTTCAGGAAAGCTGTCAGTAATGTCTTTCCAATGATAACAAGGAGAACAGTCTATTGTGAGGGTGACTGAGGTCACTGGCAATCTTACTAACTCTTACTCTGCAGCACTTAGGGGTCTTGATGATTCCTTCAGCTGAGAGTACCTCCCTACTAAGTGCTAGCTGGTCCTATGTGTTGGTGCTTCCCATTCAGATCAAGATGATTGAGATGCTGATGGGCTTTTGTCATCGTGGTGTTGATTTGAGAGGACCAGGAAAGGTCCTGGAAGATATGAACGACCAGGTATTTAAAGTTGACCAACCTGGCCACCCTCTGCTGTTTTCTACTCACATCACTGGCAATCTTAATTATGTTGTTAGGAGTCTGAGGTGGCCACACAGTCAGTGGAGTACAAGGACTAACGAACAACATTACAACATACATTTGATTCTTGCTGCTAACAAAACAAACCGCCACACTCACGGGCATACAAGCTGCTTCTCTCGGTCTCATACACATACACTCTCTTGTGCACACTCACACCGTCACAGGTACGTGCACACTCCTTGCCACTCTTACAATACGTCAACTCCCACAAGTTGTTCAACCCCACATCAGCAAATTAACTTCCTTACTTCCTCGTTACATTTAGAAGATGCAGCCGACATGTCATGTGTGATACAAATGTGTATTTGCCCACAAAAATAACAGCAAAAGACCACGAGAAGCAGTATCCAAGCATTCTGCATGGAAGTAGATTAAAACACAGGTCACTGTGACACAGGCTGCGGCGTCCCGGTCAATTGCAAGTGCTCTAATTAGCACAGAGTCGTAATGTAGATGGCATTAGTGATAGCTGTGTTTTCTTGCTTGCATGCCAGTCTGCCTTATTATTAATCATATATAGGAAAATCACAACTATTTTTAGCAACATGCAAGTGTCCCCACAATTTCACAACAACAAGCATCGAAAAACACAGCAACTTTTATCACAATTTTTAGAAAAACCTGAGAAATTTAGAAATTTCCCTCAAATATGCACATACATTCAGACTTCTTCCCAGATCTCACAAAAATAGCCTTCCACAATTTACTAGCAATTGTCAAATTAGCACATTTCCCATTCAAAATGTACAGTGCATTAAAACTACTAAACATTGAGTTACAGCAGAAGTAACATAATTTTACCTCACCATTCAGTGTAGAGTCTGAAGAAATAATCCCTAATTAGTTGAGAAGAAGTGGAGGAAATGGAAAATGGAAATGGCGTCTACAGGAAGTACTCCCAGCCCTCTCAGCAATGCAGATATTCTCATCCACATACATGCGAGTAGCTGAGTCCTCATTGTGCCGCTAGCTAGAGTTAGCTTAGCCTAGACTCATAAACATGGTCCTGCTCCATGCAACAAAGCCATTTCCACCAGCCGCTCTTCAACAACAAACTACTTCGACTGTATCCAAAACATTCACACAATGCATTCACACACTTGCAAGCAAAACGCAGCACTGTATCCGGTGTGCGGCTAAACTTTTTTCCTATTTCTCCACATACTGCTTCTTCCTGCTTCTCAATGTGCTACTTACTCCCAAGTCCCGCCCTCTCATACCTTAGCCAATCGCTACAGGTAAACTTGACTGACAGCAGCAGTGAATAATAAAAAAAAACATTTTCACAAAAATAAAGGTACATACTGACTTATATTACCTCTTTTCACTTTTCGTTAACTATTTCTATTCAGTTTTATTTCAGTTGATTATTTCAGAATCAGAATCAGAATCAGAATTACTTTATTTATCCCCAAGGGGAAATTCTTGTTTGTTACAGACACATAGAAGAAAGGATAACTGAAATGAAATAGAAATATATAATAAATATCTAAATACCTAGACAGCATTTAAATCCCTGAGTTGTATCTAAAGAACATACTACTGTATAAACCTTTACATAGTAAAGAGCATGACATGAATGTACCAATATGAATGTACAGTGTCTGAGTGACTGTTACAGTTCAGACTTCAGTAGTTTGATTGAGACAGGCAGGAATGACTTCCTGTGTCTTTCAGTGGTGCATCGTGGGAGTCGGAGTCTGTTGCTGAACAAGCTCCTGTAGCTGGTAGGTACAGTGTGGAGTGGGTGGGAGGGACAGTCCAGTATGGTCTTTATTTTGGACAACATCCTCCTCTGACACACCTCTGTCAGAGAGTCCAGTTCCTCTCCCACAACATGGCCGCCTTCCTGATGATTCTGTTGAGTCTGTTTATGTCCCTCACCCTCAGACTGCTGCCCCAGCAGACAACAGCATACATGATGGCACTGGCCAACACAGACTCATAGAACATCCTCAGCGTTGTCCTGCAGATGTTGAAGGACCTCAGCTGCCTCAGAAAGTAGAGGCGACTCTGGCCCTTCCTGTCCACGTTCTTACTTCAGTCCAGTTTGTGGTCCAAGTACATTCCCAGGTATTTGTACTCCTCCACCACCTCCACCCTTTGATGCTGGTAGGGGTCACTGGAGCCTTTGTCCTCCTCAGATCCACCACTAGTTCCTTTGTCTTTGTCACATTGAGCAGTAGGTGGTTGCTCTCGCTCCAGGTGACAAAGTTATCCACCACGGACCTGTACTCCCTCTCATCACCACATCCAACCACTGCAGAGTCATCAGAGAATTTCTGGAGGTGGCAGGTCTCTGTGCGGTAGTGTATAAGTCTGTGGTGTAGAGAGTGAAGAGGAAGGGAGAGAGGACGGTTCCCTGTGGAGCCCCGGTGTGGCTGATCAGTCTGATTGATAAATTAATTACATTAATTAAATTAAATTAATAATTAAATTAATTAATTTTAATTGACGACATCATATTTTCACAGAAAAATATAATTTTACTTAATTTAAATCATTTTTTTCACTAATTTCTACAATTAGTATAATTAGTAATTAATTAGTAATTGGTAATAAATAGTCCAATATATTAATCATACATTTTCCAATAGGCCACACTCCTGTCCCCTAAACACATTACAGAAACTTACAGGCTGAATCATTTAGCCATGTGACTATCATGGTGCTGAACATGGTTATGTTGTGATAAATATGGTTTCTTTTTGAGCCTTTTGTGTTTTGTTTTGTTTTCATGAATGTGTGTGTACATATCTGTGTGTCTGTGTATAAGCCCACTTATTGTGGTTACATGGGCTATATCATGTTCCCAGCTCAACAGTGGTGCATATTGATTATAAGAGATCTCTCACCTCCAGCTCTCACACACACATGCTACTCGCAGCATGTGTGTGGGTGGGTGGCGCCAAGGGAACCTAGAGTGAAAGACAGTCCAGACAACAACCTCCCAGGTTCTTCATTTTCTAATATTCAGCAGATTTGCCATTGACTTCTTTGCCTGATGGCCAAACAGCAGGAAGGTTCGCTGTGTGTTGATGATATTGAAGACTTGAAAATAACATTGGTTTATCACCAGTTTCCAAGCTGGTGGAGAGCAAAAGTCAAGATGAGCATGCAACTTATGCAAGAAAGACCCCTTTATGATCACACAGCTGGTCAAGAATGCTCTCCAGGATGTTCCGTAGGCGTGTATTTTTTCTTGTCAATGATCAAGGGCAGATTTCAACCTCAAAGGATCCAGCTCAAGATGTCTCTAAATCTCACAAAAGCAATGGCCACATTGCACTGAAAGTTAAGCTGTTCTAAGTGATGAACCAAAAATTCTATTATCTCTCATTATCTACTACTATTACGATGATAGACAAAGAAAAATTGTGAACAAAAAAAGAGGAGCAGCTGGCTTTTTGTGGCTTAGGCATGTATTGCTGCCAGTGGCACCGGGACCGTGACATTAATGATTTCAACAGGATGAATGCAAAGGTGTTGAGGAGCATTCTGTGTGGTTTGAAGACAAATTCTTCATTGGATGACATTTCATTTTGCAGCAGGACAGCAATGCAAAACATACGGCCAAAGCAGGCAAACAGCTTGTCGGGGAGAAGAGGTGGAATGACCCCAAATGGCCGAGTCAATCACCTGAATCTGTCAGCCGAGCTGTAGTCCAACACAAAAGGGAGAGTTGTAGAGGTGGCTTCTCTAAAGAGCATCACCACCTGAACCTATTTATTGGTGAAATTCAAGTTGAGGCAAATGAAAAAGAGAGAATCAGTCAGTCTGTTCAAGTGAGTGCTGACAGAGCTCCGTCATCCCCACCACATAATCTTCTCCATTTTCTGTCACTTCCTCTGTTACAGCACTGACAGGTTACACACAATTTAGACCTGCTAATTATTATTCACAGACAAATTCACACCCACTCCTATACATATCCACACCTGAATGTTTCCTGCATGTTTTACCTATTAGTTTGGTTTTCTTGTTAGCAGTACCAACTGTGAAGCAACTCTTCATGAAGAAACTCTTTTAGCCGAAAAAAAAACATCTGCAAATAAATTAAATGTGTTTCCTCACCTTGGCAGGTACCAGGATGTATCACAAGCCTTGCAACAAAGGAAGGATTTTTTACTATAAAGAGCCAAAGTGCCGCTGAACTTGAGAATGTTTGAATTGCTTCATGGCCAATACAGACAGAGAGAAAGGGAGAGAGTGGTGACCAACAGTTTGGTGTTTAATGCACTAGTACAAGGCCCCTTGTGCAGAATTAACAGCAACTCAGCCTTTCTGTTACCAGCTGGTCAGTTGTCTACAGCGCCTTGGAGGAATTTTAGTCCATTCTTCTGTAGAGAACCGCTTTAGTTCTAAAATGTTGGGAGGGTTTTCCTCACATAAACTACTTGCTTCGGGTGCTTCGACACCATTTCTATTGCATGAAGCTCAGGCCATTCCAAAACATTAAGTTTGTTCTTGGTGTACTCGGGGTTGTCGTCTCACCAGATGATCCAGTGTCATAATAGAATTCTGCTTTGATGTGGTGGTCACTGTGGTCCTTTGTGACCTCTCGGACTACTATAAGTTATCTAGAGCATTTCTAAAAGGTACAAAAAAACTTTTAAGCAGCACTGTATGTACTTTTTCTTTCTACAACTTGCAATCTGTCATAATTCTGCTTTACATTTACAGCAACTCCCTGTCAGTTCCACATGGTGCAATTAAACAGAGCACAAACACCCGGTCTGATAATTAGGTTCAGCACAGACTGAAGCGTGCACATCGGTTCGTCTGCTGCTCTCTGTCTTAATTTCTTCAGATCAGCTTGATTATTTGCTGAAAGCTGACAAGCACATGCTAGTATTGACAACCAAGCAAAATGTAAACTACATATGCTACTGCATGTCTGTTCAGCCCCAAACATGAAGTTCCAGGAGGAGTTTGTTTTTTGTTTTACTGTCCAAAAATAAGTACATATATTTTCCATATTCACATGGAAGACATCAAGTGAATATTTTTCATTTAAATGCCACAAGGAAGAATTTCACCATGCAGTAAGTCATTCTTGGCCTTAAGTTTTCAGCTCTACAACCCTCCAAGGTAAAGTACAAGTAGATGACAGGTTAATAAGGCTCTTTGTATGTGAAACAGAAAGTTGTCTGTAGGAAGAGATGTAAATATGAAGCAGCTCCGGCAGACTGTATGCAGTCACCAGAGTCACAAACAAAAATCCTGAGTGTGAATAACCACAGCAACTCTACAATGAGAGAAGTTACAGCAGTATGTATGACAGTGGGGCCTGTCCACATCACATACTGTCACCGTGTGTGGATGGATATCTCCAGTGAGGAGTGCATGATGGGAGAAACATATCGGTCTGCTGACAGAAAGAGAATTATTCAGTATTTTTATTTTTTTATTTTTTCATGGCACAGCATGACGTTATCACCCTCAGGGCACAACACTCACACCATCACATGCTTTAAAAACAAAAAAAAAACAAAAAAAAAAAACGAAAAACAGGTGAGCGGAAAAAAGGAACAAGGATACTTGTGTGGAGCAGCATTCAATCCAAGGTGATGGATCCAGCTGTTGTTCCTCATACACGTCAAATCGCCTTGAAGCCCCAGGACTACTGAAAACCCCCGCAGGCCCAGTCCTGGGTCTGTTCACGGCTTGCCTCAGCCACTCCCTCCCTAAAAAGAAAAAAAAAGGACAACAATACTAGACTTCTTCCTCCCCCCCTCCAGAGTACTGATTTCACTTTCACGTCCATTATGCATGAATGTCAATAGATGCAGTGAATCAATGCTAAACAGAATAATAAATCATGTATTCCACGGGTTCTTCCTGCCTTAAAGCAATGCAGGAGAGAGAATTGAATGCCACAGCCTGCCTGGCAAAACAAGTTCTTTTGGTGGGAGGAGGATTCTGCTTTGTTTTTGTAAGAAACATTAACGCTTTTTTAGTTGGTCTGCAGCCATCGTGTGCTTTTCTAGTGTGTTAAAAATACTTTAAATTATAGCTGCAGCTATTAGAAGTGACTGTCTCGGGCACATACCACTGACAAATAATAACAGAACACATGCATGTCTCTGTCTTCTTCTGCATTTACATTCAGAAACTTCAAATGATGAGGGCGTTGGCGCCTGTGTAGTTCTGAGCGCACATCTGTTTCACTGACAATCAGAAAGCAGAGAAGAAAGGGGAGATGGAGAGGAGTGGGTGGAGGATGAGCTGGGAGGGGTTGGGGTGTAGGAGAAGAAATACCCGCCGGCTGACTGCTACTATCATGGGAGTTCAACAAAGTTGCAGCACGGCCCTCCAGCTGGAGTTCAGGTGCAGAAGGAGAAGCATATGTGAGTTTGTGTGTGTCTTTTTGGGCTAGTTTGGAGCTGATTTTTTACTGTTGTACATGCCAGCATCTGGGTGTGGACGCACTGGCTGCTGTCTTTGTCTGGAGACCCGTCACGAGCAGTGGCAGGTGTGAGCTGTGGACCACAAATGAGGCCACTGACTGACAGCTCGTTTCTGTGGCCGTGTGTGCCCCAGTTTACCCTCCCCTCCGCTATCAGACTTCAAGCCCCCTTTTCACTGTGATGGACAATGTGTCCTACTTCCTCGCAACACTCGACTGCTGTATAATTAAATGTCAAATAACCGTTACCCATCACTCTTTCCAAGAATTTATTATTTGGGGAAAATAGAGCACTAAATTGGAGATAGAGAAACTTCAAACTTATTTGCAGTCAGCGCTTTTTTTATTATTGACTGAAATATTGCAGACAATTAGATTGCTGCAGGCATTTCTTGCAAAGTTAGTGTCAATCTAAAAGTCCAAAAGAAAGCATACATTTTTGTTTGCAATGTCTGTATGTATGTCACATCGTAATCTTAATTTTAGATGTTTTGTCACGTGATCTTCAAAATCATCACCCATCAGACCTCAAGAGTTTGTTTTTTGTTTTGTTTTTTATTCCTGAAGTTATTTTATGTACACTATAATTAAAAGTTTGGCAATATTTTTTAAAAAATATATTTGGACAAGAAATTGTGTATTTAATCAAAACTAAAGTCTTGTTTGCCTGGGGAAAGCAAAGCAAGTAACATTACTTTAAAAAAAGTTTGCTTTTTTTTTTTCCAAATGTAGCTGCCAGCTGTTTCTAAACAGAGTTAAAAGTAGCAAGATGCTAAAAATGCGAATGTTCTTTGTAGGCTGCTGTAGCTTATATTTATTCTCACAGGATACATTATACAGTGGGTACGGAAAGTATTCAGACCCCTTTAAATGTTTCACTCTTTGTTATATTGCAGCCATATTGACAGAAAAGCACTGAATTGTTGACATTTTTGCAGATTTATTAAAAAAGAAAAAGTGAAATATCACATGGTCATAAGTATTCAGAGCCTTTGCTCAATATTTAGAAGAAGCACCTGCAGTGATGGTTGACCTTCCACAACTTTCTCCCATCTCCTGACTGCATCTCTGCAGCTCAGCCACAGTGATCTTTGGGTTCTTCTTTACCTCTCTCACCAAGGCTCTTCTCCACCAATTCAGGCCTTTCCTTTGACCTAATGAGGCTCTAACATGCACTGAGGTCTTATACAGACAGGTGTGTATCTTTCCTAATCAAGTCCAATCAGTACCATTAAACACAGCTGGACTGAATTGAAGGTGCAGAACCATCTGAAGGATGATCAGGAGAAAAGGACGCACCTGAGTTCAATGTATGAGAGTCACAGGAAAGACTCTGAATACTTACGACCATGTCATATTTCCCTTTTTCTTTTTTAATACATCTGCAAAAATGTCAACAATTCCATGTTTGTCTGTCAGTATGGGGTGCTGTGTGCACATTAATGAGGAAAAAATGAACTTAAACGATTTATGCAAATGGCTGCATATTAACAATACATTAATCAATAGTAATAGTAAGTGTAGTTTTAAAACTTGCTACCAAAGGCTCCATATAGGATTTGTTAAAATAACATGTGTTCATTGATTGATGCGTGATCAGATCGTAACATGATTAAAAGTGTGACTGTACAGTTTAGGGGCTGATTTATATTCTGTTTCAGTTCTTGTATCAGGTCTTGCTTATGCCCCGTCCTGATCCTAATGCAGATAAATAGCTCGCTAACTTATGTAGCCATTAACCACTGAGGTTGATCTGACCACTAATTTGTCACCCATAATGTCATGAATATGTTGGATGAAGTCCAAGTTAAGTCCATGTTCATGTGAGTGGTATTTAGATTCTCCTTTGGATAGAGGGCTAGACCTATGGGGATATAGGGATATGAAAAATTTCCCAGCATTCACCAGCAACATGGATACAAAGGATTTTTTAATTACTGGAATTATTGTTCTATTTTACATGTATTCTTGTCGCCCAATAGTTACAGCCCTGTACTTCAAAGAAACACTTTTCTTTTTAAAGTCACATTTCAAAGTTTTCTAACATTAATGTTACATCACTCAGCCCTTGAAGATATTGTTTCCTTTCATTTCTGATTTCTGTGTTTTTTTTGCAGACAAACACAAAAGCTGCCTATAACCCACACAACTGAGATTACCACAGTTGGCGTTGGCATCTTTGAAGTTCAACATTCGCTAACAAACATTTATTATTGCAGCAGCTAGAGATGACATTTGATGATTATAGTTGCGGTGTCTCATTTTCTTCTGATAATATTCTCACCCCTATAGCTACTCTTGTTTCAAAGGGTAGTGGTAGAAGCAGCAGGCACAGGGGTAAGACTGAAAAATGGGATTGGCCCTTAGCTTGACGCTTGTTATTTATAACTTCAAAAATACTCTCTGAGAAGATACGATGGCTGCTGGTCCAGAGTTGTAGAGTCACCTTGTAAGTGTCAGAAGTGTGAACTAAATCTGAGTCAGGCCCAGTGTAGGCCACTTGATATAATGCCACCCCCTCTACTTTCTGTCTCTATCTTTCACTGTTTAAAAAAAAGGCAAACTGAAAAAAAAACACTTTTTAACAAAAAACAAATCACATTTTCACCCATAATTTAAGTTAATAACACAATTTCACACATATACATATGTATATGTATATATATATATATATTTACCCGATTTTCTCTGAGGGACCTTCCCAAAGGGATTAATAAAGTATATTCTATTCTATTCTATTCTATTGATTTCAACCCACCTCTCGGACACACAGGAATATAACGGCAGCCGATAAGAGATTAGACCCAGGTGTATCAATCACCAGTCACACCCCGCCACACCAAAGGGGGGCACCTCCCACTGAAGTCGGAACCAGAGAACACCAGCATACAAACACACAGTAGAAATAATTCCCCCCAAAAACCCAAACCCATAACATCCTATGTCTTTTCAGGGTGTGTCAGGGAACCGACTAAAAAAAAACCTGAAAACAGCTGAACAGATTTCAATCATAAGTTACTTTACACATTTGAACACATAGTGTTGCTTGCAGTTTAAAACATTGTAAGATAAGATAAGATAAGATAAGATAAGATAAGATAAAACTTTATTAATCCCGAAGGAAATTCTTGTGCCAGAGGTATCAAGTTACATTAAATGCAGTTAAGTACAGAGTATCAGAGTATAAGTGTCACTATAATCCAAAATAAGAGTACAGTACGCGGTATGAGCACAATATATGATACATGGATACAATATGGCGATGTAAGGTGCTAAGTAAACATAATATAGACCAGTGGAGGGAATGACAGTGATGCCTGACATGATTATCTAGCGCTTCTCCCTACAGAAAGGGGAGGAGTTATACAGTCTGATGGCCACGGGCAGGAAGGACCTCCTGTGGCGTTCTGTGCTGCTCCTCGGTAGTCTCAGTCTACCGCTGAATGTGCTCCTGTAGGACAGCAGTGTGTCGTGCAGGGGGTGAGACGTGTTGTTACGAATACTGAGGAGTTTCCTCAGTATCCTCCTCTCCGTCACCTCCACCACAGACTCCAGCTCCACTCCCAGCACCGAGCCAGCCTTCCTAATGAGCTTGTTGAGTCTGTTGGTGTCGGCCGTCTTCATCCTGCTGCCCCAGCACACTACAGCGTAGAAGATGACGCTGGAGACCACCGAGTGGTAAAACATCTGCAGCATGGTCTGGCAGACGTTAAAGGACCTGAGTCTCCTCAGTAGATACAGGCGACTCTGTCCCTTCCTGTATATTGCCTCTGCATTTGTGGACCAGTCCAGTTTGTGGTCAATGTGGACACCCAGGTATTTGTAGCTGTCCACAATGTCCACGTTGGTACCCTTGATGCTGACCGGGTTTGGGAGTGTCTGGTGCTTCCTGAAGTCCAGTAGCAAAGCAGCATGACAACTCAAAGACCCTGGAGAATAGTGTGTTATCATTCAGCCATCCAAACAGGCAACTTTATATGCAATTTTTCATTCTGAGAATATCATTATTAGCACAAGAAAGGAGACACAAATTGGGCTAAATCCCTTGCCTCCTCTCCAGAGGACTAAAATGCATGACAAAAAAAAATGTATTGTTAGACACTATCGTTATTCTCCTTCCTCTCCATGGCTGTCTTTCGTGTTAAAAGGGATCTCCTTTTACACAACATAACTATTGTGAATTCAGAGCACATCTTTTTCACAAAAGCCTCATGGCTGTGGTCTCTCTTAATGCAAAACATGTGTCACCGTCCACTTATGTTATAAGCAAACACAATCATCTCTCAGAAGCTTTACATTTTTAATGATGCGCATCCTGAGTTTTCTCCTCAGCTTTTAATTTGTTCAAGAGTCTTTAGAGAAGACATCTGATTGGAAAGAGATGGCGTTCTTTGAAAATTGGTGGGTAAAATCCAAGAACATGCACAAATGTATGGCTCATGCCATAATGGAAAGATTATGATTGATAAGCTAAAAAAATAGACGATTCATCCATTATTTCATGAACCATTTTTTTTAATGGCATCTTAGCAGTAAGGTCATTCTGGTACCACTTTGATACAGAATGCAGATATAGCTCCTGGTCATACTTCTGCCTCTACAGGTGTCACTACTAGTAAATCCCTGCTAGCAACTCTTTTCTTTGAGGCCGACATGGGATGCACTGGTATATCTACCAATCGTTTTTTGGCCCTCTAAACTCAAACATATCTTTTAAGTACACCCACAGGTGGTTTAGTTCAGTGGAGGTTGACTCTGTATCGATGTTCAATGGTAAGGTGAGTAACACAAGCTCTGCTATCATTGGAGCTGATAGAGCCACCTGATTGGTTAAAACTTCAGAGATAGCAACACAATCCATATTTCTGTGTAGATCAAGGCAACATTTTGGTGAAACTGTATTGATAAAAAGTATTAAATAAGGACAAACATTGTAGAAATGTAGTGGACTGGTTGAGGTTTATATCTGTGGATGCTCTCATTCATCCAGGTCATAGTAATTTCCAAGAGGCTGCCTCGATTTAAACTCTTGGAAATGTTTGAGGTTTAGTTAGTGGCAGGTGCCGGTGCCTAATGACAGTATAAATCTGTAGATGAAGCCACTGTGAGGTCACCTGTAGGTTTCTGAAGTGCTGTTTTGAATCCCTGTTAGAGGCTCTGAGAGTCTCTGACCATCTCCATTTTGTTGTTGGCAATGTTAACTCCAAACACAGGCAAAGAGGTAGAGTGCATGTAGAGCAATGGCAGGCTTGTGCTGTGATTTGGCACACAACTGTCACTCAAAGCTGTCATGCTCATAATTATGCATAATTTTAAGTCCTAATGGACTTAAGAACATCTCAATAGACACCACGGTCATTTCTGAACCAGGCTGTGAGGATTGACTCCCTTTTGGAGCCAGCACCTAGCAGCTGCAAGATAAACTGCAACTTCTAACACCACTGCATCGGCTTCATTTCTCACCCCTAGAGGTTGCCGCTTGGATAAACCAGAGACATAGTTGGTGTCATCTAAGAACTCACTGGTGATTCTAATACAGTTTTTGAGATGGCTCCCTTGCTGTTTATTTTTATAGAGGCCTAGTCTTGTTGGCCCAAAATAATGGCGAGACGTACCTCTAACTAACAGAGACAGGGGTTGATGTGTGATATGTAGCAGCTGTGCACTAAAACCTGAGCTGACCAGCTGATGTTACAATGATAAAACTTTCTGTTTCTTTCATTAAGACTCCCATGTTGGTATTTAGCTTCGCATCATTGATACCATTTGTTTATGGCACTTCCTGAATCCTTATTACATGAGGGAAAATGGAGAGAGCAGATGGTGGTTTGTGAACCAGGCCAAACATACAACAGACCATTAAGATAGAAAGAGGTTTGGTTGGTGATAAAAAAGCAACTGTAACTATGCTATACAATGTTTCAGGGGGTTGTTTCACAATGAATACATCTATGAACAGTACACGCAGGTGGAAAATGATCAAAATTCTTTGCTTAGCTCTGGTATGCGAAACACGTTTTCCCACACTCTGCAGCATGGCATTCACGCACAACCACACACACACAAGCCGGAGCTTAATCAATTGAAAGAAAATGCCATTCCCTGTCTAATTGAAAGTAAGCAGATGCCTGTGGGCTTTCATAAAGGAAATTCAACATCAGGTGCTGAGACATTTTTGAAGAAATTTCCCATCAGGATTTCAAAGAGAAATGTGAACAAATCTCAGTTCCGTTAGATCGGACACGGGCAGCCCTGCACCGGAGAGGGAGCCTCCGATCGATACTAAAACAGTGAGAACAAGTCCAGGCCAAGACACGAGAGAGCGATAATGAGAGAGGAGAGAAAGAGGTACGGGGGAGAGAAGGCATAGATGGAGTGGGGGGGGGGGCTGATTGTGCTGTGCGACACAATCAGCATTAAAACCCAGTGAAAAAAAACATGCAGTGAAAGGATTAAAAAAAAAGCAGGCATGGGTCAGTAACATTTAGCCTTTAATTTATGTGAAAATAAGTTGATTTCCTTAAATCCTGATAAGCATAGCCAGATTCAGTCTAATTAAAGACAGAATTGGAAAAGCAGGGGGGAAAACATGCGGCTACAGACAGCCTACAGGGTGTGCTCCACTGCACTCTCTTTCGCCTGGAAGCTTTAACAAGTTTGGCCTTTGATCGTTACTCGGCCTTATATCTAAGCTCGCAGCTGTGGTGGGGGTAGTTCTTGGAGCAGTACACAGCTTATTAGATTTTGCAGGAGGAAGCACTCTACTCTCCCTGAAAAATGACGATTAAATCGTCCTGCAGGAAAGGCTTGAATTGCCCCTCAATTGATGGTGGTTACACAGCCGGGAGTACATAGCATGTCTCTGGCACAATGCATGCAGTATCACTATGGATGGGTCCCTTATGGGCAAGCTAATGTGGCTTCTTATCAACATTTGATCCAAATTGCATCATGTTCTTTTAATGAGGTTGCACTTCAGCTTAGGGGTGTGTTTTCCCCATCGACTGGAATAATAAATCAGGCACAGGAGTGTGTATGTGATGTAAGGTGTAGTGTACAAATTTACAGGTATTGGTTGGCGTACATGATTCTATATTATTTGTGTTTGGAAAAGACATGTTCTTGCAAATGTGTGCTGCATGGGTTATTTATCACAGAATTACCCTCCAGCTGAAGGAAGTTGCATCAACCTTTGAGGCTCAGGTCAACCCAAAGCACTGCAGAGATGTGGGACTCTGCACCCTGAGATGATCGGAAACATCCTTCTCAGCACCTTTGTGAATATTATTATCAATATTAAAGGATAATTTAAGTTTATTTCAATCTGCCCCCTTTTTTTGTTCTATAAAAATAGAGCACCGGTTTTCATAATTTGCAGAGAGTAACTGCCTGGAGCATGTGTATTTAACCAGAATATAAGTAGAGGCGAATGTAGAACATTTTGCATATTGTGGGACCAAACAGCCTTTGTGTTTCCTTTATTTATTTTTTTTGGAACAATTCAGGTTAAAGCAGTTCTCGTGATACAAGTGGAATCTGTCCAGCATCAACTGCTCATGCTGCCTTTTCCTGCCGCTTTATGTCTTTATGTTGTCAGAGGTAAAGCAAAATTAAATGGTCACTAGGCAAAATGAATTGACTCACGTTGGCTCCTATTGGATAATCTGTCCAATTCATTTAGCTCAGACTTGCCATAAAGAGGAGATGGAAAAAACTCATAGGTTTGCTTGTGGAGCTCGGGATGGGTTTGCACCATTTAAGGTGGCACCTGCTGTCACACACATCCTTGCACATTTGGTTGATGGGTGCCCGCTCCAAAAATTACATTATCATCAGCGGCAACATTTCTTCATACAGCAACACAAGCTACTCTTCTCGTATACCTTATGCAACTCTAGAAGAAATGAAGGATGAGGCCTGTGTTTACCTTCTGATCACCTGGTGTTTGATATAAGCTGAAATAAAGATGCGTCCGTGCGCTGTGTCATCTCTCTGTCTGAACATAAATGTATACCATTAGGGACGTGCTTTAATGTCATTCAATTGCTGCAAATGACAGAGGACAGAAAAATACTTTACAGTAAACAGATCTGATGTTTATGAAAAATAAAAACATCAGTAGCTGTGGTAGAGTTCTGCACTTATGAGGACCGCCGTGTACCACATGATTTAACTGCGCAGTGTCTGCGTGACAGCTCCCCTATCTGAGGTGAAGATTTGTCATACGCTTACGGTGCTTACATATTTGTGCCTTGTCTCTCGCTCTGTCACTATTTATTTCCACTATTTAAAAGGGAGGTTCTATGCTAATTTTTACTGTGCTGCAGTGAGATCCCGGCACAAACAAAAATGTAGGCACGTTTTAACTTATTATGTTCTCCTGGGCAGGATGGACCTTTAGCCTCATAAACATGGCAGGTCGGAATGAACAAGATTTATCCTGTAACAGCATTTAAATCATGAAAACAAAGTCATAAAGTGTCCAGAAATGTATTTTATATACTCCCACTTCTAGCCTCATTTAGCCCCCTTTTAAAAAAAGACACATGGTTGGACAACCACACCATGCCAACATCGGGCTGTTCGTTCTTCAGGAGGATTTATGCCTGAAGCTTTTTTGGCATTACTTTGCATTGGAGATAAAGAATTGGCTGCTGGAAGGAGTGCAAACAGTAAACACAAAACCAAGCAAACAGATTTGAGATTCAATGCGTAACACCATGTGCTGAAAAAAACACCCCCATCTTGATGTTTTAGCTCATCTTCAAAAGGTGTATGTGCATGTAAAATTTACATTTGCATGCATGTGTGTGCACGCCCGTGGGTGTGTGTGTGTGTGTGTGTGTGTATGCTTGAATTCAGGCCATGTGTTTGTACATATTTATTTGTGTACTAAAATATGTTGTAACATTATCATTCTGCAACACCTTTTCATTCCACTTGACAGAAGTAGCTAAATGGTGCAGGGGGCCCTGGAGCATAAAATGCATTTACAGATGGAGGCAAGTGACAATAAATCAGCTATAAATAATATTAAATTCCTACACCCTCCATTAAATACCACAGGCTGTATACTAGCAGAAGAAAAAGTACAAAAAAAATAGATGTGGCATTATTCTGCTTGTAAACCATCCACTCAGTGAGACACTCAGCGCATACATACTGTATGTGCACCACAACGCTAAGCCACACATGCTAAGATTTTCTAAAAATAAGGACAACTCTGCATTGACAGCACACACACACACACACACACCCTTCAAACTTTGTCTGCGAAGTCTCTCTTGGTCCTGGCTAAATATGATGGCTTCCAGTATGGGATAAACTTTCCCCAACACAGCAGATGGTCATGATTTACATCTAAAACAACAGCCTTAACTACTGCTGCAACAGCACTCAAGCTAAAATGGCATCCCTTTCCCCAAGCCTTCAGCCATGCCCCGAAGGAAGAATGCACACACACATCTGTTACTGACCTGCAAGCTGGCTAATGAGGAGCGGGCGCCGGACACTCACAGCTTGGTACAAGCAGGCGTGTACTGCATGTGTGTGTGTGCATGTAAGAATACAGAGTGGATGCTGGGAGAAGGCAGAACACAGAGAGCTGATGTCACACAGTAGAATCTTAAAAGAGGAGGAAAACATTTCAAGCAAGCTTGTGATGTCTTCACTGCAGAAATTAAAACATGAAGAAAATTAGACAAGAATTGTGATGGCAGCTCAAAAAGTGACTACACACATTTGCTCAGCAGAAAAGGCTTCAATAAAGAGCTCTCGCTTTTCTCTTAATTAATGTTATCGCAGGAAAGAGCCATGAGATTTTCAAAATGCCACAAAAGTAAAAGGAGGGCTGTTGTTTGAATCTGTCGGGTAGTGTTTTAGGTTCTGGTGTATCTTGAGAATGGAGCTTCGTTTTCTTGGCAGTGTTAACTGCATCATTGCTTTTGCACAATTAAAATGTGCACCATAGTCACTGGATAAATATTAATGCATGCTGCTAAAGTAGTGGCCAATGGCTGTATGCTACTTTTTTATCATGCATTATGGAATACATTGAGTCCACTGCATAGGGTTTAATGATTCTCACTACACTACTAAGACAACACTACAACCCGACAAACACACTATGTAGTTCAATATACAGTAAGTAGAGGGGTGACTTCTGGAATTGTCTATATACTGTTTATCAAACTGGCGTTGTTAGCACCAGGAAGGAAGCATAAAGTAGGTTTATCTTAGAAACAGAGAAGAAAAAGTCCCACAAATTATAATTTTCCAGAAACTTCGTACAACAAACTACAGATAACATGGTAGCTGGTCAACATGTAGCACTTCATTTTCCTGAAATATGCTGCAGTTACAGACAAAGACTGCAAGTCAGTCCACAGGAAGGTTGCGGAACTTCACCTTAAAAGCTGAAAAACACAACAATAAAAGTGGCTCTAAAAGGGGATATTTCTCTGTGGGTTTATCACTGCTGACCTCTTTCACTTCTTTGTTACAAACAGCAATCCGATGCATTAATGTACAGAAAACTATATTTTTACTCATAGGTGGCAGGGTCAACACCATCAAACACTGTTACTTCATGTGCTCTCTGACAGCATAAAAGCACACGTGCATGCAAACACATGAAGTCTAACACAGAAAGGTCAGAGAGGTTTTGTTTTTGTCGTGAGTGATGTCAATGCGCTGTCACCCTGAGCCATTCTGAAAGTGGTGTGATACTGAGCCTCTCTGTTTTAGTGACACTTTGGTCCCGAAAGAGCCCTCAGGCTCTCAGGCTGAAAATGTATCTCTCTGTATCCAACCTACAGCTTGCCAGGACAGTTCTGTCTGGAGGCACTTAGGGGGCAGAGAAGGGGACATCTCTCTCTCTTTTCTCGTAGTTTTGTATCTTTCCTTATAACCACAGAGAAAAGTCTACAAAAATATAATCGTTGAGATAAAACTTAGACATGGGAAACATTAGACTTCATGTTGAATGTCTTTTCAAGGGGTGTCACTTACACCACTACCTTTTTAAAAGGCCATCTATGATCTGCTTCTGTATGATTACCCTATTGAGGATGTACAGACATGTGTCAGAGCCCATTATATACAGAGGGTGGCTTTCTGTTCATTGGAAAATGTGACATAGTAACATGCTATCCATTAAATCCATCTGAAAAAAGCCTGCATGCTGTAGCAATGCTTCAGTTGCACTGACTCATTACCATTAGTTACTAGATGGTCCAGTATGTATTTATATACAACTTAATGTGTACATATTGCGTAGGTATGTATGTTCAATGTAGCAGAAGGGTCTATTTTGACACAAGCCACATTGACAGATGTGCTGCTCTGGCCATAAAGAGAGAAAATGTGGCCGTCAATTTTGGAGTAGGCGAATATCATATCAACCAATTGCACCATGATAACATGGTAATGCAGCAAAGTAGATTGTATATATTTTTTTAATGGAAATTCCACCTACTACTGATGGCACCATACTAATTTAGTATAGGTGCTGCAGTTTACAGTAAAGTGACAACTGCATGCACTGTCTCCTAGACAAATTACAGTCTACCTGGAAGTGCGCACACATCAATTATTCCTGGCATCCCGCCTTCTACACGCCCACATTCAACCACAAATGGACAATGCAAAGCACCTCATAAATATTAATGAGCCGTCTGATCAATGGATCTTTATGGTGAATTCTGGTAACGCCTGACACAAAGAATAACTCCTGACAGAAAAAACTGAAATGGTTGTGGAACTTGAGATTTTGGTTAGAAAGCATATTTGCTTTGTTTGGTTTCCATATCAGCAGGATGGCAATCAGTTCATGTTTGATAGATGTCAGAGCTCATAACGAGAGAGAATGCGAAGTGTGGACATGCGAGAGCTTCCACTGGCTTATTTTCCGACATTCCTAATTTACACAGCCCATATGTGCAGGTGGTGAAGATGCAGAAGGCGGTGAGTGAAGGAAGGTGTGTGTGTGTGTGTGTGTGTGTGAGAGGCAGCCATTCTGAGCTGTCTACAGCATTACCGTATGTGTGCCTGACAGCAGAGAGGTGTTCACTGCAGGCATTTTACACATAAAATGACATGAACACTAATTTGTTGATATATGAACAGTAATATATCTTGTTTAATGTGATAATGGTTTTCCCATGATGATAATTTCATTAGTTAGCCTGTTGTTGTGGTTGTTACCTGTATCATTAGAAGCAGTATGGCGGAAGTGAAGCTAGAGTTTAGTGCTAGAGAAGAAACAAAATGTATCTGCTTCTTCCTGGCATGACATAGGTTTCTGAAGCACTATCTTTGTTTATTTATATCTGGCTGTAAATTAAGTGGCAACCTCTGGGGCTCAGACTTGAAGCCCATGCCAAAATGTCAATCAATGTCATTTCTCATAAACTCCCATGTTAAAATGGCCGGCTTCACAGCAGAAATGAACATGTTTACAGCCTCGTACAAAAAACCATTCTGGTCTCAAATGATAAGTTCCCTTCCAGTGTTTGTACAGGGGATACTTTGTCCGTATTTGGTGGACTGTAACGCTGCCAATAAGGTGGTGGTCAGAGTGTCCCTGAGCCTCCCACCGAACCTCAAAACGGTTTAAATGAATGAATGTCACAGATGCTTTGTCCACAGTTTTTACTTTCAGTGCTTATAGTGTTTATTTCTGTAAAGGCTGCTATTTTAGTATTGAACCCACCACCCTAGAGGCCATTGCAGTTTTTGGCACGTCTAAACTGGCGCTATTTTTCCAGCCTTGGATTATGCTGCTAAGCATTATCCATAGTTATTCTATTGCAAATCTCAAAATGTGTAACCTTACCCTTACCTGTAATTACACATTGGACAATGCACAGGCTAAATTCTATTCTTAAGTAAGTTCATTAGTTGTGTAGCTCCCACAGGTAAACGTCATTGTATTGATGTAAGCTAGCTAGTAACAGCTGGTCTGTAACCTACCAACACTACGTACATACAGGAACTGACTCACAAGGCAACATGTTCACGAACACATATGCTTAATTAAAACAACAGAAAAAAAGTGTCTTCATATAAATCTTGACTCAGTACTTTAAGTATCAACACAACCAGTTTTGGTCTAATCAGACTGGAATATCTCTCTGTTTCAAAGTCCATTAAACTTAAAAAAAATAAACTCTTGTGTGCTCATACACAGTATGTACATATTGTATTATGTAGGTGTTGACAGGCAGACGCCCTAAGGGAAATAACAATACACCGAACACATAATAAGTGAAGCTTTGACTTCACTTAGAAGCAGCAGCATTAACACCTCTGCCCACTGGTCGACAACATGTAAATACGCTATGAATTAAAGTGGAAATTAAGCATGTAGGGGACATGAGCTAATTTACAGCAACTTATAACCAACTGTATAAAAGAGACAGTGTGAGTGGATGGATTACAGCAATATGTTGCCTTTAGTTCTGCAGTGCCTCTAAGATACAGTGTCAGCTAGGTGGGGCCATGCTAGCTTCAATGGGAGAAGTGATCACTAGGGTCTAGTTCTTAGGGAAAGAAATGAACTCTCGTCAAGCATTGATCTGTCCATGTGACATAAATGTATTCAAAATTGCGCCTAACACTACAAAAAGCACTAATATCCATCCACACACACACACACACACACTTTCTGTGTAACACAAAAATGCACACATGCAGCTTCATGGCCCATGATGGAGCTGCTCTTTTATAACACAATTCATGTTCTTATCATCTCTACAGAAGATTCTGTTACACTTCATAATTCCAAGATATCTTTTTATGTTGACTGTTGCCACGGGTTAAACGGATTAGAATTGGTCGCTTGAGAATTAAGTTGCAGGATATAGATGACCATCAGTGTAGCAGGCTAGCAAGAAGAGAGGGTTTTTTATGTTAAACTGTAGCTATTGATATTCATCTCACATTTTTGCACTTAGTCCTTCACTCCCACTTGATTTGCATTAACATCGTTTAAAACGGAGGGAGAGGGAACTCTCAGAGGAGTAAGTTGCACTCGACTACACGATCACTGTGACTTAACATGTACTTTTTCTCCGCTCAGGCGTGAAGGGCACGACGATTTGACAGAATTAAAACAGAGGATGGCTGGAATAAAAGCAAGGCAGGCACTCTCCTCACTTCAAATTAACCAAACTCAACATCAACAGATGAAGGTTTTAGGTGCTCTGATGACACAAGGCTTCTTCCACAAGGTGCCCTTTCTCATAACCTTTAGAGAGACTGCTTTTTATTTAGTTTTCTTTTACTAAGGACTATACTGGAAAACAATCTTCCAATGTTGGACTCCAAATGCTGCAGAGATTTAAGTACTGTATGTGCTTTTTGCTTTACTGTGCACATCAGCTGTGGAAAGCCTGCAGATCAGCAAAGAACTTGCTGATTTTTTGTTACGTGGGAGTCGATCATGGTTTGCTGGTTGCACTGAAGAGTGCAGAAGTTTTTGTTTTTGAGAGGTTTGTTTGTGCAAACTGGAAATTTAGGTAAGTTTCTGGAAACATGCAGAATAAATTTGAGTGGATATGGCAATTTAAGGTCTCCAGGTGCTCCAGCTTCCTCCCACATTCTAAAGACGTGCAGGTTAATTGGTGACTCTAAATTGCCTGTAGGTGAGTGTGAGTGTGAATGGGTTTGTCTGTGTGTTGCCCTCTGATGGACTGGTGACCTGTCCGGTGTGTAGCCCGCCTCTCACCCATGGTTAGCTAGGATAGCAGAGTGAAGCAGGATTCAGTTATTCTGCCCCTCACCTGTGGAACAGCCTTACTGAACACCTGAGGTCTGCTCAGACAGTCACTCTATTTAAGTCAGGCCTGAAAACACATTTGTTTACTGCAGCGTTCTCCTAATTTCTTGACTGACTTATGTAAAGCACTCTGAATTGCCTTGTGTATGAATGGTGCTATAAAGCTTGCCTTGCCTTGCCTAGGCTCCAGCACCTCGTGACCCTGCACTGCAGGACAAAGCGGGTTCATATAATGGATGGCGATTTAAGTTTTTACTGTTATAACATACCGTATTTTCCGGACTATAGGTCGCACCGGAGTATACGTCGCACCAGCCAAAAAATGCGTAATGAAGAAGAAAAAACCATAGATAAGTCGCACCTGACTATTAGTCGCACCAGCGGGCCAGTGTAAGTCACTACGTTTTTAGCGTAATGTTGTCTCATAAATTCCTTTTAACTTAAGTGGTACGGCTGCAGGGTATTGAGAGTGAGACACACGCATTTCAAGTTCTTACACGGAGAAATTAGCTTCACCGCACAGAAATTCCTATAAACATCCTGTAAATGAGTAAAAGGCAGACTGTGCGCTAAAGCTGTCTGGAATTAGCAACCTGTCGGCCTATCGACTCAGCTGCAAGCACACGTTCCATGAACGTGCACTCCACCTATGCTCGGAATGCGAAGTGTGGACAAGCTGGAGGTGGAAGAGAACAGCTACCATTATATTTGTAATGGGAAGTCAGGATGCAAGGTTAACTAATTGTATATTTTTTCATATATAAGTCACACCTGAGTATAAGTCGCATACCCAGCCAAAGGATGAAAATATGGAAAATATGGTAAGTATTTATTGATTAAACTGTACATTACAAGTGCATTCAAGGATTACTGGAAAATTCTAAATCTTCTAATTTACAATTACCTAACAAAAAAAGGGGCGTGTGGTGAATGTGTGGACTGCAGGTGAAATGGGCTTAATGGGAAACCATCTTAGCTGCAAAAACAATCCAGGTCTCTTTGCTCAAATGCAGATCCCCTGGGCTCTGAAATGTGCATTCAGGATAATTTCTTAGCAGTTATGGTGACCAGGCCAATATTTTTTGGGTTATGTCTGATAAAGTACATCATTTTTCTCATTCAGGAGACATATTTTAGACATGGCATGGACTTGATGGAAAATATTAGTAACTACAAATCTGAGCTTAATAAAATCATAGCAGTTACTTTTAAATATGTGAAAAAAAAAATATTTTCTGTTAGGCAAAAGAAAAAGAAAAACCTCATATAGTCTGCGTGTTTCTTTTTAAAAGCTGAAACAAAGAGAAGATGGTCAGGCAGCTCAAACACAGTAACATTCCCCACATGAAAATAACCAAGTCCAATGTGACAGTTTAATGAGGTAGGAAGCAATTCACATATCACATATATGTGCATGTATATATATATATCACACTGTGCAAATGTGGGTATAATCAGCATTTAGTTTATTTAGGTGGTTGTCATTTGCAGATGGCTCAGTCAGGGGATGAAGGGAGACCAGACCTTTCAGAAGAGACTTTGGGCCGGTGGTGAAATGCTAATACATGGACATGAGAAATGTCAAATCCAATTTCATCTCATTGCGAAGCGTAAATAACCTCTCAGAGCTGGATCACAGGACTGTTGGGTGAATATTGGAATTTCATCAATATTGCACAGCACCTTTTAGGATTACACTTCTGTAACATGCTAAAAAGTAATTTTCTGTTCTACACAATGAAGCTACATGGGGTTTTCAGGATGAGATGTTCCAACACTTACAACAACAGGCACAACTGTAACACAACCAGAGACAGGCACACCAAAAGCTACATTTGTTTGTCCTTTTTTTGAGGAAATTACGATCACAACAGCATAATTATTGTGTCTGCAGCACCACTGTTTAGATGGCTTCTAGACTCCTAGTGTTACCATAGGATCAGATTTGTTACTGGACACTAATGACTACCCGAGTGCTTCCTTTATCTAACTCTCATTTGTGATGATTTTTTTATTTTATTTTTTCCCACTTCCATCATATTTTAGTCACTGTGGGCTCATTTTTCACTTCCACATAAAGTGCTGCTCCTCTACCGAAACACAGTGGAGAAAATCAAACCTGTCAGTTATAAAGAAATGAATCATTAAAAATAATAGTCAAGGCTAAATTACTTTGATAAATCTTGCTATAGAATCTCTACAAACCATTTTTTTCACTTTATTCTGCACATCAACTGCAGCAGGCATACAAATCTGCCAAAAACCATGTTACTAAATGTTATATTTAATACATTCTCAGGCAAAGTAATTTCCAAACTAAACTGACTCTTCATAAATCTTTCAAATGTAACACACTGCACATTTTCAGATCAATATCATTATCACAATTCATCATAAAACTATGTAAAAGGACACAATGATACAACGTGTCTGTTTTGTATTATGTGTTATTTTTGTATTGTATTATCTGTATTCAGTTTTATTCAAGTTCATATCTGAACTGGCCTGAATCTGGGCATGTCCAGATGGGTTCATAATACCCTTCAGATGTCTTTGACCTGCCCTATCTACAGTCTGAATGTTGTGAAGACAGCAGCATCTGACCTCACACCTGGACTTTTTTTAGTACATTTCTCTCTTAACAGGCTGCTCCAGGGCAGCCTTTGTCAGATGAATTGATATCTTCAAAAATAACTTACTCCTTTGCCTTGTCTATTTCTGTGTGTGTGTGCTGGTCATAGAGCAGGAAAGTGTTTGCTTTGATGGAAGCGTGCTTGTTTTTGTTTTCTTTGTTATCCTCATGAGGTGGACACCAATGAGATGGTCTCTGGTGTTACCAGCTTTTGCATCTTTTTCAGAGTCTATTAGAAATGACAGTTTCAGAGGTTTAGAAAACAACCATTGTGAGGTAAATGTAGCGACTGACTTCTGCATCATGTTCTCACCAGAAAATAGTCATAGTGTAAATATTTTAGTCCCTCAAAAAGTTAAGTTTTTATGAATAGCAAGACCATGGTAGCTGAAAATGACAGGGAATGGACTTCCTTGTTAATTGAGCTTAATTATAAGAATGTGTGTTTTAAGGCAAACCAGGATATTTGTCTATTGGCACATGGGGAAAAAAAATAACAAAAAGCCTCTTAATTTATACTGTATATGTTAGAAAATAGATTTTTCTTAGTTACATTTAATTAACAATACACGAGGAGATAAACTTAAGATAGCACATATCTACCCACAGCTTAGTTCTGCTTAGTCAGACATTCCTAAAGTATGCAACCAACATCAGCAGGAGACTTCTAAAACAAGTCATGTTTGAACTTTAAAATATTATGAAAAAATTAAAATTATATGGCTACCCTATCCTCAATAGGAAAGCACAAAACGATGTCTTTGAAAATCAAAAATGTCTGTGTTTTTCTCCAGCTGCATCTCTACATGTTCATAGGGACAAGAACTTGACTTTATGGTAGCCAAAAATGGCAATCCCTGAACAGGTTGCCATTTTTTTTTCTGAATGTGTTGCAATAACATGTTTCACATATGACTTATTGATTTCTGCCAAGCTGAGTGTTATTACAGTCATTACAATCCTCGGTTCAACCTCCAACTGCTTCCCTGTGAAAAGATGGTGAAACAGCACTCACATCATGTCTAACAGACTTTAAAAGCCTATTAGCATTCACCATGCCATTACATTGCACTAGAAACAAAGCTAAAGTTGAATCCAAACTACACTATAAAACCACACATACAGCCTTTCAAAATAAAACTACAAAAAATATATAACAATGCCTGTTAGCATGACAAACATGAAAAACACAGGACAACATATCAGGAGGCGGCTCAGACAGAACCAATGGACCGTGTAATGCACTCTGCCACATGTTACAGGAAGAGGTTCTCTTGGTCTACACGTTTGCTGCAGGCAAGGACAGAGAGGGCGCAACCTTTGGCATGACGCACCACATTACAGTGTCACGGCCAGTCACACTCCATCTCCTCTGGGTGTGTCGCAGCAAGACACAGTCTGTGTGGTGTCTCGTGGGCGATAGACTGTGAATACTGCCCCACAAACATGAGCAATATACTGCTTCTAATTAAGCAGTTCATTAATTCATTTGTGTCATATTATGTGACGTGACTGTGCCCTCTACTGCTAAAGTAACTTCCTGGTGGACTCACCTGAGGGGAATGTGAATTAACATTGTGTGCTAATCAGGCAACCAAATGATGGAGCATTTCCATTTGAAGTGTTATTTATTTTGTAAAGTAAAAGTGTAAAAGAGGTAAAATGTAAATATAAAATCTGTCTCTAGTGAAACACAACTATTAAAACACTCCTGTGGGGTGTTACGCAGCATTTAGCAACCACCCAAGCTGTCAGACAGAAATATTTTCTAAAACTTGTTACAGCTAAAAACAAAGAGTTAATGACTTCCTTTATTTCACTCCTCAGATTTGTCATTTATTTTAATAATCTAGAGGGGGAGGAAGTGTAAGTCTCATATTTTCCCAAAAACACTTATTATATGGGATTTATTGTGGTATCATTTACAAGGTGGACCTATTGTGTAAAATTAGTGTATACAAATACAAAGACAGCTCTTCAACTGCTGATGTAAAAGTGTTGATATTTCAGAGAAGTGACAGTGAGATCAAAATAACGTTTTCTTATTGCACCTCACCCCCACTTTTTTCCCTCCATGCACTGGGTGTAAAGCAGGCTCACAGTGTCAATGGGCCATCGGCCCGTCACAGGGCCACCGCAGACACGCTCACATATGGGAGTCCACAGAGACCAACACAGAGTGCTGGAGGGCAAGTCTGCCAAAACAAAAATAGAACAATCTTGGACAATCTGCATATGGGCACCAGAGTCTGTGTGCCTGATAAAAATCTGCAAATAAACTTTTACGGAAAGGCATTTTGCCTTTATATGCCTTTATATATATATATATATATATATATATATAAATTCTTACCATATAGCATATACAACACACTGTAACTCCAAGTCAGTCACACTGTGAAATCAGCCTGTCCAGTCCAACACTGATTGTGAATCAGTTTCTGCTGCTGTTGTGCAAATGGAACAGACAATGGGTGGAAATGAGGAAGTTATCAAGACAGCCCTATAAAGGAGAGGTTCTGCAGGTGCTGACCACAGACCATTTCTCTGCTCTCATCCTTTCTGCCTGATGTTTGATCACTTTTGCATTTTTTCAGTGCTCTCACCCCTAGAGGTAGCATGAGGCGGTGTCTACAACACACACAAGCTGCTCAGGTAGTGATTTCATCCAGGATGGCACATCAATGAGAGCTGTGGCAAGAAGGTTTGCTGTGTCTGTCAGCACAGTGTCCAGAGCATGGAGGAGATACCAGGAGACAGGCCAGTACACCAGGAGACGTGGAGGGGGCCGTAGGACAACAACCCAGCAGCAGGACCACTACCTACTCCTTATTTTAGTGCCCCCTATATTTTTTTGAGCAGTGTATGCTTTTTTGTATAACACACTGCTTCTTGTAGCAACATCTCTTTGCATGCAGTGTGGGTCAGAGCAAAGTTTGAAGGTTTAAGAAAATTTTGTCTAACTTCCATTTTATGTGTCATAGAATTTGTGTCTTTTCTATAAGTAACCATGCAATAAATGGTAAAAATGTCTACCTAGCCCCATTGGATTTAATGAATTAATAGCAGCATTCTGCAGCCTGTTATTTCTGAGTAACAGACCATGGCTTCAGTATGTCTCATATCATGAGTAAATTTCATGTTAAATTTGATATTTCTGTTAACTATGACTTGGTAATTAATAAGCTTTTGATGTGCTGGTGAGGTTCTTTTTTTTTTAAGCTAGTTAACTGTCATGTACCTTTAGAAACATGGTAATAATATGACCCAAACTATTGCTTTGAAGGCAAAATTCACAGCATCCCTAATTGCCTTTGGATAAAGAATATCATTAAAGCAGCATGCATAGCCTGGGGACTTCAGCCATCCCCACAGGGGTGATAAGTCAACAGTGACCACTCCCGCTCTCCAAATTTATCTGCCTGGCCCCACATGAAGTCATAACTCACGCTGCTTCTTCATTACCTTGGATCCAGTGTGCCTGGATGAGCTTTGTTCTGTAGAGGAAGGTGTCCATTAATCCCACACTGCTTTAATCTCCACTATCTTAATGACGCCACCAAGAAAGAAAGACAGAGACGGAGGAGTAGGTGAAGACAATAGTTTTTGTTCTCTTAAAACATGATGAACCTCTGGAAGCACTTCATCTTGTTATCTCACTTACTGCTTCCAATCAAAGCATTTGTAATGGAAGACTGGGCTTTAGCAATGGAATCAAATGGATTACGTACAAGACTGCAGCTTAAATGTTTTTGCTGAAAAGCTTTTTTCTTCTTTTTGTTTTGTTTAAATGGCTCAGGTAAACCACTTTCAGAAGGCTTAGTGAAGTTTATGGTCATGGTTCAGTAATGTTCACAACAGAAGGGCAGTCTATTAATAAGAAAGGTAAGGTTACATATTCTGGCCGTAAGAGCTGTTAGGCTGCAGTAAAAATAAGATTTATTTATGAACACAGACACAGAGGAGAGAGCAGTATGATTATTTTAAAAAAGTGTCAGAAATGCTCTTTTTCAATGGAAAACTACTACAAAAACAAGCTGTATCTGCCCTGCTGCGGTCATGTGAACATCAGTGTGTTCTTAACCTGCCCAGGTACTTTTGGTACAGGTTGTATTATTTGTATCATTATAAAATGGATAGTCTGTGTTGACATTGCTCATGCAGGCAGAAAGTCCTCCATGCAGCCTGTTCCCAGAGCTCCCAACTTATTTTGGGTGTTGAAATGTTTGTGCCATCCTCAGTATGTATTATGTCTAGTAGACTTGAAATTATAATGCAAGAGACTTGTAGTGTTTTTAAACAATTCCGTGTTCGTACATTCACATTTAGCTTGCCCTCATATGATCTAAAGCGATCACGTGTACATGGCCGAACTAAATTATTGATATCAAACTTTCCATTAGAAACTGAGGTGAAAAAAATATACCATATTTCATGTAACATTGCAAAACAGGCATATATACCCACGATATTTCCTGAGATGTAACTCAGATGTGTGACTTTAAATAGTCAAGGAGCACCTACAACTGAGAACGAGTGGACTAGTGAAAACCACATCCTCTTCTGACTACGGGTCGTGCAACAGGACAATTAGCACCTGTGATTCTAAAGGCGAGAGATGCTCAGGAATTATTGAAAAAACATGAAATTTCACCCAAACCAAATACTGTGTGGTTTCTAGTATTTGTGTAATTCTTGAGTAATTTCCAGCTGTGTTAAAGTCATATTGTTTTAATGCTGTTAAGCAGCATATGTAAAAGTCAGATAATCTTCACTCATGGGCTTTCAATGGAACATGACACTGCATGATAACAGATGTCAAGTCATTTTCTCCCAAATTGCAGATGCAGCTGTTAAAATGATTTGATACAACAGGAGGAGAAAACTGTAAATGACAAATGATGCATCATCATCTTCCAACCCCACAATCCCCTTTGTGTTTGGAGTGATTGTTGATATACCCATTGACATTCCCATGACTAACATCTTCCTTCTAAATGTGCCCAGCTGTTGCTTTTTTAATATGACCTGCCCCTGCGAGTTCCCATTAATTTCCTTCTTCATCTTCTGAACATATTCTGACTGACAGAAGCCTGCTGCCAAACCAACCACAATATATATATATATGAAAAAAGACATAAAACGTCATAGTTAGACCTCATCTCTCAAAGAGAAAAGGATAAGCTTTTACTCGGTTCAGCCCATTCCATTTTGTATTTCATTTCTGTAGCATGGAAATAGATGGAAGCAGCCATTCATTTTCATTTCTGATAACCGGATTCTCTAGAAATGGATTTCCTCCTAAAACTCTGTAAAAACTGTAAGCGTCCGCTCGCTGCTTAATTTGTTCTAAATCCGTTATAATGAAAAGCTTCTGACGTCACATATGCCACATTTAAAGTGGAGAAGATGATGCTGATGAGTGAAAAGGTTGATGTAAACTGTTTCTGACTAAAGGACTGGCTCACGTGTTGCTAAGAATAATTATGATTGCTATTCTAGATTTGATACCTCCCCCCACTAAAGCCACTGCAGCTTTCAGTGCTTCACACACCCGCAGAGCCAAACCCTCCCCTGTACCTTCTTGCACAGCACGACTCCTCTGTTTACTTTCCATTCGGCTCTGCCACCAAGCCTGATATCCTACAAGGGTAAACACAAGAGAAAGGTCAGGGAGGTATTGACAGGGCCATGCTTAGGATGGTGACATTTGAGCCCTAGAGTGTGTGTTTTATTAAGTGTTCAATATCTCCCGGACGTGACATGGGGAGTACATGTGGATCAGCGTTACATATCCAACACAGCAGGGTCAGATAATTTGCCAAAAGAGATTCACCTGCTATAGGACAGGCATGGTAGACCTTATGATTACTGTACAGATATTAGGTTTTGGTTGCTGAAGCGGATTGTTTCTGTACAGAACAGCATGGCGGTCACAAAGATAATCCTGTGGGCCAGCTCCTCTGCCAAGTCAATGACCTTTTGTGCCAGAGGACAGAGGACCCAAATGCAGGACTAAATTTAGTAACATGCAAAAATCCAACGTTTATTACTAACCGGGTTCGGTACACAGGTAAACACATCCTACCAGGCAACTGTACAGAGGGGGAAGCCAAAACAACAGGCGAGAGTATAAACCAGAACACAAATTTGAAACAAAGGCTTGAACACTCAAGAGTACACACAAGAACACACAAGACGCCCTGGGAGTGTAGCAAGACACATACACTATTTACACAAAGTGAAGGGAAGGCAATGAAGCACAGGTGACACACATTAGGGCGGGGCAGGTAATCAAGAAGGAGGGAGCCACAGGAGGAAGTAAAACACAAAATATTTCAAAATGAAACAAGAAATAACAAAAACAACCGGAGACAAAAATAACCAAAAAACAAAAATTTAACCAGAAAACGAGAACAACAAAACACAGGATCATGACATTTTGAGACCACTTTGGACATATGCGTTGCATAGCATGTTAACCAGCTAGTTGTGTCCTGTAATGCCAATTTGTACCACTAGATGAGTTTATGAGTTTATTTGACATATTGTCGGCTTTCAGTACAACAAGAGAGGAAGAGGTATTGAAGCAAGCTGTTTGTGTGTGTGTGTGTGTGTGTGTGTGCCTATAATACAGCAATCATCCCACAACCAGTCTGTGTGATGACCTGACAGATAAGCTTATGTTGCTGTGCAGTATGACCTGCAGTGGTGCATTAGTGTATTATGTTTACACTATGATATGAAAGTGATACTTTTATACCTAAATGGATCCTGTTCTTCTGCCATGATTTAACTATACATTGTGTTATCACAGCAGAGCTTCACTATCTCATGGATATGCATTTATTTTACAACTCATTTTAGTTTGGCTCTGGTTTCCTACAGTTGCTATTTTTTTCTGCTGTTAGTGTGTTTTAGGACTGAGGTCACACTAACAGCTGTCAGCTGAATTCAGGGAAATGGTGAGTCATACAAAATGGCATAAAAAGGCTTAAGCTATCTGATGCATTTCAAACACTGGATTTTGATATGAAAGCCTTTGAGTCACAAACAACAGAAAAATATGTATATTTTTAAAACTGAACAACTTCAATGCAGTGGGAGAATGGATGCACTCATTCCATTGGTGAAATTAAATCTAAAAGGACACTTCAATGGTGGCAGAGGCAAAAAGACAATTAAGGGCCAGATCATAGAAACTTTGTTACTTGCAATTTCTCATTAGGAACTTGTTTAAAGAAAAAAAAAAGCTGTTTCAGATAAGATAAGATAAGATAAGATAAGATAAAACTTTATTAATCCCGAAGGAAATTCTTGTGCCAGAGGTATCAAGTTACATTAAATGCAGTTAAGTACAGATTATAAGAGTATAAGTGTCACTAAAATCCAATCAGAGTACAGTACACAGTATGAGCACCATATATGATGCATGGATACAAATATAGACCAGTGGAGGGAATGACAGTGGTGCATGACATGATCATCTAGCTCTTCTCCCTACAGAAAGGGGAGGAGTTATACAGTCTAAGATAAGATAACATACGTAAGACTTATTTATGGTTATTTTTGTTACAGCAGCAGAACAAATACAAAGACTAAACTAGAAACAGATAAGTAACAAATAAGGTAGAATTAAAATATAATTCAAAATAAAATAATACAATCAAAATTCAGTGTTTATTTTTTGGACTTGAAAACAAATATTAATGCAACAGGTACAATGTTCTAGTAATGGCATTAATAGCAGGTTAAAATAAATGACTTAACCGTTAAAGGCAGTTGAAAGTCTTTGATTAGCTCATAGAAAAATGGCTAACTAGCCTATATTGTCCTTTGTGATTGTCATATTGATCTCTGGATCCACAAGGTTTGTTTTAAACCATCAATATATTCCTTGATTTCCCACTCTCTTCATGATTAGTAATAGACTGTTGTGTGTTACACAGTCAAATTACCAGTTTGGAATACAACAGTGTATTGGAGTCAGCTGACTTGATTATCTGCAGGGGCTCAGAGAGGAAAGATATTACATTTCTTATGCAGGCATCCACAGCATCAACAGAAGCCAGTGTGCTCTGGCAATAACAGAATGTGTTTCTTAACCAAGGGGGATTCAGAGGGTATCCAGAAATTCAAAAATTGAAAGACTTGTGTGTGAACACCATAAGAAGGCACATATTAAAGCCTGTAGGGCTGTGACAGAAATGGTAATCACAATTATTAAGATCACTATCCATGGTGATGATTCATTGATTGTAGTGACAAAAGGATTTTAATTGCAAGAACACACTGCTTTCACGGCCATGTTGCACTGTATTTGTGCTTATGTACATGTTTTCCATCAAAATAAAACTGGTCTTGGTTATTCACTTAAGTTCACTATAGTTAAACTGCACATTTCATTATGGACACTTACTGTGATGTGTCAGACATGCTACATTCACTCAGTCAGACATTACCTGGACAGTGCTGTTACTCATCCAGGATGCACAGTGTGGTTTATAGACCGATTGTTTTGCTTTGCTGTATTAGTGGAGCATGTGTATTTTCAATATTGCACAATAATGTTAGTTTATTCTTGGAAGGTCAAAACCATAATGAAACAACAGGTTGCATTGCTTTCTTTGAAACGTTCTCTCACTGTTCTGAACAGAAAATATCTAAAGGAAAATCTAAAGGATCTAAGTGTTCTTCCTTTATCAACTTTGCTTGTGTTTCTTTGATAAAGTCCACTTTAAGGTGAGCCAGAGACTTATTACAGGTCTTTATTCAAAAATTACAGGTCACCAAGGTTTACCAGTCATCAGCCGCCATTATTGAATGGAAGCTGAAATGAAACAGTCTCATAATATCGACTGTGTAAAATACCCTGCTTTATAAAGAACATCAAATGGACTGTTTGACAATGACCTCCACCGCCGGACCGGGTTTACTGTTAAAGTGCCTCAGTGAAATATTTCACTGTTAGAAATATCCATCCGTCCATTAACTATGACCACTTCAGTCTGCAGAAGGTCAGCATGGTTGAAGCCTGTCAGCCAATGCAATTGAGCTTTTCAGAGAAACGGTTTGATTAATACAACGACCACAAATATCCTCAGAACACAGAATAAAAGCCAGCCTTTTAATGCCTCGGTGCTTTGACAGATGATACGTTGTCATAAAACTCTCTTACATCCCTTTCTTTCATCTAAAGTGGTCTGTTTGACTGGGAGAAAGTCAAAGAGATGGAGGCTGGGGCTGTAGAGAGGTATAGCAAGTGTGTGGACGGTATCTTCTAGAAAGTGGAGAGGACGATTGATGACTTTTTGGGGAGCATGTCTGTCCTATTTCTACGATCTTATGAACACTTTTTTTTCAAATGTGGGTTATGATCATTATAATTATGAGTGGATTTTTTTTTAATTAACAGATGTCCTTGAACCAAGAAGAACAAGAACAAGAAGTTCTCACTGTGACCTAAGAAAGATATTTTTGATAATAACTATCATTCATGCACTAACTAGGATGAAAATTCTGATAAGCTCATAATGTTATAATCTTCTCTAAAACACTTTTATTGATTTATTTCCCTATATGCATAATTAAAAATCTTCATTATGTTACATGAGTCTGCACAGATATCAGTGAAAACTGCAGCTTAACCAGTTGGAGGGAAACACAACAGGCTGTAGTTAGATGGTAAGGAAAGGGTGTCATCCTTGTCTTTTTTGTTTGTATTTGTTCTTTCAAGTAGTGTAATAGGCACGTGCTACATGAGGGCAGCCATTATTCGCACAACTGAACAAGGTCACCTGTCAAAAAAATATAAACACACGCCATTTAAGCACTTAAACAGATGACCCTTGCTGTTGTTCTCCTGGTCAGAACAGACTTAAATGAAAAAGGGACATGTACCGAACCACCTCTGATGCTTTTTTTTCTTATATATCTGGTTGTTCTGCCTCTCTATCTTTATCCATTGACTCTGAAGGAGAATCCTCACTCTGCTCAGCTGGTGTGGGGAGATAATGTGTTATCATTCCTCAGATCCTCAGCCTCAGTCTCTGCTGGATTATCAAGTACAAGCACCAAAACACTGTGCGGCCTTGTTACATAAATCCACTTGATGGCCATCTACAATTTAATACGCAGAAATACAAATATAATATATTACCATATCTTAAGTGTTTATGCTGACTTTGGTTGTGCATGTGTGGAAAAAAAGTGTCAGTGCTTTTTATCTGCATGTTTCTTTTTTTAGTTAGTGTTATAGACTATAACTGCTGTGTATTCAAACTAAATGGAGCTTCATCCTTCATGAAGAAAACCATCCTGAGGCACATATCCACTTCTGTGGGAGGGATCTTCTTTAATAAACATTACAGAGAAGTTTTCTTTTCTATGCAGAATACATAGTATAAAGGACAGACTGTGCTGAGCAAAATATAGTGAAACCCATTCTCACCACTGTCTTCTTGCAGTTGTAATGTCTGGCAGTCAAATGAATACAGACTGTGAAAGGTTTTCAGCAGGAGGTGTCAGAAAGGTTACCACAGGGGTAACTGGCTTGTGGCGGCCAAGAGGTCATAGCGACGTCGCTTTGTGATATTTCAATAATGGCTCTTTGTAGACTTGTTTATGTTTTTAAAGATTTAAGGGATAGTGTTTGGGTGGATGCTTGAATCTGCACGATGTGTGACTTTTTAATACTGCGACTCAAACAGAAATTACTTAATTTTAGTCTAATCTGTTGCTAGTTCAGCTGAAGAAGCTATAGGTTTCCATTAATAGCAAAGGAAGTCAGGTTTTTGTAGTTCCTGGATTTCTGATGCTTCAGATGACTTTGTGGTCGAGTCTTGGTCAAGTCTCAAAGTGACACCCTGTGACTTTGTTTCTATGACAGTCATATGTGTCAAAATGTTTTCAGCCAGGAGGCAAAAGTGCCACGAAGTGATACTGCTTCCCTCCTTTGCCTGGGAAATGCTGTAATATACCTCTGTGGCCATCTTGGAACAATAGTTTTAGTATTTGTTCCATTTCTTTCTTGCCCTTTTAGATTATCTTTGGTGGGTAGTAGTCTGGTTGTTGCTGTGCTTTCGTCCCATTTCCCATTTCTCTGGTTGTATGTCTCTCAAAATGCATCCAACGGGAATCCACAGAGATGAAACTAGCTAGCCTAGCTGTTTGTAATAGCTTTTATTAAATGACCTATTAGTAAAACAGTTGCAACCTAATGGAATTTAGTAAAGAGTGCATTATCATCATATGTCATAATGACAATTTTATTCTAATTTGATCAGGACTAGTTTTCTGTATGTACACCAGTAAGTTATGGCACTGTGACAGTATCTACAGCACATGTGCAATTAACCAAATGATTCCAGAATTTAAATAATTTCTCCTTAAAATCTTTTTACTGCATCTCCTGAGGTCTGCCAAGGAAAGTAACAATTACTGCCATAGGAAACATCCGCTCATTCATAATAGTGTGGAAGAGAGTTGTAGGGGAGACTTGCCACCTAATACTGAAAAAAGGTGCCTCTTCGTCACAAGCATTAGTGTAGCCATGAGATTGGACTCTGTCCAGAGAATCATATTTATAGGAGGTGGTAGAGGAATTGGTGGACACTCCATGTTTTGTAGATTTCTGCTGAAAGCTGAAGGGAAATCTATCTATACTCAGTGCTCGCTCTGCTGAGCACTATGACAGAAAACGACATTACAGAGAGCAAGAAATGGACTAAATGGTCGTTAAACTGCAGATCATAAACCTCATCATCACCAGGCACTTATAAATGATCGTGTTATATACTATATATATATATATACACACACACATATATATCTGTGTTTCTCTGCAACATGCACATCTTAAAAATGAAACCTGATAGTGAAAAAAGAGAAAAGCGAGGCAGAGAAATGGATGGCAATGGAGAGAGAAACGGAGTGAGAGAGTGTGTTTTCCATCAGAGTCAACCTTGCCAGGCAATTTGGGCCCCATTTCAGAGGCCTAATGGGAGATGGACAGTGATGGACAGCGCGTGTGGGTTACTTATTAATCTGGGAGAGGCAATTGGAGAACCTCTATCGACCTGCAGTAAATTAAATAAGGCCTATCCTGAAATGGCATTATTCTCCCTCAACTGTGCCTCCGCTCCTCTCTCCTCTCTTGACCTGCTGCAAGGGATTAGAGCAAATAAAATGAGAAAATGTAGACACTGTGAAATGATGATGGATATTTACCACACATACAGTAAGACTACAGTGTGAGAGTCAGACTAATCATCCAATCACAAGGAAAGGCCAAAGCTTTCCACAGTATAAGAGGTTGAATGTCAGCCAGGGCTTCTGTTTTGTACCTATACTCAACAGTAAAATATGTTGTTTCAAAAGCTTTAGATATTCTTGTGATGAACCTTCAGTACAGCCTGCTCATGGCAGGACTACTTTTAAAAGGTACACAGGTGAGGAAGAGCAAGGACAAAGCTCTGCTTTATATGTACTGTATTACACCTTAAAATGTTCTGCAGTAAATGCTCTACTACACCAAGACGTTCCTCTCTCAGTTCTGGTCTCTGTGTAGGTGGGTGATAGGAGAGAATCATCCTGTTTTTGTCCATGCCACAAAACTTCAGTGTCGATCAAAGATATTCTAGGAGAGTCAACAAACTGGACAGGGAGTTTCACCAGCAGACTGCGTGACAGTGTTGCACTACCACAGACAGAATATGACTATGGATAAATTGTCTGTGATGTCACTAATGGGCTGTTTTGAGTCCCTGTTGGAGGTTGTTGCCATGTTGGCTGCATCTCTAAATTCTCAATACAAGCAAAGATGTGGAGTGAGAGTGGTGGGCAGGAAGTCAATGTGGGAAAGGTTTGCTCTGTGAATCATCGCCTGGCCTGTTACTGGAGGCCCCATAATTATGTGAAATCTTAAGCTGCCACTTGTGTTACTACAAGTTAATTAATAGTGCCTGTCAATCATTTGAGCTTATTGGAACAGATTACCTTGTTATCAATGGCCAGCTAACATCATGCCATCCATTTTTAGATTGATTAACTTTCAATGAACGTCAGAATGCTTTTCTTTTTGATGGGTTTGTTTTATATGGGTTGAAAAGAGGCAGCTCTACATGTTATTGTCATCCTGTCAGCATGATAGTTATATTTATCAACTGATGACAACAATAAAAAGAAAACATCAGTGCATGCTCTTTGGCAAAAGAAAAATGAGCAGATAGTATGAGTAGTGAGAGACAAACAAAAGCGCTACTGTCCTGAGCAAAATGAACATATCACTGTGCTGTTCATATTTGAATGGTGTCTTTATAACCGAAGAGGCATGTGTTCTTTATAATGCTCATAAGATAAGTTTAAAGTAGACTATTTGAGGACCTCTGTGAATTGGTGAACCTTTAGCTTGTGATAGCATTTAACCATACAGTTTTTCTGCCATGTCTATGAACTTTCAATTTCACACAGGGGCATTTCAATGCCAAGTGCTCTTAAGATTTTTTTCTGACTTCTTACATATTTTTTTATTTTAATAACTTTAGTGCTAATCCTTCTGAATAAAACTCTCTTCACTCCACCAGATGAACCAGATATGACAATATGACTGTGAAGAGAGGACTGAGAAAATAGCTCTGCAGGAGTCACCTTGTCTCCAATAATAGGCCCAGCTCTCTTCTACATCCATCAGTCTACTGTCAGTTATTTAGGACAACTTTACCCTGAAGTCTGCATAAGACCTGTGGGTACCAGATACTTTGACTCTGCTCCTTTATGCCCCTCTTAACCTTATGCAAACTCACTCTTTCAGAAATAACTCACTGTACTTCGAAAACATTACCCGGAGGTGACTGAAAGGTCCACTCTGTGTCTAATTCCTAAGCAATGTGACAGATAATGGCGATAAAGTAAAGGGCATGTATGTGGAGGAAGCAGACTAATGTCATATAAATATGTATGGGTTTATTTGCAATTTAATCATTGTGTGGATGTCCCATCAGTTTGTTGTGTCCACATGAAGTTGTCCACAAGGCTAATTGCTGCAAAGACATAAAATATATGTCTTTAAAAACTATAAAAACAAGCAAATGTGCATGGAAATTTTGCTAAATCCTTTATTGTTCCCCTTTCCAGTGAGCGTGTATGACACTGAGGCAGACCTAAACACAATAACAATGCTAACATGTTTCTGTAGCTGCCTAATGTCCAAATACATTGAGAGTAGCTTTCACATGTGGATCTGTTGTTTACACATTTCCCATTTATTATTTATTATTATAAGCAGTCATGCATTGTGTTCTGATGTGTATTGTTGTGTTTGAAGAGATGAAGTTGCTGAGGACTTCTGTGTGCAAATGAGCAGCCGACTGTCCAACAAAAATTGCTGAACACACACACACACCAGCACCTATAGTGCAATGGTTTAAATAACAACCTGGTGGTGCAACAATATAAAGTATATGTGTCAGGGTTTTGAGATGCAGAGCATGAGGCAGAGTAGAATTCAGAAAGACAAATCTTTTATTTCAGGCAATGTTCAGCATGCAGGAGGTCAGTCCAGGAAGGCAAAAGTACAAATAAGGGCGAGGCTAAGACAAGGTCAAGAACAAGCTACGATCGTGCAAAAAACTCGAAAAACAAAACATTAAAAACCAAGAACTAAACAAAGGACTCGAAAAATATTACGACCAGGAATGGCTGAACTCTTGGCACACACTACAATACAGGGTAACTCACAAGACGCTCTAGCAGGGAGTGCAGGGAAACACAAGGACTAAATACACAAGGGCAGGAGAGACAATGGGACACAGGTGAGACACACGAGGGCGGGGCAAGCATTCAACAGGAAGAAGACACAGGAGAAAGTTAAACACTCACACAGATGCACAAGGGAACACAACCTTCAAATTAACAGGAAACATTAACAGGAAAAACTTACAATTCAATGAATTCCAATAATGCTGAATACCAATGTACAAAAGGGTCACACAGGACACAAGAACAACCAGCCAAAACCACTGGACGACAAGAGAACAGTTAAACACACCAAACTAACCAAGAAACAAGCACAAAATCAGAACACAAAACACAGGGTCATGACAATAAGAGTGACCTGAAAGAGAGAGGTTAAACAAACAGTCTTAAAGTACAAGAGCTGGACCTGTTATTAGCCATCTATGAGGCCTGAAGTGTCTACTGACATAATGTCAGATGCATTGTTCATTGCTATTATCATCAACGTGCTATTGTACAGGATCAGGGGGCATCTGGGAACCGCTGGTCAACTCTGTTTAAGTGCTGAGACAGTGATGAGTAGCTACTGAGTGATAATCAGAGACAGGAAAGAGTTCCACATAATGCTGACAAGCACTGTCAAGTTTCTGCTGTGTTTCCCATTATGTCATTTAAGTGAGTGAGATCATTACAGACTTTTGCAGGTCTGTGTGTAGCTCCAAAATCCTTTCAGAGCACCTTCCAGTGGCTAGCAAGTAAACTAATAATTACTGTCAAGGAAAATTATAATGGTGTTGTAGATTGTGGAGGATGGTGAAAAAAAACACCCTGTGAGACATTTCAATCAGGAGAGACTAAGGTGATTGGATGAGGAGAAAATATTTAGTGAAGTACAAAGACTGTATGAAATGTGCTTTGGCGTTCTAGACCCTGATGCAATGACCAACATCCAGAAAAAAAGGGAGGAAAGGACAGGAGGGGAGGACGCTTAATCAGGAATCCCCCCGGGTCTAGGTAGTGAAGGAGCTGGAAAGCAGGGGATAGGAGGCCTTGCACTATTGTGAAACTGGTGGTGCTTGGGGTGGAGGAGGGTTGCCAAAGTCGATCTGAAGGACAGCTGGAGAAGAGACGAAAACTTTTAAATGCGTTTGCTTAGCTGCGATTGGGCAAGAGAGGGACAGATTGACAGCTGATTGGTGGGGGAGGTGCTTTATTTTACCCTCTGATTAAAGTGAGAGGTTAGAGAGAGAGAGAGAGATGAAAAAGTGAAAAAGTGAAAGGTAGTCTTCCTGATTGAACTTGTGCTAAGAGCTTCATTTCTGTACAGTAGTTCAGAGAACTGGAAAGTTTCCCAAATGTGACTGTGAATTGACTTTTATGACCTAGAAGACAGTGACTGATTTATGAAGTTTATATGAAACACATGCTAAATTGTATTCAGGAAACTAAGAAGTCTGTAAACTTGAGTATTGAATGTTGAAATAATATGTGTAGGAACACAGAAAAAAGGGACAAGGTCTGTTATAATTTAACCGATAATCTTAATCTGAACCAAACCAAATAGTTTTAATCCTTACCAAACAGTATCTAAAAACACAGGTAGAGAAAGGGTAATGTTCTAATATCACTTTTGTCTTTGTCAATATCATTGCCAGCCTTAAACTACCTCACTCATTTTAACAAAAGAATTAACACTTGTACAATGTACAAAACTCTAACGCCTTGTGGATCGAAGCCGGACACACTAACAAAGAAAAGTTATGAGTGTAGCTACAGTTATATGCCAGGTGCAGAAGGCACCGCCTGCATTCGTGGGTCTAGCGCTTACATAATGTAACCATTACTCTACACTGTCTCACACAGCCTTCATATTTTCTTCAGACTAATGGGGGGAAAAGTCAAATACTTGCACTTCTTGCTATTACTTTAAAATGAGGCAGACCTAGGTCACACAAAAAAACACAAGCCATTTTCTAAAGTGGATTCTAGATAAGAGCATAACAGCAGTGATTTACGCTGCCTGTACCAAGGCAGGGTGGGCTGCTTCCTAATCACTGGCCGTGCAAAAAAGTACACACAAATTTGTGTTCCGCGGGGAGCAGTGGTCAAGGCTGTAGAATCCATTAGAAGTGTATGCTGGTGTGAAATACAACTAAAAGCTAAATAACGACCAAATGACTGTTATGTGGTCATAGATTTTGGTATGAAGCATCAGTAATGTACGCATTAGCAAGCTTACAGTCATTCCACTGGCCTGTGGATGAGGGATAAGCCAGGTGACGACGCATCCTCTTGTTGGGACTTGAAAAAAAATAAGGTCAGCAAATAGTTGAACATCTGGTCAAGAGGCTCTGAAGACCCTGGGGATGAATTAGGAAGCAATTATGGAGAGAGAAAAAGTTCTGCTGTCAAAGGTGATATATATTCTTGTGCTGTGTCGGAACAGTGTCCATCAACACTCTGTTGAGTGAGTGAGTGACTGACGTGTTTAGCATGGGGGAGATTTATGAGGAAAGATGAGGAGATACGGAATGCAACTGCCCCCCCACACACCCACCCCATCAGCATTGTCATTAGCACCACTAACAAACTCCTCTGGGTGTGAGAGGCCTACTCAGCTGGTCTCCCCGAAGATCCATTACTAGAGCATTATCCATGCAAGACGAGAACTGCAAAAATGCACTGAGTATGTGTGTGTGTGTGTGGGTGTGTGTATTCAGACTTGTTGTTATTATGGCAGTTTCTTGCTGCATGGCCATGAGCAAACCTGCCCCTATATAAGAATGTCCATTTTAATAACTCAACACCATGCAAAATCCCACTTGCATGGATATGAACGCACGCACTTACACAATTTCAAACAGGGGGATGGCACAAAAGCCAAGGTCCTTATAGAGACCAAAGTGTCTGTCTAATGGAAAAACCATTTTCTTAAGTGCTTTGTTTGCTGCACCATCTGCGTTATTTGCACAGTAATTGCTTCCGTAGTCTGCAGGTTAGAATTTGCAACCTCCAGGGCAGTGTAAATAATGGGGGAAATCATAATAGTCTTTTATCTCTTGCAAATGCACACAAAAGTGTGTGGATTTAATGAAAATCAATGTTGTATTAGGCATTAATGTTCTGCAGATGTGAACTTCAGAGGTCCTGCTTTTTTTAATGTTCTCTCTTTGTTTTATTTAATTCACTCTCTCTCTGTGTGACCACTGTTAGTGCACTCTGACATAATGAAAGCTGTAAATGATTTACATTTGACCTGCCAATCAGAGAGAGCGCCGTGCAAACCTTGTGACCGTATGTTGACAAGTTGGAAAATAAAAGCGGTATTATGAAATTAGTGACGCAGTGAGTGTCTGTTGGTTTAACAACAAAACAAAAACAAACAAACTATCACTTGAGGATAACTTTAAGCTGGAAATATTTTTAACTGTAGAGATTTTGGGACATGGTGATATCTCATCTAGGCCATCTCCATTCCATCAAATCCGGCAGAATGCTGTAGTTGTGACACACTGGAATAGGAGATGTTGGAGTAATCCAATAAAGCATTAGTGAACCATTAGGAGGGTGCTTCCTGGCTTTGGAGGGACACACAGAGCCTTGTTTAGCCTAATAGAGCATCCCTGTTAGAGTTTATTTATGGCAGCAAGATGTCAAACCACTTAGAGGTGGAATGTTGCCTGTCCATTAAGGCTGCTGTCCAATGGGAAGCTTCAAAGAGAAGATCTTAGGTCTTGGCCTTCGTCCAATCTTCTTGTCTGTACCTCTTTTTCAAATACGCTGCAGCCCTTTTCACTGCAGCTTAGAATCAGGACATGTACATGAGACAAAGAAGGGGTATTTGTTTCATTTTAAGCAAGATTTCATATTGAGGACGTATGTCTGCTAAACACCCACATTAGGTCCATTTGTTTCAGACAGCTGTCACATGTTAATTTATGGTTGTCACCATCAGCAGAGGCTCCAGGCTGCAGTCGTATTTTAGAAATTCACCATTAAACCACAGATTTAAGGATAAACGGCTGAATGAATGGATGTCTCAGGTTGCTGACTCACTTAGCTGTCACCCAATAAAAAGGGTACATTATGTAAATACATTAAAACATTAATACATTCAAACTTTTGTTTAATTAGGCCAATTATTAAGAGCCGTCTGATATAGAAGTAATAACTGTGGACAATTAGTGGGTGAAATTCAGAAATATGAAAAAATGACTGAAATAAAAATTAAAGCTCATAAAGTGCCCATTTTACACAGTTCATCGTAGATAACTGCATATTTTTTTACTTTTTGACTTTGAATATGTGAAAATAATGTGGTCAGAACCACTTCTATCTACATGTCTGAAATCAAAATGAACACTGTTATGACAGTGGGACATAGGGAGCTGCAGTTTCTGATAGATTCCTTAAGCCATCTATCATTAGGCATCAACATAACTTTGTTATGTTGATGTACCATGTAGATTTGGTAAGCTTCACAGTGTCTGAAAACAAAAGTAAAGAGGGTCCAACAAAGGGTGCAGACTCCAATTATGTAGGTTAAAGTCTAGGGTTGCAATAACGCCTCTGTCCTCTTTGCACTGTACGAGGACTTTGTGCACACAAACAACATGTCAGTTTGAAAAAAATGCTGCCAATCAGCCAGTTCTGTCATTTAGGTGCCCACAGTCATGCTACGTCAGACCTGAGACATGCAACTGAAAGACACTTGATGCTCTGACTGAACTGTCAGAGTGCAGTGAGGAGAAAAAATATATAAAAAAGACTGACTCCTGTTCTGCATCTTTAGCCATTGTGTGTCCAGCAGCCTGTGTGATTCTAAATCAGTGGAGTCCCCCTATTAGTTTAAAATAGATTTTTCACAGATAAGTTGGCAGTTCATACCAGCTGAAAAATCTGTTAACGTAACACATTTGTTCATCTTCAGCCAATTTTGCGCCTTATTTACTCACTTTGTGCAGCAGACCAAAACCACAGAGGCTACTGGCTTTATTCAGCACCCCCTTATAACTGATAAGCTTCATGAGCCCTTGTCACATCAGAACACTTCCTTCTTTGCCTCACTGATTTCCTGAGCTTGTTTGATCTCAACATAGTGCTTTGATATCATCATGCACGCAGGAAAGGGGCGGTGGAGGAGGGGGTATATTTGCAGGACAGGTTTGTCAAGCACAATCAGCAGCAAACAGTGATCATCGGCTGTCTCCGAAGCTGTTGCTGTTGATTTACTGACAGCTGTGATTAAATGATGACAAGGATTTCAGCCAAACAAATAATCCAAGAGATTTCACCACCACCTCCTCTCCTCTCCTCAGGCCGACCTGTGATCCATATTGACACTAACTGTGTCCAGTAGCTTTGCGTTTCTCTCTCTCTGTATCTTTCTGCAGGTCTCTCTCCCTCCAGATCAGCATGCTGAACAGCATCCGGCCCTCTGACAAACCCAGTGTCTACTGTCAACACGTGCCTATGTCCATGTAGTGCTAGTATAATTAAGTTGAACAACATCAGCTAAAAAACAAATAAATACAATACATAGTTTTTCAGCATTCCAATTATAACAACCTGTCATGTTTGTCCGCTGCAGTGTATGATGTTTATTGCAAGCATGTTCCTCCTCTCTCTCTCTCTCTCTCTCTCCTTCATCCTCTCTGTCCTGTCTACCTCCTCTTCCCCTCCTGTACCTGGCCAACTGTCAACTGGAAGGTTACCTCTTATGAGCCAGGTGCTGATCGAGGTTTCTTCCTGTTAAAAGGGAGTTTTTTCTGCCACTGTCTGCTTGCTCGGGGGGTTCAGGCTCTAGGTTTCTGTAAAGCACCTAGAGACAAATTTGATTGTAAAAAGTGCTGTATAAATAAAATTGAAATTATTTTTTTTTACTTAAACTGCACATTTTAAAAACAATGTATTCAAATTAAAATATCAACTTTGACCCTAGAATCTGTTTTTCATTCAAAAAAATCATGTTGAAATTATGTACAATTTAGTGTGAGGCAACAAATGCAGGACATCTCAATCAAAACGTTTGCTGCGTTGAACAATTAAGTTCTTGTAATAGGCTCAGTGCCTGCAAGACCTGACCCACTAATTACTGCTACTGTGAATACCAGATCTTTAAGATGAAGATAAATCTCTCTTGAATGCCTGCAGATAATATTACAGGTTTCACCTTAATGTCCTGTTGTTTCTGATGATTGTTTTACTTTAATAAAGAATCCAAATAAAAACCTTAATGTTTGATGATTTGCATTATTTGCTCCCTCTGTGAGGACGTCGCACAGGAACACATCCATATCACTTTTATTTGTATTGATTAGAAGATAACTATGCTGTATTAGTTTGTAAAGAAACAACATAGTTTTTTTTTTCCCCCCATCACTGTTTAACAGAATGTACGTGAAGTGATGAGTGCATTAATTTTTTATTTCTTCCCAGGGTGCAGTAACAAGCTGAGTTAAGCTCAGACACAATGCTGGGGTTTTAATATCAATAATCAATATGTCTGACTACAGATGTGAGGGACCTACAGAGAATCACACCAGAACCTGCAGCTCTTCTTGGTTTTTTAAAAGCTTTATATGTTCAGCGGATTGACTAGCTGTCCAGCTGATGACTTCATTATTTGGATCCTCTCTCACACACAGAGCAAATGTTGAATTTATATTTTAAATTTTAAGTCTGTTACATTTTTTCCAATGGCTGAACTAGCAAGGTTTTAGTTTAGTTTCACAACAAGCCATTGTTGCTGTTGTTATCGTTTTTCAATTTGTACATCATTATTATGATTATTATTATAATCATAATAAATAACATATTTGTTTGTTTCCTTATTATTAATGTTACTATAAAAAAGAAGAAATACATTTTTTTTTTATTTGCTAATAGACAGATTGAGTTTACACTGAATTGCCACACCAGCTGTTTCATATCATAACCTGTAATGAAGAAAATTGTATTTAAAAAAGTCCAAATACTAATTTAAAGCATTTATTTTAGCTTTGGTCCTTCAGCCAGATAAGAATATGGAGATTAATCACTGATGGCACTAAAGTAAAATGACTTTCATTTTGTTATTTCTCACTAAATGCAGGCTGTGCTAATATCCACACCTCACACATGTTTTGATAATACTTATGTCAGAGAAAACATGTAGGCTCCTCTTTTGGGCATGCATCTGATAATAGTGGAATATTAGCGCTAAGCGAAACAGCACAACTGAAAACTGCCACAAACTGCAGTGAGAACGGTTGGAAAAATGTGTGGGTTGTCCTTATACTCCATGAACAATAGCTCGGAGCTGCTGATAGCACAGTTTTTGTCAGCTAAAAACATTGCTGCCAGGACCAATGTCTATATTGATTTTAAGTTAAAAAAAAAAATAAATCATCCGTGTTTCACATATAAAATCTTAATAACAGAAAAATCAGACCTGAGTATGGGCACTGCTTGATGGAAGCAACTTTTTTTTCCCTGTGTAGTAGTGTAGACTTTCTTATATGAAAATGTCTTGAATTATGACCAAGTAAGTGAGAATATGGATAAGAATATTGGCTCCAGCAAAGGCTGCAGCAGGACGCAGTGCTCCATCAATATCAGATTTTAAATTGGAAAAACGTTTGTGTGCCACAAGGGGGCCGGACTGGCGGGGCCACTTGATGAATGGGGCCGTCTTGGTGATTGATGGTCAATGGGGAACGGTCAGGGGGAAAGTTTTGCCACACCATGTCAATATCAGGTTGTTTGCCTCTCATGCATAGGGACACCTGAGAAAAAAAAGTGCACTAAGTACCCTTGACATGACCACTTTCCTCTTTTGCAGGTTGCACTGCAGCAACAAGGCCTAATTTAAATTAGCTCAACACAGGATCAAGAGAAGAGAGAGAGAGCCATCCCTCACTATAAGTCATCAAGTAGCTAAACACCAACACATACATGTATATTTTGCCACATTAACCCCCTGCTCAAAAGGCCAGATTACATCAGTGTTTGCGCTAAACCAAGGTTCCATATTCAGCACAATCAAGGACACACACAACCACACATCTAGTAGCAACAAATGGCCTTGCTAATTAGCTTTAGTTATGGGCATTCACGCTGCCATCGGACATTCTCAACACTTAATATGATCCCAGGAGACCACAATAGCATAACATTAGGGGGAAGGCTTTATCGTCTGGAAGGAGGGAGGTCTGAAAATCAGGCACCTGAAACGCCATTAGCAATTCCAACCAGCAGGGAGGCCAGTGTGATTATTGTGCGACCGGTTGCTCTCTACTTGCTGATAATGAAGACTCATTCAGACACTGGCTGCCTAACAATGCTGACGCTGAATCAGATTATGATGGCAGTGATGGAATGTATCCCATCTCCTGTATATCAGCATTTTATTTGGATTTTTTTCTGTTGATTACTGATATAAGAAGTATAAACCAGACTAACTTATTATTATTCCATCATTATTAATGTTTTAGTCATTTTTTTGAAAACTAAAAATTATACATTTAGGAAATAATCAGATCCGTGCAAGAAGGGACTAAGGATTACAGATCACAGATTTCTGGCACTCATCTTTGATTTGTATTATGCCCAATAGATGCGGAATTTTACATAGGTAGAGGTGGGTTTCTTTCCTTCTTTTTTTTTTGGAATATCCTTAACGTTCATAATCACATCCACAGTCAACAACGCCTAGTCTGAAATAGTGGAGGTACGTTGCTACCGCTACCAAAACAACCAATCACAGCAATCATAGTGCTTCATGCCGTGTCACCTTGATGTATAGTTTGGAGGTAATTTTTTTGGAGGTAAGTGTCACGCCAACATGTAGGGCTCTGCGTTGCAGCAGAGGGCTATGCGGGTGTACACCATCGATAGTATAAATCAGCCTTTACTAATTAATAGTTATAAAAACATGTCTCCATGCCAAACCACTTGCTTCACTTATTTCTTAAATATTTTCCTGCCTAGTGGAAAAAAACACTAGTCCTCCAAATAGAAAGCTCTCAGAAAATCCAACTGAAACAATGTTTTCTTCTTCTTCATCCAGGATTAGGGCAGGTTAATTGAGGGGGTGACTGTGCAGGCAATTTTAGTTCTGCAAGTGGTTCTCAGATGCTCAAGCACACATGAAAATATTTTCTGTTTAAATACATTGTAGCTACAGCTGCAGAATTAAGGCATAAGAGCCTGAAATGCTTTGTAGTCTGGTAATATTTTATCAGCATGCATGAAGCTGCAGCTTTCCCTGTGCTGTCAGCCCAATGACTAAGGAAATTGGGACTGATGGTCACTGACGTTGTGGATGATTAAATGTGAACGAATGAGCACACACACACACACACACACACAGGGTCCTCTGCGCTGTTCTCTGTAGCTTTAACTTTCTCCCAGTGGAACAGAGGATGAGAGGTATGTGCGGCAGAGAACAGAAAAGGGGAAGGCAATGACAGGAAATGAGGGGACAGATGGAATAATTGGAAAATGAACAGATGTGGGGAAGAGAATGGAAAGAAAAACACAGGTGTAGATGATAATAGAGCAGGGCTGACAATGGGATCAGGCTCTTTTCAAATGACAGCTCTAAGATGTTGATTGTGCGCTCATAAAAAGCCAGTGAAGAGAGCTTTTCCATAAGTGTCACGTCCAGCATCGGCTTCATAAAGGAGCCCGCTTTACATCCCAGGGAAAGGTATTGTACATCTGTCGGCAAAAAAGAAAGGGACGGCTTAGACGCCGTCATAGCTAAATGGAGAACAGAAACAGAGGTGTCTTTACCTTTGACACAAAGAGAGTCCACACACACCGAGACTTGCATCTTAATACGCTGAGTAAATGGAGCAAAAGCAAAATCTTTACCTCCCATAAGGAATATAAAGCTGTTTAACTGCAGTTAAGGTGTGACTGACAGAATCAATACAAACACATTATAATAATGGACCTGTGATCACAAAAGCAACACTCCAGCAGGGATTTTTTATTGTCTTATTGTTTTTATTGTCTCAGCACAATACAAATGCCATGCAGCTGTTCAGCCAATCATGATCCGCTTACTCAATCCTGTGAAGCTTCAGGGATAATGTCACTCCTGATCCAACCCCGTTTTTGACTCCAACTGTCATCACAGAGCCAGAGTAAATATGCCTAAGTCACACAACATACAGGAGACATGGCCGAGTTCAGTCCCTGAGATTTGTTGAAAAATAAGACTATTCAACCCTGACCTGACTGTGCACTTTGATTTGTAAAGCGAGTGTTCTGCCTGAGCAACAATGCTCCAATCACAATTCATATTTTTATATTATACAACCAATATAATGGGCAGACCTGTCCAGCCTTAGATACAGGCACAAAAAAAAAGCTTTTTGTACATAATTCCCTGAAAAAAAATTAAATATGGATGACATTTAAATGTACTCTTCAATTGCTCTGACACTGTTTACTTTGCTTGCATTTTTCTGCATATATTAGCCAAAGAGTACTTACATCAACAAGTGTCACCATCAAAAAAAAGTAAAGTAAAAAAATATGTCATGTCACTTTTTGGATGAAAAAAAAAAAGACCAAACAATCCTGGAACAAAAGCTCATTGTTTTTCAACTGATCATTGTGCCAGAAATCACAGCAAACAGAACTTGATAACCTGCCCGCAGCATCAATAACCTGAAATTTATCCAATATTTGTGCTGCGTGAGGTCACTTGTTTGCCATAGGCCAGTTTAGCGCTGATTGAACTGCCAAGCTTTGTGGTTTGTCTGATGGGGTCAAGAGAGAGACAGCGAGATTTGAAAACTATTAATGGCCAAAACATGTGCCAGGGAGTGCCACTGGTTCCTTCAGTGTCTGTCTCAGTTCAACAGAGCTTTATGAAAGAGCCATTGTCATTTTTACCTATTTTTCAAGTTTGCTATGTCCTCCTTGTGTAAATTGATCCCCTTTGCTTTGCTGACATGCACTCAAAGTCACAGACACGTTTTATGAGAGCCATTTTTATGACATACAGGTTTGCAGACAGGTTTTTTGAATGCAATGGGAAGATTGTAAAAGCTAGTTGAGAGGCACACTGCTGATTTCAAGCAGTCATTTACCTGTCTCCTACAAAGACACATTCATAGCACAGCAATAAAAAAAATCTGTAATCAAAGCCATGATTCAGAAACAAGCTAAAAAAAGGCTGATGGATGAATAGAGGATCAGGACTATCAGTGCATGTTAGCGTCATGCAAGACAGATGGAAGTATACGTTCCAGTTCTCACCTCCCTCATAACAATGCACAGAATGTATCCACACTCGTCTCCATGACTCTAATGTCTCTCCCCTCCCTGCTGCTTACAGTATGATAAAGTAGCTCTCTCCGTGGCAGAGTGCTTGTATAACAGGACTTGCTTCTGGCCCCGAGGCTGTCAGGCATTAGCCATGGTAACATGGATACTGACAGAAAGTGGAATTTATTGCTTCACTTCAGTCCCTTTTGCCAGCTTCATATTCCCCACTAGTCATTTAATGGGAAGTAGTGATGAAAATGTTGAATGACATAAGTAAATATTTTGAGGTAGCTGACGTCTAGTATTCATATGAGAGGAGCCCTGCTGTGTTGGTGGGACTGAGACTGGAGCTGCAGCTGTCCTGAGGAAAGAGAGTCTAAATGTGCTCTGACGTGAGTGGGTTTGGAAGAATGCAGCTTATTAGTATGATTCAAAGACAGGGTTGTCTTAAAGCTGGGTGAATAGGATGCGTCAGGGCTGTATTGTATCGACAGTGTTTAGAGAATTTCTTCTAAAGTCGATTACAATACACACTAATCTCCTGAAAATAATAATGGTTAGGTACATCACACTATGTGGACACCCCGCCTCCTCTTTCTTCCTCTGGTTCCCTAAGCAGGCCATTAAGTATTTGTAAAGTCTGATGAAGAGTGATGAGGTCACACATTGCCTGGCCTCAAAGTCACTGTCAATCAATGGAGGTTTGGGACATTTTCAGGACGTTTTTTCTGATGGTTTGTCTATAAAAATGTCAGAAGACATTGATTGATTAAACATGGACAATTAATCAATAGTGCAAACATTCATCACCTGCGGATCTAGCAGCTGTAAGATTTCCCACTTTTACTGAAAACCAGCAGCATGTTAAATTTTCACATGGATCCAACTTTAGGTCATAGCGTACAAAGTCATTGTCTTCCTATGAAAGGGCCACTGTTGGGGGGCCCCCTTTTTTAATTCTTTGAAGCCGCACTTAACACTCACTATTATTAGTAGGTACAAAGGGGATATTGGTGCGATCACGCCCCCACCACCCCTGTGCTGTTTTATGCCCATTTTTAGTGATTAAATAACTCACTACAAAACTAACTTCAACTGCTGCATCAGCATCTTGTTGAATGTAAATTGCTGAGCTATTAGCCTCCTCTGTAGGCGTGTGGCTCGTTCTTTCCTCTCTTTCCAACAGCAGCCGGAGTATGTGCGCCGACCTTTGATCTTTGCCGCACAAAATAAAAGATTTCTCTTAGTAGGACTGTGGTTTTATTCAGTGGAATAATGTGGGTAGTTTAAATTTATGAATGAAAAATCAACATCTTATATTTACAAAAAAGGATCGGGACTGGATTATATGTTTTTTGTCATCAGGATGCGGGCCAGATTTGACCTAAAAGGCTTTGAGTTTGACATGTGTGGTGTGGAGGATCTGACCGCTGTCGTCTTGGCAACGGATGACTCTCAGGTTATCCCATAGTCACATGTACAGAAACTATAATGAAACTTTAATAATAAACCACATATAAAAAAATTACTGTGCAGTTATCATCAAGGGAAATGATCTTTTCTTGATCAAATCGATCAGTTGTCATGAATGAGTCTGTACGCAAGGAACAGCAGTTTTTTTTGTCTGTTACCATGGCTTTATATTTCATCCTTGATAAATGCAGGCCTCTATTGGTTTTAAAGATGGGTTAGGGTAAGGGTTAGGGTTGATCAGTTGTATAACTAAAACTAAAAATGATATATGTTTATCTCTGTTAAGTATAATTTACAGCAGTGCATATTAAAAGCTTGTTTACGGAGGGAAAAAGCTGCAGTGTATGTCATTCTATAGCCCATGCTTTAGATGCAAAAATTCTGTGTCTCTGCTTGCTGGGAAGGTAATTATTGTAATTACTCAGAAAGTGAATGGAGTCCATCTATTCAGTGAGGAGAACATCAGTGGCGCTTTTGTCAGTGGGAAAGTTCAACTGCCTACAGAGACGGGGCCGCAGCCATCTTTGACTGTGCTGACCCGCACAACAGGCGAGGCTTCGAGCACAACAGGGAGGCTGCGACTATCATCAACAGCAGACCAAATTTTATTGATAAAGGATAAATCATGACCCGACCTAACCATGTGCTCCCAATTCACTGCATCATAAAAAAGAAAAAAAGAAGAAAATGGACATGACTTTAATCTGTTCACTAGTGTGTCTGCCTTACTTTCATTTCCTGACTAGAAATTATGCAAGCAAATGACATGACAGTATAAACAGCAACAGCTTTTCTCCCACATTAGTGCACACTTACACAAGTTTCAGACTTAGACTAGCTTGGCAGGCAGCTAAATTAGCATTTTTACATAAATGTTGCAATTCACACTAACAAAAAAAGATTATGTAGTGATTTAAGCATAAAATCAATTTGAATGTTGTATGTGCTAGACATCTGTGCTTTACAGCTATAGTGCTTGCACACAAAGCACTGTTGCTGTATGAGCAATTACAGGGATAGAAAGCTGAAATCAAGAAATATACAACTGTATATTTACTGAATAACATATCTCGTGTAGTTTTTTTCTTACGCTGGGACAAAAAAAGCGTATATACAGTATGAGCATATAGTATAGACTTTTTTTTCCAAATAAATAACAGGCTATAAACATGAAGGATAACAATTTCCTGCTTAATAGTGAAACATATTTTTCAATAGAAGCCATCCAAGCACTGAACGTGCTCACATAAGCCTCAGCTAAAACGATCACACACAAATGTGTGACACTGCACCTTAGACTTCTGTCACAACAGAGAAATGGAGATGCTGAAATTGGAAGAATACATCCCTGAACTCTGACAGTGCTGTAAACCATGTATTTGACAGTACTGAAGTGAATTTAATAAATTGTTCTGCATGCTTGTTCGGCTATTTTATCTTGCTTTTGTTTTCACTTGACTCCTCTGTTCCACCATTGCTGCACAGGATACTAACCGAGGTATTTTATTTGGATGTATTTGGCTAAAATGTGATCCTATGGGGGAAAAGAGAGAACTCAACAGAACAGAAAAAAGACAAAAGGAAGTCTTAAATACTTGAGGATAACAAGATGCAGGTGAAACACGTTAGAGCAGGGAAAACAATCACAAAGGCGGGAAACACAGGGGGAAGTAAAACACACATAAGGAAAACAAGTCTTTCAAAGTAAAACAGGAAGCAGAACTAAAACCAAGCAAATAAAAAGACCTACAACAGAAATCTGAACAAAACAACACAGTTAAGACTTCGTGTTTCCATTTGTAGTGTCAAGAGATCAGCAGTGAAAAAAACAATACAGCTGCAACCGTCTGAGTAAAGGGACAGTGGGAGTACTTGCAACAGAGTGGACTATTTGTAAGGGTTAGGCATTAAATCCAGGTAGATATGCGGCCAGAGAGATGCACACATGTTCTCTTTTTAAGGACACAAGTGTTGACTTGTGACTTGACTTGACATGTTACTTTTTCTTGGTGAGGACGGGCTGGTTGTTTCATAGCTCATACTGCACAAAACTGCACAGCGATATTGTGATATGGGACTCAACAAGCAGGTGGATCTCTTGACAATCAGTGTACAAAAACACTGCATCAGGTGCTGTTCAGCTGGTGAATTTATATCATCTCTTGTTCACATAAAAGAAAACCTTTTGGGAACTCTGTTTCTGTGTTTTCTATGGTGGTAGTCCAAAGAAATATCTGCATGCAAAAAAAGAAGCAGCGCACAGAGTATTTCCTCATTCACCCTGTGAACAGAAGCCATTGGTCACAGGGGGTTGTTTATACTTTGTACCATTCAGCAGGTGAGATTATACTGGAGAGGCACACCATTTTACTGTCTTTCTCAAGCCAGAAAGACACGGTAAGAACCTCAGCGCGGGCACAGCTGGCCAGCTTTTATGTGCCTCTGGGCTTATGTAAATACCCTCTTTGGGCTGAACATTGGTAAACAGCCTTATCACCTTCCCCACCAGGTTTCCACCAGGTTTTCACACAGGATGGATTTTTTTTCCACTTCTTCTCCCTGGATGTTACACAAGTGACGGTGTTGGCCTTTTAGCCACATCCAAAGGAATATTATACACGGAACAGAAACATTCTCTCCACTCTAGTCTGCAGTTCTCAGCACTACACATGACTCATAGAAAATTTAATTTAGCTATGAGAAGCCACTCAGACTTTTGAATCATTTTGTTTACACGCTGTAGTTCTGCAGGTCTGTCCAAACTGCATTTGCTCATGAACTGCATGCCATCTCATCTGCACACACTAGTACAGAAATCATTAATTAAGCCAATCTACAAGGTAATTAATAGGCATTGCTAAGGCTTTAACTTATGTTATTGATCATCTGCCCACAATAGTAGTCATGTCACCATTAGTCAAGGCAGTAATTTTTCCCATTGCACACAGGAATGTCATTACATATCCACACTGTGTGACTAACAGGAAAATTAGCATTCTTAAAGCTTAAAGACATGCCTCCCTCTACTGATCAACATATGTTTGCCAATTACCAAACTTGTCTCTGTCATGCTATGTTTCTATATGAACAGTGCAGCAAGCATTTTTAATATATCCCCACCTAGCAATTATAAAATGTTCAGTCGATGTGGAACTATACATAAAGCTATGAGACAAAAGATTTATCTATACCAACTGCTAACTCTTTAGCCTTTTCCCACCAAAAACAAAGAAAAAAACCTGGTCCTTTAGTGTGACAGAAAATGTAAATTTAGTTTTCCAGGTGTATCTGTGCATATTTGTACTACTGTATGTGCTGCAGCCTCAACCTGTATGTGTAATGTTGTGTGGCCACACCATCTACATCCAGTAGACAAAACGATCATTACCACTAGTCACTAGTTGTATCCATAGAATTTTTTTCTTGCATTCTACTGAGAGCTTGGCTGTCCATTGATTCAGCTAAGGTTTAGTATACATACCCTGACCTGTCCTGTTGTGCTGCATGTCTTGAGCAAAATCAAATATGGTATCTGTTTGATGCACCTAGATGTTTATTCCTTATCACCCATTAGATTGTTTTTTTGTGCTCGAACCTGTTTGGCAAAGTTCAACAACTATCTACCGGTGCCAGAGTGAGTGAAGAGGCACAGCTGACGTTGTTCATATGCAAATCAGGCAGCACAAAAATCTCATCAGCGAGTGTTTGTGCTTGTGTGCCAAGAGAAACCACTGGTTAGAGTGGAGATTATGGGTCAAAACTAGGGATGTCCGTTTTTTTTGCCTTTGAGTCCGAGTCCGAGTTCTCTATAAAGGCGGTAAACAGGATTTCAGACACGCAGCAGCTCATTGAGACCTCGCACCAAAAGCAACTGTCATATCTAGGCCTGTCATGATAACAGATTTTGCTGGGTGATTAATTGCCAAGAGAAATTATTGCGATAATCGATAATATTGTTGTTTTGAGACCATGTTCAACTAATATAATGATAACAACATATAATGCAAGTACACCCTTTCAAAGATCAATACACTTTAATTTCTAAAGAACATTTAACACTGGAAAGGCCCCCAATCATCAACATTATTATTATTATTATTGTTATTATTAATGTTGATATTATTATTATGAGTAGTGGTAGGCCTATTACCATAGCTTATCTGAGCATAGTCAATGGAGTTAAGTCAAACCAACTAGCACGTCATGAGCAACAGAGAGCCAAACAACACGCACTCTCTGGGAGTGGGCTCACCTGTATGCACATGTGTTTGTGTGCGCACGCGTTTGCGTTTGCATGTGTGTATGCGCATCAGCCCGCTGAGCTCAGCTCATCCATGCTTTTGTCACTTCAAGACTGGACTACTGCAACTCTTTATTGTCAGGATGTCCACATTACTCCATCAACAGTCTGCAGCTGATCCAGAACGCAGCAGCTAGAGTTCTGACAGGAAGCAGCCAAAGGGATCATATCTCTCCTGTCCTAGCGTCTCTTCACTGGCTCCCAGTGGACTCAAGAATACACTTCAAGATCCTTCTTCTAACCTACAAGGCTCTTCATGGACTTGCTCCATTGTATCTGCAGGACCTGATTGTACCATATGTTCCTAATAGGACACTCAGATCTCTGAGTGCAGGTTTACTAGTAGTTCCTAGGATTCATAGAAGTAGAATGGGAGGACGAGCTTTCAGCTATCAGGCACCGCTATTATGGAACCAGTTACCAATCTGGGTCCGAGAGGCAGACACTGCCTCCACCTTTAAGACTAGACTTAAAACTTTTCTGTTTAGTAAGGCGTACAGTTAGCCTTAGACCTAGTGTGTAGCACAGCTATGCTGCTCTAGGCCTACGTTGTCGGGGGGCACAAACATGATCCACTGAGCAATTTCCCTCTCACCCTCTAACCTCTCCTTTTCTCTCCTTAGTCTGGCTCACACTGGTCTCAAGACCTGGATGATGACCTGCAGTCCGGCCCGTGAAGTCTCTCTTGCTCTACGTTGTCGGGGGGCACAAACACGATCCTCTGAACACCCTCTGACCTCTCCTCCACTCTCCTTAGTCTGGATCATACTGGGTAATATCGTCTCATAATCTGTGTTAACTGTCTTCCTTGTAGTTCTGTGCCTCGCTCTCGCTCTCTCTCTTTGCAGGTCTCAAGACCTGCATACTGACCTGCAGTCTCTCCTGTGCTCATCGACTTCACTAGCCCCTGCTGCCCATCTTTACTATCAAATTACTATTCCTACTTATGGACTGACGATATATATAGATATCTATTACAATATAATCACTGTTTCATCTTGCTGTCATGTTTGCTCTGTACTGTATCATGTTTGTATCATGTTTGCTCCTCTCTCCCTCTCTCTCTTTCTCCTTCATCCTCTCTCTCTCTCTCTCTCTCTCTCTCCCTCATCCTCTCTGACTAGCAGCAGGACTGGTTCCCCCTTAAGTTGACGGGTCCTGCTCAAGGTTTCTTCCTCTTAAAGGGAGTTTTTCCTTGCCACAGTGCTCTTAGGGGGGTTCCTGTGAAGCGCTTTGAGACAATGTCTGATTGTAATATGCGCTATATAAATAAAACTGAATTGAATTGAATTGAATTGCAGTGAATTTTACAAACGCCACCATGTAGACAGAAACACATAGAAACTGATAGCAGAGATGGCACAAGAGGACTGGGCAAGAGGACTAGACTGGGTGGCGCTGCAGCGAGTGCCGCCAGTGAGAAGGCAGAGAACTTCACTCATACAAAGCGGACTCTCTCTGAGAGCAGGTTCTATACATGAGCATGTTTAGTGTCGTGGTGAATTGTGGCAAAGTGTTGAAACGGTGTTGAGCAGCTTCACAGCTCTCTGTGCTCTCTGCTGTAACATCCAAGCCCTGCAGCGCTGTGACGCACCGTGGTGACGCAGACAGCGAGCTGACCGTGGTCTGCTCAGAACATCACGTAAATGTTACACAATGAGTTAAAAAAATAAGAACTACCTGTTAATTTGACACATTTTAAGACAGAAGCCGCGGGCCATATGAAGTCCGACAGCCTTTATACGCTACGACGCACCGGAGTGACGCCTTTTGTCATCCAGTCTCTTTGGCAGCGAGAGGGAGAGAGAGAGAAAGAGAGGAAAACAAACCAGCATGCAAATGTAATTTATCGCGGCCGAAAAACTTATCGAGCCCATTTAATTTATTGTGCAATTAATTGATTCATGTTTATCGCGACAGGCCTAGTCATACCCCTACACTACAGGACACAGAGCCACCCTGCACAGAAGGCGTTAACTTTGAGAGCCCTAATAAATATATATCCGAGTCCTGATCGGGAGGTAACATCCGATTCCGATCGAGTCTGAAATCACGTAAACGGCCCGATTTCTGATCACGTGATCGGATCGGGACATCCCTAGTCAAAACTGTCATTGTTATATAATATAATAATGAAATAAATAATAACATAGAACGATATAATATTGTAGAAAAGTATGAAACCATTTTTGACTGCTTCAAGTTTGTAGTCAAACACAATACAGTACATTCAACAGCATAGTCTGACCTTTCGGTTTCTCTGTTCTAATTCGTAATGGAAAGTAAAATGGCAACTATAAGATTGAAGTCTAACACACAAATAGACTGAAATGATCAAGAGAATGTTATGAAAGAATAGCTATGATAAAATCTCAAAGACATCTGTGTGTGGCAGAGATGCTATATGTATAACTATATGCTATATGTATCCAAGGACATAAACCATCCAGTTCTACAAATTCCAACAGTATGGGTCTGAAATTGTGTTGCATCAGACTAAAGTTGGTCTTGAACTCTGTAATAATATAGAACCATAAAAGGCTGCATACTGTGCATGCAGCTGCTCTCCTGTCAATCACAATACAGAAGACTGATGTATATCCATCCATCCATTATATAAGCCCGCTCTATCCTGCAGTGCAGGGTCACGGGGGGTTGGAGCCTATTCCAGCTACTGATGTAAATATATTTTGAAATTTTGTGCTTTCAAAACAGACAAACTTTAACTTTAAATTTGTTAATATGTCTCTGATTTGTCAGAGAGAACAATCAATTTGTTGTGACTTTTTGTTCAATTTATAATAGAATGACCAAAGTAAGCAACATCTAAAAACATCCTTTTAGGTCCTTTTTCTAATCTAAGCTCATTTTAAATGTACCTGACAGCAGGCTGCTCCTCTGTGACAAGCAGACTCTCATTGCAGATAATATACTGTGTACAAAACAAAAGAGTTTGCAAAAACATCTCATTATATGTCATATCAGTCATGCTTTTCTGGCTCATGCCAGTGTACGATATATGGAAACTCATTCAAGAAGCTCCTGGTTAACCCAAATACAGACAAAAAGGTGGAATGCAGGAGGAGCTATATATGTATAAAATCCCATCACAGAAAGGGAATTAGAATAAAAACCAAAACTGTACTTTTTGTACCAGGCCGTAAACATGTTTATTTCCTATTTATTTTAACATGAAAGTCTACAGCAGTTTGACTCACCCAGCCCCCAGAAGGCACAAGTGAAACCGCAGTTTTGTGAAACCCTGTAGATTGCTACTGAAAGCTTTAAAGTAAAATAATATTTTTTGAATAATTTATGTAAATTGTGCCTTCAACTGAGCAAAAAAGATTTACTTGTTGGACATGATTATATGTCTCATGTGTGTTTAGAGACTTAGAAACTATGAGAAAATCCAACTCAGAAAAAGTGTCTAAAAGAGCTTATCAGGTCTGCAGCCCCTTATGACCTTATATCAGCAGCTAATTTGCACTTATAGGCAGACATGCGAATTACCATTTAAAAATAGGGTTTAATATGTGATCTTTAAGCCTATTGTCATAATGTTATACTTTATAGTTATTTTTCTACAGCATACATTTATTTGGACATATAGAAATGATTGTGCAGAAGTGAAGTTATTCATTAGCAAAAGCAAGGTTTTTTTGTATATAGTTCCTGACCTGTATTTTATCTGTATGTCTGGCATTTTCAGATCACTGAAAGCCTGTCAGTCAATAGTCACTGTCTCCCTGAGATTTGAAAAGCAGGAAGGTCAAATGAGAGATTGATAGAAATCAATGTTCATTCCTCCTTCTCTGCTCTCTCCATACAGTATATCCTTTCAGTACCTGTATTAAACGAAAAGTCAGAAGTGATCATTAAACAGAAAAAAAGCAAACATGCTCCTATTAAAATCAAAATGCTACAATGTCTAACTCATTTGGAAGTCTCAAGCCAAATGTAATAATTCACAAAGTACTTCAGGTGTAATGTTGCATATTTCATGCACACCATTACATCATTCCATGACATGCAGAGCTTGTTAACTTCCGTTTTCTAATTCTGGATTGTGATGTACAGTCACATTCACCCAGCCTTTCATGTTGCTGTAATGCAGCAGCTTAGATTGTAATTATCCACATGGAAAGGTTATTGGACCTGCTTCTGTGAATAGCAGGCGTATTCCTTGGACTAACGTAAAATCTCACATCGCCAAACATGTTGAATTAAAAATATGATATTGGTTTGGGGATTTCACAGGATGGTGCCCTTGTAATCTATGTCAGCCCCTGGGCTTCCTATCAATCTCAGAGTTGAATTAATGTATAGTGAGATGAGGATAGTAATGACTTTTCTGTGTAATCTGGGATATTGCCTCTATGCAGGTTCCATATTAAATACCGCTGCATTTTCATTGTACTTGTTTGATGTTCAGATGAGAAGTTCATACAGTGATCTGGGTGGAGAAGAGGAAAAAAGAACCGATACCATCCACTTGTGTGCTAGAAAATGTAGTAGTGACCTTCCAAATGGACAGGACAAGCTGCTGTGTTTGATCTGCATGTTTAAGGACAAAAATGTTTGTCGATGACACCGTCTTATCCAACAGACTTAAAAACTACGCCATATATTCCAGTACATAATCAATCAATCAATATTTATCAACACATTTCATGCAGTTAAAATAACCAATAAGCCATTAATAGGACAGAGCAGAGGACTTTAGTGAGATAACATTAAAGTAAATACATTTTAAAAAATTGCATTATTAATTAGATTAGATTGAAGCTAATTGATGGTTGCTAATAATTATAAAATAACAAATAATAAATATATGCATAAAACATAATTAAAATAGATCAAATATGACAAAATGAATAAGATACATTTTAAATCAATTTTAACACACAACAGACAAATAAATCAAACAAGATAAATATAAAATGAATATGTAATATTGTAAAAACAAAATTTAACATGAGGAGTGTCTAGAATCCAGGCTATGCTGCAGAAATATTCCTACATTAACATATTTTTCCTTCAATAGCCACTAACATTTACAATGTTCTCCATCTTCACAAAACATAGAACATCATTCTAGGTCATCAAATTATTTCTCCCATACTAGACGCACTGAACATATTGTAACCATATAAATGGAAGCCCATCATTGTAACTGTGTGATCGCAGCGCTAAGTTGCATCCATCAAAGAAAATGTGATCAGTGATGAGAAATGAGCCTCATCAATATGAAATCATCCTCCTATCACGGTTTAGATGTTTTAGTGGAATATTGGATTTCACTGTTTATCTCTCATAATGGACACTAACACATTTTTTTTAGTGTTAGTGAGAAGATTCCTTCAGCTTTCCATATTTTCTCACTAATATGTTTACTTATCAGCATCGCCATTAAAAGCTCATTTTTGCAGCTGTAACAATCCCCTAATCATACGCACACTGATTGGACACCACCGCCATCAGCGCTTTTAAGCGCTGCCTGACGTTTAAAGCGCAGGCCTCCTATCGCAACGTGTTCATTTACATTATCCTAACGTTCTCACGTCGGGCAAATGGCTGCATCCTACCGGTGATCTTAAGCACTTGTGTAAGCACATTTACCTGCATGAAAGACAAATCTCATGCATATTTAAGAGTTATGAAGACAGGAGACTGCGTAAATATGAAAAGGAAGTGAAAAAAAACAAGATTAAGAGAAGAGTAATGGCAACCATTAGCATAATCTTAGCATGGCCACAGACTGTGAACTTTACTCAAAAGCACCAACAGCATTTTTCAAAGCTTCCTTATTATAACAATGCCTTCTTTTATTATGGGAGGCCTAGTTTGACAGTAGTCTTCCTCCTCACTTTTTGTTTCCCCAGCACATGAACCTTTTAAAACATAAACTACAAAGCACAAAATGTGTAAATGAAGTGTTGCGGAGACCAATCTGTGCAACTGATGTAACCATTAAAGCATTGTTTCCACATTGTGTTAAATCGTATCTGTCAGCTCGCTGCCTGATAAATAAATAAAAACCTGTTGTTGCCGTGTGAAACATCTCATCTTTCAGCTTCACGGAAAGAAAGGAAATAACAGCATCTCTTTGCTCCTTTTATGGCTTTATTTGCTCACCCTTGATTGAGCAAAGTGCTCTTCTTAGTTGTCTAGAGTGGCATTACCACCTGCTGCAGCTTCCAATTTGTCTCTCTGGCTTTGTGGCTGCATTGGATTTGGATGAGTCTAGTACATATTAAAAAAAAAATAAAAAAGGTTTTTGCACAGATATTTTGTACAGGAGTGAGATGCAACTGTTTGAACAACATTAAATGCTGTGTAAGGAACCACTGGCAGCACTGTTTATTGGATCTGCCATGGCTGAAACACCCTGCTCATGGATTAAGGAGAATATTCAATGTGTCAAGCCACTGGCTATTGTTTAAAGCTCTTTAAGTATTTTCTCTCCATGTCTCTGGTGGGAACTTTGAAGTTTCAAATCTCACAGTGCATCACTTAATAGTAGTCTTTACCTTACGCTGAGTGCGAGAGACAATGACTCACGACCTAAAGCTGATATTTTTTTTCTATGAAGGCTGATAAAACCATTCAACACATTGTGCAGCTCCTAATGTAAGAAGCAGCTTATCAAGAGCCTCTCATGGCACTGAAAGCATTGGTGAAAACATAGGTAGGAGTTACACATTAGCCTGTCTCAAGATACTCCCTCATTATACGCTGATGATATTCCAGCCCCATTGGGAGACATGTATGTTACTCTTTGAAGCTACCAGCGACACCTTCAAAGCTATGGCTTCCCTTTGAAGATTTCCGTGCTGTTTTTCATCCTCAAGATGACATCTCTTTATTCAGACGTGGAACCTAAGTATTCTGATGCACAAAGAGCATGTCTTAGGGTTTTACCCGCGATTTCCTGTCGAGCAAAGTCTGCACCAGTCTGCACTAGTTGGGGGCAGTTGTCATTTGCAAAATCTGTTGTGTGAGGGAGTGAAGACGCTAATCTGCAAGTGTGTGAGGGGAAAAGACTCAACCAGATTTGATCCGATCGACCTCAGTCAATCAAACATGTTGGAATGTGAACTGATCACCGACCGAACTGCAAACAAGTGTTGTCAACAGCCAATGAAAAAGACAGGGTGGGACACAGGAGACATCGTCAGAAGAAGTCAGGAAGTAGCCAGAATATCAAAACAACAATCGACTTCTCCTCCACTACTCATGCGAATGGTCTCCAAACCAGTTTGGATCAAATCAGTTTTAAGTATGATAAAGCAGTGTTACTTGTCATAACAAATTCTATTTTTCTCTTTTATTTTGAAAGTTATTTACTTAGAAAATGAGAATTAAAAACCTGCGTACATGCTTCACATCAGCCAGTCAAATGGAACAATGTTGTTGACCTATGAGGGAGAAGCTTATAAAGCTCTTGTTCCTGAAATACAGGCATGGCAGCAGGGTTTTATCTCCTCTGGTGCTCAGGGGAGTTTGACCAGTGCAAAAATAATAGATTTGCTCAGCCATAACTTGAAATAATCATGTCATGTAACCTATTTTTTCCATGCACAAATACACAAATTGTCCAGTTATTTTGACAGTTCAACAGTCTCCCTTTTGTGCAATAAAGTTATTATATATACACATATACACACACATCAGCCATTTCATGGTGCTAAATGTTAAAAGGAGGAGGGGCTGTGGATGGCCCCAACCTGCAATTGACTTCCCCCCAGCAGTCCCAGTTCTGCCATATCTACCATATGACATTGTTGCTTTATTTCCGTGAAGTGGTCCCTTACTGTTGAACACAATTTGTTTCACACTTGTGCCTGGGGTAAAGCATTAAAACACAATTGGTTAATTTTAACCCTTAAAAACAGGGTAGGTCACAAATCTCTGCAAGCACGAACACTCCAATTCCAACAATTGAAATGCATTAGTTCAATAATTGTGCCTGTCACAGAAAAAAAAGTATCAACATGCATTAAGCAATTACTGTTTAACACTGGGATAAAACTGGGTGTTGACCTAGGTCTACCTCACATTTATCCTTTTCACAAATACAAGCGCACACACATTCACACACCAATTGTGCAAACGGGGGGTGCATACAAGTGAACACAATGTTCACATGTTCAACAACAAATATTAACAAGTAACTCAATCAACCCTCCCTCAGTGTTAACCCCTGGATGAATTGTATAACATTGGTGATCTACTGCTAAACAACAACATAGCAAAGCAACAAACAAACTTCTAAGGTAGCCTTCACATAAAAATTCAGTCCAGCTGCGAACTCATTATGCATTTTTTCTGTAAATGAAACTAACAAAAGGGAATCCCAATAAGAAAAGCTGTTATTGTTCTTCGTGTCCTCATCTTTCAAAGAGACTCAGCACTTCAGCATAATTACAGACTGAATGCAGGGACAGAATTACAGTAAATGGTCACACTTTGTTCGCCATCCTTCAGCAGAGAACATACCCTTCACCTTTTGACCCTTTGGAAGAAGAAAATAAGGAGAATGAAATTGTAATTACATGAACTGACAGTCATTTGGTCTTTAAATCTGTTACCAGGCCATGACTCTATTATGATAGGAGTGGTGGTACTTAATTGTTATTGCTTTGGTGTTTTGCATTCCCATTATGTCTGGTTTCTTTGCTGCTTATCTCTTAATTGTGCTTTTGATGTTAATCAGAACGGAAATTTTCATTTGCTGCAGCAGCAAGATGGATCTTCATTGATTGGTGTTACTCAGCTGTCGCCCTGTGAAACTTAACATCTTTGAATCTTTAATGCAATCTTGCTCAGACAGATATGGTTATGCATTTAAATGAAAAACAGAGCAAATAACAATTCAGCAGCTAAGCTTTGAGCGCAGTTCCTAGCTTATGAGCTTAACTGTACTGTATTTGCAAATGCGATCATCTCCAGGTTATTTGTACTGTGGCTCCACTGCAATCACAACACCAACTGTGAAGATGCAAAAATAAATTTGTGCTGCTTATTCCTCAGTAAGAAAATGGCATTAATGTTGCGTCATTTTGACCAAACGATCTCCTTAAATGTGTAAAGCGGTGAATAATAATAACTTATCAAAAAATTCTAAGCACTGTTGGGTTCATTGTTTTGTTATTAATAGTGCACCGTTAAGTAAATGTTTTTTTTTAATTTCTTCTCCTCAAATTATCACATTATTATCACATTTTCTGTTTTAATCTGTGAGAAAAAAAATACTGCATTACTACAACACTGGCTACACAGTAAGTACAATTTGTGCGACTAACTGGTGATAAATCATTATGTGAGGGAAGCTTTGCTATGGTCTGCCAAAACAAGATGAGGCAACATCATGCAAATAGCAAGCTGCAATTACACAATGACATACGAGTAATTTTCAGTGTCCATTTCATTCTTTCTTTTCTTATTTATTTATTTATTTTTGAGGGAGTAGAATGTTACAGCATGTCTCAGAAATGTCTTAACCAACATCCAGCTTTGGATGATGTAACAATGATATGCATGTTAATAGTATAATAGGCAGCAATGTGTCTTGCCTTGCGTGTCTCTGATGTTCTTGCTCTTATTTTCCACTTTGATCATCAATGTGACACCACTAAACAGACAATATAAATACAATATAAAATGCTATTTATAGTATATAGCTTAGGTAATATTATGCAAACAGAATGGTCTCTTTTGATCCAAAGGAAGCAACAGCTCAGTTGCTGCTACTTCAGCACCATGGACAGCACCATCAGTAGCCTGTACAGCAGAGCTAACCTTTTTCACACCGGACAAAAACTCTACTAAATCCCACTAACACTTGATTTCTGTCTGCTAGCTGAAAGTGTATAGATGGAACCTTCCTCAGTTTGCATCAGTCATTCACTTGTATGCCCTCTGAGCCACATGTTTCCTGTTTCATTCAAACAGTGCTCATTCAATTACTCTTTAAGATACTTATATAAAACTATTGAGAGTAAATAACTATGGGAAAAGCTTCAGTTACATCAAGCACAGGTTAATGCAGAGCCGACCTGAGTATGTTAGAGGTCCTTTGAACTAGGCTGTAAATGTGTTATTTGTGCTGTAAATTTGGCCATTTTAACATGGAGGTATAGCATCGGGAGTTTCCGCTTGTGTAAAACGCTTAAAAACTACTCATAGTCTTAGTCTTTGCCATTTGCCCTTTTTCTGGCAGCATTCTTGTGACATCAATTTCCAAGATGGCTAGAAAACATACAACCTAATGGACACTTGCAGTGTTTCCCTTAACTTAGGGGCAGGTGGTTTTGTTAACGTTCTGATTTTCTTTTACACTTTTCTGGTCTTTGGCACATCACTGCGTTCATTGGTGTGTAACTAATGCCAGTTCTGGCTCAGTGAAATAGTGTAAACCAACAGCAGGGGCTTAATTATGCCCTTATACTTGTGTGCATGCATACAATAGCTTTACATACATACTACTGTTAGCAGTTAGACAACGGTGGTACGAAAAGCACCTGTTTAATATTAATATGGAGTGCATTGCATCAAATGCTTTAATCAAATGTTTGTGTTTTAGATGGTATTTGAAGTTGAAAGAATATTTCCCTTAACTGAAAATCTGTGCATGAGGTAAAGAAATCAAACGTAGGGAAACGGATCATCTTCTCTGTGTCTCTCCGGGCCCTCAAGGCAGATGCCTCATTTACAAAAATAGACGATTCCTCACTCAGACTGCTTAGCAGGAGGAAAATAGCTTTAACATTAGGTAGTGAAGGGTGAAATCTAACAATTTTTGCAACGTGTCCTTTTGAGGAAATGTGCTGCAGGGCTATAATGTTTTTGGAGGAAATGTGTTAGCTGACACTTCAGAAAGGCATTCCCCCAAGTTGTAATCCTTTTCCATTGAGTTTGCCTTTACACAGCCTTAACTAGGTGTAAAATTAAGTAAAGAAAACATGCAATCTGCATTTCTGGAGCTCATACAAATCCCTTTTGCTTACACGTTGGATATTACTGCAGACTGCATGTGCAATCAGGTACTTGGCTGCACAGCTTGTGTTATAGCTCTTTGGAAACAGAGCAGGCTACATGAAGCAGACAGATGGACCGCTGCCATGTTTGAAAGTTATGGTACATATATGTGTATAGGCATCTATAGCACACAAACAAAACAATGAGACCAGATGACACGCATTAGCATTGCAACCAGTGCTCTCCCACACCTGCTCATAAGCCGTGAAAAAAAATGAGCAGAGGAGACATTCAAGCTAGATGCCTCTTGACTTATGCATGGTTTTTATGTGTGATGGTGCTGTGCTCACTACTTGGAATAATTGTAAAATGAGCAAGTCTTGTTATAGCAGCCATCCGATAAGTATTACTGTTGACATTTCGCATTGGTGTATCATTTATGCGATGCAGACCTGGAGCTCATCCAGTAACAGATATGAACTCTACTGTTCTGGGATGCATATCATTTTAAAAGCGAGCATAGAGTGGCTTCAATATTTCAGGAGATCTAGGCATGTCAGAATTTTCATTCTAGCAGTCAATGTGAGATGTAATGGGCATGTCTGTGAGTGTTTTCATGGATGTATTTTGTAAGTTCATGTTTATGGATAGCCCATCTCTCTCTACTATCTGGGAACTTTTCATTACTTACTTGCAAATACTGTCCTCAGCCTCACCTCTGGTGTCTTCTCCCACCGTATAAATTAAACATTCATATAGAGTGTCTACCCATACACACTTCCTTCAAGATCTTCACAGTAAAGTGGGTGTAGGCCATCTTCAAGAAAGTACATACATACAAAAATCTATTTCAATGTAAATGTAGTCTCAAAAGAGTGAAAGAAATGTTGCACAATAATCTCCATGGGAGTCCTAGAAGTCTTCATCTCCTACATGGGCCTAGGCATCCTATGTCTAGGTCCAAAAGTGAGCCAATCCCCATAGACCTTCATGTTGAAATGCACAATTTTACAGCAGAAATATACATGTTTACAGCAACCTGATGGAGTCATCATACATGTATAAGATTTCCATCAGGACTTCTCTAAATGCCCTGGTAGCAGTTTATGGTTGGTCCCGCCTCTAAACACTATCATGAAGGTCTCCTCTCTGCTGGCTTTCAGCACCTCTGAATACCTGCTATGTCATCTCAGACAGGGGCTGAGTTGTTACAACAACACTCAGATTTTGATGAGAACTGACATATTCATATTAGAGAACAAGAACACTGTCTGCTGGTTATTAATGAATTTAACCCATTCAAGGTGATGAAGCATTCACCTTGTTGGGACTAAATTCATTGCACTCAAAAAGCTAATTTCCAATGAATCCTCAACTGTATTTTCTGGAACACACAGATGTTTGCTCTCTAGTGGACAGTTTATCTTTTTCCCTATTTCATTAACCTTTTTAAATCTAAACTAAAAATATTTTATTTGAAAAATAAAACATAGGTTTGTATTCCTATAAGAATATGTGCATGTGAACGTATTCATCACTTTTTTTGTCTGACATCCCTCCTGCTACTGATAGATTTTGCAGAATGAACATAGAATTTCATCATATAGTGTCCGTGTTGCATTCAACAGTGGAAATGATCTCTCAAGGCTCTGCCCATTAGGAAGAGATGAGCCCGCACCTCCCTCAGATCCCATCTGAAATCTTGCGGAAAGGCTCAGGTTTCAGTAAAGAGCTTCTTCATCCATTCCCTATGTGCTGCCGCTAATGATAGAGATGAGAAGTGTCAGAACGATCTTCCCCCACCCTCCCCCGGCAGAATTAGCATTAGCATAATGGGCTTTTTAACACAGCACCTTTCCTGCCACAAGGCCCTGTAGAAGCTCGCTGTCCAGGGCCATTAGTAGCTAACTGGCAGTAAGCCAGCTCTCACCTTTCAATTCAAAAAACAGAGGGCAGCCCAGGGAGGATGGCTCACAAAGGAGGTCATCAATTTTTCATGCAGAGAGTGAGTTTATCAATTTAAAAATAAAAAAAAAGATAATGAACAAAACAACGTTCGAGCTAAAATAAAAAAAAAAGAAAATCACACTTAAATTCTGAACATAACGCACATCAATTTTTCATCAGCCTTTAGGCAGCAAATTGCTTGAACCAGTGACTTTTTAATTATGAAAATATCCAGAGCTTCCCTAACCACAGCAAAGGCTTCAACAAAGGGAGGGACTGTCTCAAGCTTTACAATGTGGAAGAGCACAACCTAACAAAAATCTAACAAATATCATTTAGGGACACATTAGGTCTTGGTTATCATGGTTACAACCCTTAGCTCATTCTACAATAAGATTTACTTCCTGAAAGGAGCAACTGACACATGACATGTATCAGTCGCTGCAGCTAAAGTGCTTCCACTGAGGTCTATTGAACTACTGGCCACACTGAAACTGACACCAACTTGCTACCCTGTAGATTTCAAATTTAACAGACCCAAAGTGCAGTGTGTCAACAACAGAGGCACCTCTGCTGCAGATGGCCATCGTGCATACTAATAATGACATTATGTCTGACCCTGTTGTTGGTTGTATCTGTACAATGTCCTTTTATTTTGTCAGTCTTGTATCATTTTGTGTCAAGCAAGTGTAAAAGCTTCTACATACCAGTTAATCTTTGTTGTTGCAGCTCCTCATACTTGCCACTAGACAAGACTAGACAGAAAAACAAATGGAGGCGATGCATTAGCTCACTTTTATACATAGAATCTAAAATCCTTTCCAGGTACGCAGGGTTAGTCAATGTCCCACAGAATTTATCACTGTGAATGTTAAAGGTAAGGTTGATGCCATGAAGCTCTGTGCACCAGAAATATGTAGAGCGACAGGGACAAAATTGCCCAAAGGCATCACCTCGTAAAAAAAAAAAGCTGCTTTGTGTTTCTGTCCTACCTAATAGTATATATAGTCTATATGTGTGTGTGTATGTATTGTTAATATAAATAAAAACCACAAGCTTCCCATGTGGTGGTAGTGTGCTGGTTGCACGGATCATTAAATTCACCCTGACACCAGTCTTAGCTTCACCTTCCCTTGACCCATCCTTTCTTTTGATATTTCTTTACTTTTCCAAAAGACAACATTTCCACACTTTCCACATTTCTCTCTCTCTCTCAGCTCATGACACCAACTCTTTTTCCCCCTCTCTCTTCCTCTTGTCATGTGTGGACAGTGAAAGGTAACATTTATTTTTAGCCTTTTCTTACAGAGGTGCCATCCTCAACACATAATAAGGGGCCCTGGTGCTCATTACCGTCACTGGGAGATAGTGAGCTGTCACGTATGGCTGAGACAAATGTAGAGCAGCCCCTACCCCCCACCACCCCACTGTCTTCCAAATGAAAATAATTACACTCAAGAGCCCCCTCACCTTGTTCTCATTACTCACTTGGTGCAACGGTTTCAAGCATCACATGAGCACAAGGCATATATAATAGAAAAATTACACCACAGTACAGACATTTTTGTCACTTGTATTTTTAAGAATTGGCAGGGTTTGTCAAAGGGGTTAGAAGGGCGCTGAAGAAAAAGCGAGTAAGCAGGAAACAAGCGCAAATGAAGTGGAAAAAGCAGTTTGGTTTAAACAGCGGTGCACAAGCAGACTGAAAGCAGTTTACACTCACAGGAAATCACACGTAATTAAAAAACCCTTTTATATTTCAAGTCATCCCGTGCCTCTCCTGTACTACATGAATTATGTGCGCGCATGTACTTTCAGATACAAAATGTCACTTTTCTTAAGCAGTGAAAAGGATAAAGCACCACTGTTAAAATGTTTTTTTTCTCAGAATTCTGACTTGAAATTCTAGGAAAGAAACCTGAATTTGATTTGCAATGATGAAAAATATTTTTCCAAATGATAATTACAGCAAAACTTAAAAATACTGCATACATTTTTGACAAAACATCTGAATTAGAATTGAATAAATGAATACATACGGTTGCTATCTTCTACAAACATCTATAATGCTATTTTGGTTATTCTTACATGCTTTTTCATTAGTCTACTTACAACCATTTAAAGAATGAGGCTGGCATTATTATTATTTTTTAACAAATGCCATTGATAGACAAAAAAGTAGAATGCATTAGCCCATTTCTCCATACAAACCTTTTTCCCTCTTCCAGCTGAGGCATTAGTCGATTCATTCCCACTAAATCTTTTTAAAAAAAAACAATCTTAAATGACTGTTTCCCTCATTTCCCACATTAAAACACACATGGCATTTATATTAGGAGCACAGCGTATGCAGTGCTAACTCAAAAAATAAATACGGCGCCTGCGATAATTATGATCGCTGATGTGTTTCTGTGGTATATTGAAGCATCTAAATACACACAAAAAAAACTGTTTCCCCATCAATATTAATAACACTTCTATTCCAGCTGTCACCGAGTTAAATTTAAATACATTGATTCTGCTGGAAAAGGAAATGATCTTTGCAGTGCAACTTCTTTAAAGTGGCAGCTTAATTTCCTGCTCGGGGAAAAATGATTTTGAACTGATGGCTCCTCGATTAAAAAAAAAAGTGATGATACACTGCTTTAAAAATATTCTCAAAAAAGGTGAATATATTAACATATTCTAATGGTGGTTTGATTGCATATAATCATCAGATAATTGCTTGAATATGTGTGTGTAAAATATTCTATATATATATATAATCTAAATTAAAAATATTAGACTGCAAACTCTGATGATACGGTGTTGATTAGTGTTAGTGGAAAACATGCACCCTTTCATTTTATGTCTGCGTACCAAATGCTGTTTTCATGTTAGGCTAAGCCTAACATGAAAACTGCCGCATCATAAAAATCAAGTTTCTGCACTACATTAGGTTAAAAAAAAACCCAAATTGAGACAATATATCCACCATGGCATATAGATATAGGTTTATTTACAATATATCTAGGAGCTTTATGACCAAATCTGCCCTTTAACACAATTGCCTCAGTTTAGTAAACAGACATGGATGCAGGCCTGCATGATTAATTTTTATGAAATCGCAATGTCGATTCTCCCCCATGTGCAATTCAGTTTTGAAAAGATTTCAATTCTCATGTAAGTTTAATTGTAAAAAACATGTCACTCTTAGCATGTAGTCTGTGTATGTTGTAGTCGGTGTTGGGTGTGCTCGTTTTCACTACATTGTTACCTCCACAACAAACGTGTTTGCAATGTTTTCTGTATACTTTTGACTTCAGGACACCCCCTAAAACACCTCTTTATGCCTTATTGCTTCAATATGGGGTCATTTCTTTAAATCTCAAGATTGTCTCTACTTCCGACTGTATCCTGGGGAAGCCACTCCATGCCTGCATGGACTCCCCAAGATACACAAAGAAAGAGTCTCCCTCAGACCAGCAGCACAAACTCAGTCACATACAATGTGGCTAAGCACTTGGCTGAACTCCTGACACCACTGGTAGGTAACACACCACATCACATCCACAACTCTCAGGACTTTGTGAACAAGGTGGAGAAGATCCGAATGGACCCAGACGACGCCATGGTCTCATTTCATGTCACCTCACTGTTCACCTGCATCTCTACATCAGAAGCCACAGAGATGGTAAGGAGATGCCTCACACAGGACAGCACACTCAAGGAAAGAACCAACCTTAACCTTTTACAGACAGAAGCATGGCTGTGCGATGGGATCACCTGTGTCTCCTATTGTGGCCAACCTCTATATGGAAGATGTGGAAAGAAGAGCACATAGTTCCTTTCATGGAACCACCCCCACCCACTGGTTTAGATATGTGGATGACACCTGGGTCAAAATCAAGACCAATGAAGTGGAACAGTTCACAGAACACATCAATGCAGTGGACAACAACATCAAATTCACTCGGGAGGACACCAGGGTCAACAATCTGGCCTTCTTGGACTGCACAGTACACATTGAGGAGGACAGGAGCCTCAACGTGGAAGTGTACAGGAAACCCACACAGTGCACAAACTGTACCAACCAGCTCAGAGGGGAAGAAAAAGGAGCAACACCACATCAGGAAGGCCCTGCAAACCTGTGGCTACCCCAAGTGGGCACTCATCAAAGCCACAAAAACAAGACACCCTAACAACAACAAGAAGGACAACAACCGGCGGAGAAAGAACATCTCCATTCCATATGTGTCAGGAGTATCAGAGAAATTCCACAGGATCTTCAACAACCATGACAGCTCTCTTGTGATGAGCCACCTCCACAGGACAAGACTCAGCTGTTCACCTCCACCTCAAAGAGAAAGGACACTCCTTTGAGGACAACAATTTTCACATCTTAGATAGAGACGAAAGGTGGTTTGAAAGAGGAGTCAAGGAAACCATCTATGTTAAGCTGGAAAAACCTTCCCTTAACAGAGGTGGTGGCCTCAGACATCATCTTTCCACCACATACAATCTCATCCATTCCCAGGAAGTTTGCACATACTCACAGCAAGAACAAAGGGCTGTCAACCAGTCCCCCTCCAGCAGTCATATAGTCGTTAGCCAGTCGTTGGACACACCTGGCACAGGCAGCCAGATCATCACAGGTAAGTATGGAAACATTTAGTGCTATTGTTTGTAAGTTTTACCCAGACCTGTTGGTATGTGGTTGCAGACCCACCCACTGAGGTCTGCAACCACATATAAACCATGTTTCCCCACCAAACCATTAGAACTGATGAAGCTGCTTGGATGTGCAGCGAAACGTCTTCAAAACTTGCCTTGCTTCAATCTTCTCTACATATCAAGATTGTAGTGAAATGCAGCAAATTATTTCTATTATTTTGACAATATCTAAGTCTATTCTGGGTTCTACTTTCTGTTAAATGTAAATCAGATTTAATTTAGATAATATATGCTTAAAGATATTATTATTGTTATTATTATACATTGATTTGAAATTCATCCAAGTTACAAATGTGGAAGTTTGAATGCCTGCATGTGGCTACAGTGTATTTAGTAGCCACCCTGACTACATGTTACTACTGATTTGAATGCATTTTCAGTGAAATTCTGAACATCATATCAAAATCAGATATAAAAAAATACAAGACTATTAATACAATCTCTGGGGTATAAACAAAAACATCTCACCACAAAGACGCTGTTCCCCTTCAAATATTTTCAGGGGAAATCACAGAGAAGAAAAGAGAGGCAGGGGAAAGAAATCACATGCCATTCTAAACCTCAATGGCTGTTTTATCAGACTCTCTTCTATGCAAAGTGAACTTGAACATCAAATATTGAGCACCTTTCTGAAGACGTCCTAGCACGTATTTTTTGCCACCATTAGAAGCACCTTACTGACAAAGGTCAAAACACATTAAGAACCACGCATGTTGTTATGCCCCCAGTGAGACTTTTCTTTTATAGAAAAAGCACCTGTCCCCTGAACGTAAAAAGGATTGCACCCTCCTGGGACCCAAACCTTTGTCGCTTACTCTGCTGTCAGGAAATCATTTATTCTGAGCGAAAAATGGGCCCTCATCCCACTATTGAAAACTCATGAGTTATTAAGCAACGAATCCATTGATTATTTATTGCAGACCATTTCACATATATTCAGTTTTAGATCTTCGGGTGCAGGTTCATGGGTTATTGTGACTTTTAGTGAGGAGTAAATATAAGACACCTCCTCAGTGTCACAGAGATCAACATTTTGTGGCACTGAAACACTGACTGTAGTTTGCATGATTAAAAGGTGGATTAAAAGTATTAGTGTAGCAGAAATCAGTTTTGTTTACAATGGTATTTCCCAGCATGCAGCACCATTGTGCTCTAGCAGAGATGAGTGGAGATGGTGGTGTCACTGGGTTAGCTAACCATCAATTGCAGGCTTTGACAATGACTACCGACAAACAAAAAATAGAGGTCACATTTGTTTTACTACTGTGACAAAGCATTTTTTAAAAAATTATCATCCCGGGAAAAATTGTCCACTTTCATGCTTTGTGCTCTTACCTGGTGAGTGGTTTGTTGGCTAGCAGAGCTGTTAGCCGTAGTGCTAGCATTTGTAGAGGCTGCTGTGTAAACAAGCATAGTGTGAAGTGGATGGTTTTTGCAGTACACTGTTGACTCGCTGTACCAACAAGTCCGACACACCTCCCTCTCACAAGACAAGGTGCGCAGACTGTCTGGCTCAACCGGCTGTTGGCAACAGTGGTGTAAGGAAACAGGTCAATGACACGCTGTGCTGGTAGGATTTACTTTTTCTAATCTACATGGCTGTGGTCACTTTTAATAAATTAGGACATCTGTCAAAGATTGAGCTCATCAGGGCTTCTGATCATCCTGATTGCTGCAGGGTGCTCCACTGACCTGTGTGCTTACTAGCACACTGCTGCTAATGGCTAACAGCTGATTGAATCAGACAGCCTGTAAACCCGGGCTCATTGGAGGCTTGTTGGTACAGCGAGTCAACAGTGTAACTCAAAAACCATCCCATTCACATTCAGTTTGTTCATTTAAGAGACAAAGCATTACAGTGAACAGTCTTTCCCTATCTTTACTTGACTCATTACTACAACAAAGCACAATTCATCGCTACATCTAGTGGCTGAACAAATGTGACCTCCACTGTGTTGGTGTTAGCTTGGTAGTTTAGTCGAAGCTGTTACTACTGGTTAGCTGATGCCAGCTACTGTCAGACTTCTCCACCAACCAACCACTTATTATTATTTATTCTGTGTAATAAAATAAATCATAAATCATCTCTTGAGAGTCTCAGGGTGCACAGACCTTATTTCTGTCACCCTTTTGACTGCAGAAAGAGGTATTCAGAAAATAATTTCTGCATTTTAGGACACACCCTGCAGCATCTCCTGGTGTGGGTACATGTCCCTATTATTCATTTATGCCTCATAAGATTAGGAAAAAGGGTCAATTTTAGAATACCAGAACTCTATTAAAAATTAACATCAAATTTAGTTTGCTTGTTTTTTTTTCCAGCTACTATCTACTCTGTAAATCATTTCTAATTAAGGGTGTTATGGCATTACCTATCTTCCCAAATGTATTAATTAATCACAATGTGTTTTTTTGTTTTTCTACACAGAAGTTTTTAAAAATTCTAATTACAGAAAAGAATGAAGATACTGTATGCTAATGAGACAAACAGTCTGCAGCTATGCTAGCAGCTCTGGGATCATATGGCACATTAGTACTGTGGCTTATTTATTTTATTTCATCTGTTTGACAGGGACAGTGCTCTTTTATAAAGACTCTATTATAAGTTAGACCGAATTAGCCCTATAAGCTAATCTAAGTCTGTCTGCTTTTATTATTACAAACACAGACAAACAGGGTTTAAAGACGTTTCGCTGCAGAAACCGCAGTTTAAGTGAACATGTGCGGAGGAGGAAGAGTTGTTGCTACTATGCGGGTTTTGCTAATTTGCTGTTGACCTGAATGAGTGATGATAACGAGCCGGTAATGTTCGAAAAAGGGGGGGCGTGACGTGCTCGTAGCTTTATAACAGACTGAACAACAGGTCTGAGGACAGTGTTATCTGACCTGTGTGGTTCATCCATGAAGGCTGATTCACTCTGACTGACAGCAGTCAGCTGGTTTTAAGGAGTTATAGTACATGGTTACATGATGAACGCCCATTTAAAAAGTATTGTTATTATCCTGCTATAGTGGACCGTTATCTGCCAGTATGATATCTGCATACAGCTAAACTGTAACAGACAGAATGAAAAGTCTGTCAGCTGGAGCTCGGCTTTAGAAAGAGAGGAGACACAGGAGAAACTGAGGAAGAGAGGTGAGGAAGATGAGAGAAGAGATACTGTAGCTGCAATAGAAACGTGTTGAAGAAAACAAAATATATATATCAATCACAACTATTAAATAAATAAAGGTGTATATAATTGTAATCATTTTTAATTCCCATTGCCAGATAGATAAGTGAGGAGCAGCCAGAATAATACAGAGAGAACGCAAACAGGGAAATGAAGAGTGCTGTATGAACTTTGAATCTTCATTATGGATTTCTGACAGGCAGACTTCTTGGCTAGTTTGTCCATAATTTGAATAAGTACTATCGGTACATGTATTTATTTATTTTTATTTACCTGTGTTCATTAAACAGGGTCCAAAGTCAGTTTAGGATGATATGTGATTATTAAGCCCGTTCATATTTCCTAGACATCAATTTTTGGACCTCAGTATTTCTAAAACTTTGGCTACAGCCCTGCGAGGCCCATCAGGTAAACAGTGGATGTAGCTGCAGATGATGAGAGAAGATGAAAAAAACTTCTGCATTAAGATAGGTGTCAAGTTAAGGCCTTAAAGGCCATAAAATATATGGACAGCATTTAAAAAACAAACTGCTGTGTGATGCGGTGCACCTAACTTTTGTGCCGGTGCAACCAGTGCAAAAAGTTAGTCTAGAGCCCTGTGGCCTGCACCCCAAGATACACACGTGGCACAAGTCACCCGCAACTCTCCCTAATTGGTAGAAAAAAAGCATATAGGGTTAAATAACAGAGAGCACATGGAAGCATATCACAATAAACTATCTCATACAGCACTTAGCGCTACTTACGCTGGTTAGCGCGCCGTATTTCCGTTATTAAAACCGAAATAGCCCTCTCATGATACAACTCTCCGCAGTCTTTCACGTCCGGGTGCCTTCGCGCGCAGCGTACCTGACTACTTCTTCTTCTTCTTCTTCTTTGATTTTAGGCAGACTAGGCTCATCTAAGGCGTATTGCTGCCCTCTGCTGTTTCCATGTGATTACTGTCCAGTTTTACTATTTATTCATATTCTGTTATATACAGTGGTCCCTCGTTAATTGCGGGAGTTACGTTCTAATAGTTCTAAAAGTATCATGCAATAGGCAAAATTCTGCATTATTTTGTACAATTACTATAGATGTTTGAAGGCTGTAAAACCCCTCCCTACACACTTTATACACATTATACACAAGTTCAAGTATTATAGAATGAAACCGGAGATCAAAAGGCCCCAAACATTTGTTTGAGAAATAAAAATAGAAATGTTTCCTATAAATAATAATGATGGATTTTAGAATTTAATTTATATTTGGCGAGCTGATCGCATTCTGTACTGTACAGGAGACACAGCACAGAGGAGATTGATTGACAATGGTCTAAAAACAATCAGGAGGCAGAACACAATGCTCCTAGCTCGCTGAAAAGTTTCCTCCTTTGAGATGTGTATCTCCAGCATGGTAAAGTCTCAGACTCTCCACACTCACACTGCCCATCCGGGTGTTTCCCAATCAAAGCCAGCCCCCTTTCTAAGACCACAGTGTCCAGAACCTATCCTGGTGATGACCACAGCATCTCTCCTGCCACATTTCCTTTGCAGCCTACATTATTAGGCTACAGATGAGTAATCTGGTGGTCCAAAACCAAATTCCACCTTCACTTCTTCCTGCATTATGCTCTATTTTCTCTGCATATACTTTTAGCTTGATTCTTCCCCTTCCCTCAAATTCCCAGTGCTGGTCTAACAGCATTTAGTTAGGAAAAGACTCATCTTGCCCTTTTGTTTTCATCAAATAGCTAAGTCCAAGCTTAATCCTCCTGATTTCCAAAGGCATTTCTTCTATTTCCACCAATAAGGCTGACAATGGTGTAGTTCAAAATGCTCCATTAAAAAAACATCTTAAGGCACCATATCCAGTGCTCATTCATAAATAGAAAAAACATCTGCAGATGAGTCAGACTTGGCCCTATAGGCTAATCTGTATCTATGTTTTTTTTCTGAACATTAGCCTTAGCATCCTAACGCTTTGTACCCATTGTTGGCACCTGCTAACAGTTAGGGATCAACATCATGATCCATCTCCTGTGGACTATGAACCAACCAGCCAAAACTCTGTGTTAGCCTAGATCAGAGCAGTGCTTTGAGTTACATGCTAACATCAACATTACTGTATTATATAATGGGATAATATCTAATCATTGATGGCACCTGCTGATGGGTTCCTTCATCTGAGGACCATTAATGTCTTTACCATCAGCCAAATCCCCCTAAAAACTCCAAGTGTCTATACCTCAGCAGGAGGTCACCAAAGTCCTAAGGCATCACCCTCTTGAGACCATGAATAAAACAAATTTCACAGCAGCTCAACAGGTCCAATATTCTAAGCTTGAAACCAGCCAATAACTGCATAACCGTCTCTAGGGCAACACCAGAGAAATTGCCCAGGGTATATTCTTATCATTGGGCCAACATAAAAAATGTTTTTCACCGCTTTGCACAGAAAAAGCAGTTGCTTGGAGGCAGATTGACTGGCTCGGACAGCAGGTAAACAGACACTGTGAGGCATCGGAGAGATGTGCTTGAAGTGCCAGCAGTAAAGAAAAGAAGGGAAAGAGTTCCCTCCTGCCATGCCGACTCAGACACCTGTCCCCAGCCTCATTAATTGGCTCAGGACAGGTTAAAGTGCAACCACTGAGTGACAGAGAGATATATAGCAAGTGGGGCAGAAAAACGAAGTTACACTCCCACACTCACACTCTGTTTTCCATTCAATTTAAGCCTAGTGTGTTCTGAAAATGCTGCTCTCACAGGTGGATCTGTGGCACATTCACTGACTCAGAGTGGCTTTATGCATTACCAACTTCAAGGGCAACTCAACCTTGATGGCAAAGCCACTTGTCTTCCATTGTGCCCTGGTTTTTGCAGATCAGTTTCTCTGATCAGGCACATAACTATAGTTTATTGATCACTTTGTTTGTGACAAGTTCTGTTGTAGGATTAATGCCTCCTCTTTGCTAATCGAGTTGACACAGCTGAAAGAAATATATGAGTCACCATGATACTGGACTCCCAGTAATGTCTGTGTGTATTAAATAAGATCGCAACATCAATTTGTACTTTTAGTTATATTTAAACATACCTACATTGTGCACATAACCTCTGTTAGTGTAAAGTCACAGGTTTCTATCATTCATCAAAGCAAAGAGGAAGAAACTCAGGTGGGCTCTGCCCCAATTAAATCCTTACCTTGCTAGTTGTTAGCTGCTAGCTGGCACCTTCAGTACCAGGTGTTTATAAGATCATTGCTCATATCACAATCACCAACAAGGCAGAGTGAAAATCTTGGCTTCTTGTGACCAAAGCCTGAAGATTCTCCATGTTGTCCCCACCAATAATTTGATCCCCTCAAAAAAAAAAAACAGATTCTTATTTCGTGCAAGAAGGGTTAAACTCTGTTCTTTTCTGACATCCTACCAATAGATATCCTCCTGTCGTTGGTCCAACCGAAAGCCCTTAATATTGATTCTGATTGGGTTATATCAAGGGCTCTGGTCCTACTGTAACACATATTGCCATGTGATTGGCTGTGCCTTTCCCTGCTGTCACATGTGTAGCTCCGTTGGGGCTCGGCGCCAAAACTCATGTAAGACAGTCAGTGAGTGCGAGACAGTTGTTTTCTTAGACATGCTGCTCACGACTATGATGCTCATAGTCGTCTCTTCATCACACATTATTTTACCATATCTGGTGGAAGGATTATCCCACACACACCACCTCCAAAGCCCGACAGCCAATAAATCGGTGCCTAGAGGTGAGTGTGACTTAAAAAAAAAGAACATGAAAATATAACACTGCAGGTATAAACAAAGCTGAAAAATAAAAAATTTCAGTGGAGAAAATGAATTAATCCAAAAGCAGAAAAGTTTTAAATCTAAATTTGGATGTAGCTAAATGTGGGAGGCATTTTAATACATCTGTAGTTCCAATGTGTTTAGTACAAGCTGACTAAAGCTCTACAAGTTTGTATTCTTTGTTCTGTATTTTTGGCCCCAGCCATGTTAAGTGATTTATAAACTAGCAACATTCACTGGAAGCCATGCAGCAAACAGATTAAAAGGAAAAAAAAGCTCATTTCTCCTGCTTCCAGTTAGACTGCAGCAAGCAGCAATGTGTGATACGCTGCTTGTGTCTAATGCTGTTTTTGGTGGGGTGAGACCGGAAAAGACACCACCGAAGTAACCCTCAGGGGGTGGATACAAAATTTAGAAAAGCTGAAATTAATAGGTGTCATCTTTTTCTTTTTAAAATTCACCATATCTATGATTTATATTTGTAAAAAGTGTGCATTGCTGTGTGCCAACAGCGGGACTAAATGTGTCAAAATTGCTTCTTCTGTAGTACACATTTATGCACGCTGACGTCACCGCCGTGCGGACGCGCATAGGACTGCATCCATGTGTGATGATGCCCCTAAGGCTCAGGATGAACCCCTCATGTGAGTAACCTGAGGAGACATGTGAAAAAAAAGAGAGAGCGAGAGAGAGAAGAAAGAGAATGTGGTGTGGTGGAAAAAAAAAAAACACAAAGCACAGTGGGGGAAAGGGCCCTCTCACTTTCAGCCCTGTAATTGGAGGCTGAAGAGGAGTTACTCCTCCTGATCAAGTGTATTCCTGCTGTGTGAACTTCAGTTATTATCATAACTCCATATAAATTTCAGCAGGAGAATAATTTCCAGCTGAAAGCTTCTGGAGAAAAATAGCTTCGCAAAAATGACACTGGTGGAATCTTTCATGCGTGTGGCGGGTTTACTGTTGTTTTAGCCTGAAATCTTTATTTCTGCTATCTATCTGACACAGCTCTATGCTATATTTGTATAAAAAAAATCAATTTGTAATTTAGCACGATTATGTATTTGTTTTACCAAGGGACTCATTATTGTTGTGGGTTGAGTTCACAGTTGTAGGATGTGTCACTTAGGAGTACCACTGCTAATTACTAATGTTACAGCAAAAAAAAAGGTCACGCTAAATGACTTCCATTATCACCCTGTATCAAGTATACAATAAAGCAGGTCAGCATTTGACCTTACCCAGTATTTAGTTTACAGAACATTATTACCAAATACCTTACAATTGAATGACATTCTCATTAGCCCGAACTGCACTTTATGCACCTTTCCAATTAGTGAGTCTCTGTGCACAGGCTCACAGAGCTGGTATAGCATTAACTTTAGGCAGTGAAGTTCTACACTTGTGTTTTTTTGTTTCTGCGTTACTATTTTCAAAATTATCATCAAAGCTTGATAAGAGCGCACACTTGGGAGGTTGGTGCCCAACACATTTTCACACATGAGTGGGTCAATTTTCACCTTCTCCACAAGCGACATATGGTCACATTTTCACTGGATGGCCAGACTGACAAATCTGGCAATGAGGTTGTCCTCCACTCTATAAATTTGCTCCAGACTTTCACCCAGGATGCTGGGGTTCGTGCCCCCTTTGCTGAACTCTAGCTTTCTTTTGCTTGTGGTTAGGTTTTGGTATTAAAACTGCTTCTATAGGGTTAAAAGACAGTTCAAAGTAATCACAACAGACTCTTTGACAACCGTGAACACTTTTTATAAGGCAAAAAGTACAAAATTTGCAATCTGCAAACAGCTTTTCCTCCATTTTCTTAGCTATCGTTTTTGAAGAGCCTTTTCTTTGAACAATCCATTTGGCATAAAGGCACCAATTCTGTTCCAGCTGACAGAAAATATCAACCTTTTGCACATGAACAGTCTCAGATTCAGTCAAGACCTGTGTTTCATTTACATGCGTGACCAACTTTTAGAAGTGTTTTTTTAAATCATGTCTTGGTTAGATAACACACCCAAAAAAATGACTCATTGGATGAACTCAATTAAATTGTGGGGAGGATCCAATAAATACATGTAGCCCATGGTCAAAACTAGTTAGTTTATACATTATAATATATTTCAGTTTGTCCAACATGATTTCTTCCTGTTAGTCCAAGGTGCTCAACCACCTCTGAGAGGGGCAGGGGCTTCACAGCAAATACATTTTGTGTTACACCTTACAATCATATTTGAGTATTGTAACAATTATATTTGATAAGACAAACAATATATTATTATGTGTCACCTCTAAAATTAAGTTCCCATGAAAACATAGAGAAGCACACACATGATCAGTTTTGCTGGTGAGGATGACCTGAATTAAACATTTGTCATTGTGGACCTACAGAGAAATGACATTCTTCTGTGAGAGTGTGTCGTACTTCTCGTAGCTCAATCGCAGTGGATGCATTGATGAGCAGGGTATCGATTGATGTTAAGCCTGATTGATGTGGGCATGACGCTTAAACCAAACTCTCTCCTGATGCCAGGCAACCACCTTTTGGGTGTGAATGTGAAAAAATTCCCACTTTACAAGTTTTAAACAGTATCACTACAGCTACACATCTGATCATTGCATCCAAACAAGGCATGTTTTCTTCCCCATGAGACTCTTAGCAACGCAATGTGTGGCAATCCTGAAGGCAACAAGCGATGTGCAACCCTTGAAAGTTTTTCTGTCCACTGTGCATTATTCTTAGAGGAATCATTTAACATGTATATGACTCTCATAAATCTTTTGCGAAAATAAAATGGCAAAAATGAGCGCCCTGCAGAGACAGACTGACTGACTGACACTCACGTGAAATTTTTACCTCAGGAGATTTGACAAGATCCTGACAAAATTAGGTCTGTATTTCCTTTGCCCTTCTACTGCAAATCTAATTTGTGTGACAGCACGGAGCGAGCTGCGATTTGTAATTAAACTGTAGCCTGGAATATAATTGGTATTTCCTTGCATGACAAGCACGCCAGCCCAAGCTATCCAAAATGAGCAGGTGGATGAAGCCTGGGCTAATCTGTCACTTTTTATGCTAAGCAAATCATCAATAAGAACGACAGAGATGCAGTCCATCTATCCATCTATATAATTATATATCCTGACTGATTTATTGACACAGTCATTAATCGGCGTTATATACCCCCTAGGAGCAGTTCAGGGAAACAGCCAGTGCTGATGTTGAAGAGGTGATGTCACTCTTGAAGGGCTGCCATCTTTCTGCCCCTTCTTTTCAAAACCATTACTAGAATCTAACTGAAATACTATTATGATTCAAAATCTAAGAAAATGTCTATAGACTCACTTGTTTTAGTAGATTAAGATGGGGCATGGCCCTTATGGCCAGTTTACACTGTGCGATTTTGGGCTGTCCCAGGTAAAAGATGACCATCGTAGGAGAATCGTGGCGATATCATTGCTTGTGTTCTTATGTCGCACTGTGAGTCAGGTTCCACGACGGCCATCAGCGTCTTGCGGCCAAAGATAACCTGAGATAAAATTCTCATAGTGTGATAGCTGCATCTAAAATCTCCGATATCAACGCTCTGATAAAAGTAGGCGACGCTTCACACTCCATCACAGTAGTTGGCGGTAGTGCACCCGTTGCTGCCGCCCACTGAAGAAGAAAAGCGCCTGGCTCCAGCATGTAGAGATCACGTGATCACAACAACAAGTGTGTGTACGTGTGCGACTGTAGCAAGAAGAAGACATGTCGGCTGTGTGGCAGTATCTTTCCTTACAGTCGGACAAAGACATTGCAGCTATGTGCAAAACTTGTCATGCTCACAGTTCCCGAGGAGACACAGAGGCAAGGAAGTTTAATACGACCAACCTCATCGCACATGTGAAGCAGCACCACAAACAACAATATGAAGAGTTAAGTTAGATCAAAAGGCGAAAAAACAAATAACCTCTCCCTCCCTCAAACAACCAACGCTGGGCGAAACATTTCAAAAGCATGACAAACTCCCACGGGACAGCACTCAGGTTTAAATGCTTAATTAAGCACCTCGAGCCTCGCTATATTATCCCTAGCTGCCACACCATTGTCGACAAAACTATGACCCAGATGCATGAAGAAGCTAAGACGTTCATTGCCAGACACGTAGAGAAAGCTAATGCTGTTAGCTTCACCACCGACATCTGGACCTCAAGCCATTCTCCGCTGTCCTTATTGAGTCTGACTGCGCACTGGATAGACATGAGTTTACATTGCAGAGAGCAGTGTTACATGCATGTGAGTAACACTAATAGCGAGTAACAGTAAGAGTAGTCAGCAGTTTAATAACCGACTGACTGATTGTTTTCTGTTCTTGTTATTAGAGAGGTGTGTTTATTTTGTTTACACTATTTGTTTAAGACTAAGAGCAATGACCACATTGTTTTGGGCCCAGTTAGTGAAACTGGAGCTGTGTGGACTCTTGAGTTTGAGCAGTTGGACAGCGAACAGTATTGTTGTTGGTTTTGTGTCCCTGCTCTCAGTTGTTCTCACCATAGTGAGCTTGCCCTGAATTATTTGCACTTTAAAAGTATAATTTGTTTTTATTTTATTACAGAGGTTATTTTTCTGGGTCTCCTAATTTTTTTTTTTACTTTTGTATTTTATTGAATTGTTAATAAATGGGTCTTTCTCATACCTACTGCTTCTGACAATTTATAAAGCCTTTTCTAACATTCCACTCTACAAAATTTGTAATTAAAGTATGTATGATATGTGTTGATTTAGTGTTTAGTGAATAGCGGCTCAATATCGGTATCGGTTGATATTCATGTGGATGGGTTCACTAGGGAACACATAAAGCATAACAATAGTCCATCACTTAAAATTAATCAATTAATAGTTAATTAAAAGGTATTTTTTTCCTTTTCATTTAGACCCTTTCTCCGTACCTGACCCCCAGTCTTTGAGCTATTGGCCAAGACATTTTTTTTTCTTGATTCTTAACTAAACTCAAATGTTTATCTGTGGTGGTCCTAATAGTAGGCCGTGTTCTTAGAGGCATTGCTCCAGGTTCCTCTAAGGCAGTCTACCTGCTTTAACCAGTATAACAGGGCAGAGATAGAGGTGATGGTCATAGAGCTAAGAGCCCAGCAGTTTTGCTGAAACTAGATAATAAGCTGATACTTCTTAGCAATATGGGGAGAACTTTATGAAGTGCAAGAAATGCCTCAAGCTCTTAAGACATAAGATCTCTCTGTTGTCCTGAAGGCAGGGAGCTGAATATGAGCAAAGGCTTAGAGAAGAGGCACTGGTGATATGATGTCCCCAGAGGAGGCCCCTGGCATTATAGCCTGTCTTGGAATACCCAAGGAAACACAAGTAGAAGCAGCTAGCGAGAAGAGCGGGATTTTGCTAAGCCTGCTACCACCATAACCCAGACCCAGTTAATTCAAGGTCACAGCATGCAGCCCAGTGGAATTATACTAGAATGATCTGCAGAAAGTTCTTCATAAACAGGCCTGCCACCTGGATTAGCTGGAAGATTTAAGGGGAGCATTAAACTGCTCCACTACAACCCTGAGCAAGACAAACCACTCTGAAATGGATGAAGAGAAGGAATTGAATTTCAGCTACAAGAGCATAGTGTTGTGCAATTCAATCATGAATAGAAGGCCCATCTAAAGGCACAGGGACGTACAATGCAATAATAAAACAAGCAGGATCAAACAAGGGAAACATATCCACCAGTGAGTATAGCCACTGTGCATATCTGCAAAGCAAAGAAAAGTTGTGTGCGCTAACCTCATTGGGATGGTGGACACAGGGATTAACAAACAAACAAAGGAAAGGTAGCTGCCAGCAGCAATCAAAAAGCTCCCTTCGGCATCACTGGCAGCGGTCCTGCTAAGACAGCTCTGATCCCAGTGTTTGAATGCATTTCTATTACATTTACAAAGCCACTTAATAGGGTTGGTGTGCCAGTACAGCTCTGCCAGCCGACCACTGGTTCATCTGTATGGACTGAATTACATGTACCTGTAAGCACAAAATGAAGGACTGTACAACAGTGAAGACTTCTTCTCACACAGAAGACTGAAGTGTGATTCAGTTAAACCTTCTTGAATTTCACACCTACTCAACAATTTAGGACAATGGGATATACATAGTTCATTTTTTTAATATATAAGAACCAGTTTCAATTTCTCCATGCACTGTTTCTCATTAGCAGTAGCAGTCCATAAGGATGATAGCCTCCAATCACCTCCAATCACCTCTAAGCAGCCAAAAGCACTTTATAAAGATGTTCATCTGGAGCCATGAATGCATCAATGATTTTGCTCAGGTGTAGTGTTACAAAAGACCGGTCCAGCACTCTCAATTCTTTGCCATTGATTCGTCACACTGTCCCTATCATCTACCCTGTCCTTGACCCAGCTGTAAAAAGCAGTTTGGAGTCAAAGTTATGTCTGTTGTGGCTGTTATGGTCTTTTGTCTCAAAACATGTTTCTGTGTGATCAAGCTGCAAATACAGTACGGACAATTTGGTTATGTCATCTGAAATCACTCTCCTGTTGGTAACAGCTCCAAACATTAAAGTGTAAATCATATTCCTGTAAACACTTCATTCAACAAATGCTTTGTCATTGTCTTCCTTTTTATTACTGAAAGGTCCACCTTGTTATGAAACCCAAAATCACAATGCAACCCATGCCTAAACTAAATATGTGTCATGTGCTGCTGAAATAAAATGTTGTATTATTCATATTATGGGCAATTTTTAGATAGATAAATGGGTTTTAAAAGATGAAAGTCTTTTTTTTTTTTTTTTTTTAAATCGGAATAGATAGCAAACAGAAAATCTCTACTATTAAACATTAACCTCAACCACAATAAAAAAAATAATATGTTCTTACCGATGTTACATTTTATATTCATGCATGCAAACAGTGACAAAAAAATCTTAATACATTATCATACAGGTGAGTGGGTTCAAGGCAGTCCGAATGCAGACAAGTCCCATTTCATCCCCTTTATAGATTGTGATCTGTGTCCCCGACCTCACTTTAAAACGCGTCACCTCCTCTGCTGCTGTGTTTGTGGTCAGAAGCTGAACAAGACTTTGCGATTATGTATGTCCATTCGGTGCACAATGTAAGCGAATAACACTGTTCCTATGGGAGCTGCAGAAGCATGCACAGGTAAGGAGAGAAAAGGAGAAAAACAAAATGGAAGAGGGCTGTGATGCACCATTATGCATTGTACACAGAACAAGCTCAAAAGTTTGTACCCCTCCTTTAATTATATGTTTTTTTTGTGTAAAACCACAATAAAATGTATCTAATTTGAATGGGTCTTCTTGATTTAGAGACTGCAAGGACCTGTCGCTGCAAAACAATGTCATCACCCCTCCACTGCCGTGCTTGACAGTGGGTATGAGGCGGCAGTAAACATTAAGCAACTCCAATTCTCATATGCCAATAGGACATTGTGTTGCACTTATTCAATCTTCTTTTAATTGTGCTGTTGAGCACATTAACATTGAGCATGCTGAGTGAGGCCTGGAGGTTCTGACATGTAGCTCTTTAGTAGTTTGTATTTCTCTGATAATTGCACACTCTGACTTTGTGGTGAATTTGCTGGGACGTCCATTCCTATGAAGATTGATTGTAATTTTTTCCACTTGGGAATAATCTTTCTGACAGTTTGGAATGATTTCATGACACTCCAGATTGATGTGTAGCAACAGTTGCTTTAACACCATTGTTTATGTCTTTCTCTCTTGTCATTGTGTTAGCATACAGCTGAATCTGTACACCTGCTGATGATCAATTCATCAAGGACTGATGATCAGCAGCACCTGCAGCAGATCAAGTAATTAAATCCCATGGAAGCAGTTGGGGGGTCTAAATGTAACTAAATGACTAAATGTAAACATTACTCATATGAAAATACTGGCTTTCTTAGGTAAACTGTCACTTTAACACAACAAACAAGCTTTTTCAAAAACTGTGCATAAAGCCAAAGAATACTCCCACTGACTTTACTTCTCTTCAGATAAGACAAATGCAACAAAATCAAATGTGTGAAGTTTCACCCAACGGAACTTGAGACTGACTTTCTCCCGTTCAAAGGTGACATCTTCAAATATAAACTGCCTTCAGAGTTGCTTTGGAGGAAGTTGGGCATCTTTCATGTCTTTCCCTGTCATGCAATCTAAACATCAGTGAACAGTTAACTTGTGCACAGTGGTGTATGGAGCACGTCTCTATACCTCCTCCATTCCACACAGACACCTGAGAGCGTGTGTTTTTGAAGAATGGGACAATATTTCTCTAAACTTAAATCAGAACCGATCTTCCATAAACTGAGGCTTCTCTGAAATCAGTGCTTTTTTCATTCCATTAGCCCACGCAGGCTGCTATGTACAATCAAACCTAATAATTACGTTAAGCTATTAACAGCAAAGAACCTGGCTGTGCACAAATGCAACACATCCATCCATCCATCCACCCATCCTCTGAACCTGCTTTGTCCTGCAGTGCAGGGTCATGGGGGCTGGAGCCTATCCCAGCTATGTATGGGTAAGGTACACCCTGGACAGATCACCAGTCCATCACAGGGCAACATACAGACAGACCAAATGCAACACATATGATTTAGTAACTTTGCTTGCCTGTTTAGGAAATGTGTCTTAGGCTACGCTAACACAGTGTTATCTGTAGCGTCTGATTAAAAAAGTATTCTAGTGATGTAGCACTGTGGGGTTTCTGCTGTAAAAAGATAATTTTAACACTAAAGTCTATGGGAACTGATTCACATTTGGAACCAGCCCCCAGAGGCCATGCAGGGAACTGCAGTTCTTAGCCCTAGAGTTCAAGTTTCCTGTCGGCCCAATATCACAGCATACGGATGGATCAAAACAAAGCAAACACTCTCATTAGGAGTGGGATCATCTGCTGTCGGAGATCAGCAGCAGAAACAGCAGTTCACCTCGGACTATCAGAAGCGAATGTTCAACTTACGGCTCTCCAAAGACACCTTTATGACCTGAAATAAAAGAGAAAAGAGGAATGAGTTGTCCCGTGTGTCCTTTTGGAGTAGTTCAAGGCTTTTCAACTTGACACACACCAAAGATATGTTCAACCAATCAAACCAATAGAAGCTGTGTGTAAAGGGTGTACAGACCTCTTCATTCACATTCCTAAATTGTTAGCCGTCAGTAAAATTCATATTTGAATTTGGAAAGATTAAATTTAGGTCCTAACCATAAAGAATCCCTGCATCTCTATTGTGCATCATAAATCCAGTGAGCAGCCTGTCATTACTCTCTCAGCCAGATTCAGGCAGGAATTTCGTGTGGCTGTGCTGTTTCATCATTCAACAAACAATCTGTGGGGTATATTAATGATCCAGTTCTTGTCTGATGTTTTTCAGCTAGAAGGTGAAAAATGACAACAAACTGCGTGACATGTTGCGCAATGCAATATTTGTAGCTCAGCCTCCTGGGCAGTTGTTATGCATGGATTCTGAGAGCAAAAAAAAAATCCACATTTCATATCACTGATGCTACTCTCCCATCTAAATCCTATTTTTGTCGTAATAATGTCCTATTTTGTTGTGTGTGGTTACATGGTTAAATTTGTCAATGACTTGAATTGAAGTGACTGGTGTTAACATCAGTTTGTGACAGAAGTTACTCTGTGCTGTTCTGACATGTGTCGGGTATTAGATTAGTCTCCGCGCCGAGCCCTTTAGACAGGAGTGTGTTTGTTCTCGCTGTAATGCCGTTATCTTCTTTTCTTTCCCTCTTCTAATCTGGACACCTAACAGCCACGCAAGTAAGCAGTTCTGACAAGGCTTGTGCACAAATTGAATTTTTCTTCCCCTATCCCTTTCGATTTATAATTCCCTTCTCCCGCTCCTTACGAGCAAACTCAATTTCTGACCCCTTTAGACAAAAGGCTCAGATAAAGCAATTAGTTTGTGATTCCGTGTGAGCTCCTGGCTCGACTGACCTGACGGAGCGTTCGAGACACTAAAAGCGGCAAAAAAAAATTCAGCTCTATAGAGTGAACTCAGAGTCACCAGCAACAAAGAGATCCAGCCTTCGCAAAGAGCTCAGTAAGAACATGACTATAAAAGCATCCAGACAGTCCTTCCAATATGTCTCGCCTTTGCCTTTGATCACTGCAATTTCTTCCTTTGAATTCTTTCTTTTTTTAGAAAAATCTTCACCATGGTATTCTTTTATTTTACTGCACTTTCACACTATGGGGTGACAGTCTGTCTTTTAGCACTCAAAGGCTGTTCAATCAACATTATGAGTGGCATAAGCACCTTGACTATACCATCGGTGATGTCACCAATAGGTTTCTGAAGAGTCGATTTGAGGCTTTTTGAAGCTCTACCTTAGGTTGAGTGGAGCTGCAGTGGACTATCATTTACAGAAGCAGGAAGCTTACCCCGTCAGTCAGCTCCTGCCTGTCACTTTCCTTTTTTAAGGAAACTACAAAAACTATGTAAAATTTAAAGTCTTAATGAGAAATGAAACTTTAAACAGATACCCAAACATTTTGTACCTGGCTGTAATTTTTTTTTATTGCTGTTGTAAAGCTAGAGATTTTAATATATACCCAACCTACAACCTTCCTTTTTGACACTTCTACGTGGTCTTTGTCCTGTCCTCTTCACATGCCTTGCAGGAATTAACAGGCAGATAAACTCCATCCCCAATAACCACAAAGACCAGGAAATACTGAGATGGTCGTCTTTGAATTAGCTACTGGCAGTAGGGTAAAACTAACAAGAAAGAAAACTTGCATACATTCAGTATAATAAAATATTAACTTTACCAAACAATTATTATGAACACATAGCAAAAATAAAGTGGGCATAATATTGCTAACCATGTACTGGTGTTGATGCTTAATTATTTCCATACATACCGACAATGCTTTCAAAAGCCCAATCACCAGGATGATTAAGGATACAGAAAGGTATGAGCTCTTGGCAGATTCTAACATGGAAGGCAGCCTTGTCACCTACTGATGATGTCATCAAATAGAGACCTCAAGACACATATTCACCAGTAGGGGGAGCCAAACAGACAAACAGCCTAGCAATAGTAACAATTTACAACCACATGCTTGTAAGGCAATACAGTCTTTCATTTCTCAGCTTAGAAGGTCGCCGCTTGGCTGCTACACAGCTTCGTATGCAACAAATGGTTACTGGAACTGTCTTCTGACACCTTTTCATTATAACCCGCTTTTCTGCAATTTGAGCTTTGACTGCTCATGACCCACCCTGTCACACGTTCGCCTCTTTTCTGTCCTTGGTTTACTTTTACACTGCAGACCGGGAACATCCCATAAAGAGTTGCAATTGTGTAGATGTTCTTACTCATGAGATGCTCTTTCTTTCTGAATCCCACCTACTGACAAGTGCCATGATAACCAGATAATCAGTGTCAGTCCCTCCACCTGACAGCGGTCAGAATGTTATGATGAAATGCAGAAAGATGAAATGCTCAAAGCTTGTGAATGTGTGTGTGTGTGTGTGTGTGTGTGGATTTTCTTTCAAGTAAGCCAATGAGGCTCACAGATACAATCATCTGAGAACAAAGACTTTGAAAAGAAATTTCACTATTGAAGAGTTTCATACAGTAGAAGTGAGTTCCTTTGATAAATACTTTGATATGCACATTAATGCCTCTGCTTGTTTACCTTTTTATTGTTTTGTAAAATTTTGAACAATCCTAACTCTTTGATGGTGCCTTTTTTTTATTATTATTTTCCGTATTTACCCTCCAGCACTGAGGTTTTCAATTGCTTTGAAATATCCTGTGTCCCTCCCTTCCTTTCAAGTAACACTGAATGAGGGAAGGCTCTCATACAAAGTGAGTGAAAAGTAGAAGGTGCGGGCCATTTGCACTTTGGACAGTTTCTAAAGTCACCCTGGCCATATCTCCTGCGTAAGAATTCAATTTAGCCATTGCAGGAGAAAACTGAAAACCGTAAAGGAGGATTTAGAGTGAAATACATGGCATGTAGGGGAGGTGGGGGGGATTCGTTAAGAAATATAGTTATCTTGGAGTCTGGCAGGGGAGATATGGATGTGGCAGAACTGATGAGGTTCTCAGTCATTATCTTCTAGGTGATAACATGGTATGTATCCACCCCCCTTATCACTGTAATTTCCTAAAGGGGATTTTTCCCATCAATTCTGTAGTTTTAGGCATTTCCAATCACTTTGAAATGAGATATTAGTTTCAAAGATAGTATATAGTGTATAGTTCTGTGATGGATTAATCTGTGACAGTATAGCTGCATTCTCTTTTGCCTTTAGATAAATTACTTTGAGGCTATATTGAAAAGATTCCCTCTGTCAGCAGTCAATAGGAGACATCTGTGAGGAAGCTGGCAGCTTCAACCACCCAGTGCAAATCCTGCTGGTTCAGTTCTATCTGCCCTGGCACAAATGAGAGTCAAAAGCACAAGCGGAGGGGCCATGCTGTTTCACCTGGCAGAGATGCAGGCCTTGAGCAGAGAGATATGAGAAGTAACACATTCGCGCAGATCGACTAATAATCCACCGACCTGACCGAGTACAAGTTTTTTAACTGATCTACATTTAAAATAAAAATTCACCCTTCTTTTATGTTAATCTTCCTAAATCCTCGTGCCTGCCACAGAAAAAGGCTTTTCCCAACCCTCAGTATAGAGCATTTGTGTTGCTCTGTGGCCCAGCAGTCTGTACACTTGGGTTCTCCAGAGATGTAAGCTCATCCTGAATCACTGCCTCACTCAGTGGGGAGCTGGAGAGAGCACAATAGCCAAATCCCAGGAGTTGGAATATCAGGCCTGCAGCAAGCTGCACTTTGTTTACACATCACATGGAATATCTGCTGAGTACAAGTCAGCTTGGGTTAGTGTTTGCCCTCGCAGCATGAAAGTGTCATGCTGAGGGGTACACTAGAAAACAGTGTACAGTGCATTAACTCCTTACCGGTGTAAACTGACTGACTGACTCTTTAACATTTTTGTTAAAAGTTGTGAATTAATGTGTGATTATAATATAAGAAAATAATAATTTTTGCTCTGGGATTAATTAATCCCTATCACACAGGGCTTCTTGAGGTGGGACCTTTGCAGCTTAATTGCTCCTTGCTGCCCTGTGGAAGATACAGAGGTAAAACATGGCATATAATGTGTCTGAGCTGGCAGTAGAGGGAAATCATATGGTGTGACAGTGACCCCTACCAGCATCAAAGGGGTCAGTGTGGAGGTGATGGAGGAGTTCAAATACCTGGGACTGTACTTGGACCACAAACTGGACTGGTGCAAGAACATGGACACTGTTTACAGGAAGGCCCAGAGTCGCCTCTACTTTCTGAGGCATCTGAGGTCCTTTAACATCTGCAGGACGACGCTGAGGATGTTCTATGAGTCTGTGGTGGCCAGTGCCATCATGTATGCTGTTGTCTGCTGGGGCAGCAGTCTGAGGGTGAGGGACATAAGCAGACTTAACTGAATCATCAGGAAGGTGGCCATGTTGTGGGAGAGGACCTGGACTCTCTGACAGAGGTGTGTCAGAGGAGGATGTTGGCCAAAATAAAGACCATACTGGACTCCCTCTTACCCGCTCCACACTGTGCTGACCAGCTACAGGAGCTCGTTCAGCAACAGACTCCGACTCCCACGATGCACCACTGAAAGACACAGGGAGTCATTCCTGCCCATCTCAATTAAACTACTGAACTCTGAACTGTAACAGTCACTCAGACACTGTACATTCATACTGGTACATTCATGTCATGCTCTTTATTATGTAAAGGTTTTTATACAATAGTAAATATGTTTCTTCTTCTTTAGAAGAAAGAAGTTATTTTTTTTTATTTTTTATTTTAGATACTGTATTAATCCCAGAGGGAAATTCGTTACGGCTGCTGCACAAGCAGTGTCATACAATGACTAGCAAGGCTAGGGTTAGGGTTAGGGCTAGGGTGAAGTGTCTTGCCCAAGAACACACAACAGTGACTAGGGAGGAGTTGGGATCGAACCACCAACCTTCCGGTTATTGGACAACCCTGCTATCCCACTGCGCCACTGTATATTATATATTTCAATTTCATCTTTGATTTTTATTTGTCTGTAACAAAAAATAATTTTCCCTCAGGGATAAATAAAGGAATTCTGATTCTGATCAACCTGGATGTGACCAGTGGAACCTGTAAAGAAAAGTGACTGTAATCATTGCTACCACTCCACTAGCATTTATAAATCCATTTACAGACCCATGGTCAGATGTGTATGCTACTTAGTATGTGAACTTTGTAGTGTCAAAACAAATACAGCCAGTCATGCTGTTTCTGGAAATTACATTGCCTGTAGCAACATCTGACCGTCTGATAGTCTGCTGAGCTGGCTGCCAAAATTTGCAATATCGACCTAATTCACTAAACACACTAATGGCTAACAGTTAAGCAGTTCTTAATTACAAGTTCTTCCCACTTATATCCAAGATGGGGGAATGACAGACGAGAAGAGTCAGTTGTTGCACACTCAAATGTTTGACTCTGAAGTAGACTAGGCCATCAGATGAGTTCAGTGCACTGCATGTTGTCATAGCTGTCAATGGTACACTCAAAGTATCAAGTAATAGTCAGTAGTTGTACTTAAGCCACTTCACTAGATCAGTATGTCTTTTTTCTCATGATATAACCAAGTGTGTATATTTGCTTTTGACATTGGTGGGGACCTAAGATTCCAACAGAATTTAACCTTTTCTGCAGGAGGGGATCAAACTGTTGGTGGGGACACGTCCCCTCTGTCCATGCTAAAACTTCACCCTTAGATATAACAATGACACATGTGGTGTACAATTAAACTCATCATAGTATAAGCTTTGCTGCTTCTGTTTGGGTTTGGGTGCTCCTTTTTTATTATGACTGATGCTTTGACTATGACAGTGTGCTGACTTCACTGTGTTTTCCTATGTAAAGTCAGGCCAACAGTTATTATCATGAAGACAATTAAAAATGTTGTACTTATTTAGATTTAAGTATGTGTGTGTGTGTGTTGGAATGCTGCAGTTAAACTAGTTTTTCCTCTAGATTCTGTACAGGAGGTGGAGAGTAGAAAAAGTCTGTGTGATGCATAAGGCCACAAAAGCCACATTAATGGGTAATAGTCTCCGCCAGGCTGAAATTATCCTTTAATGGCTCCATTTTAAATGTGTCCCAGTAAGCCTTGGCAGTGTGACGATGAGCCAGCATCATTAATTTGAGTATTTACAGCTATTTTTTTTGCTTGTGTTCTCTGACTGGGATCCAAATATGTGCTGTAAAAACAGGCCAATTTAGACCTTTATTAGTTTATCTGTTTAGAAGACATCATGTAATTCTTAGCATAGCTCCACCCATGTTCAGGCTGAAAGGAAGTCTTAATTAGCCACAGTAATAAAAAACACCTGCAGGACCATAAAAAAAGAAATATTAATAAGTCTCAGAGAAGGACTAGTTTTATAGCTTCTTATCATTACTGTTTAACATTTCAGTGATTTTGCATGTTTGTTTTTCTTTTTTCTGATTTAGTCAGGGCTGCCTTTGGGTCCAGTTTGGCCCCTCTCACCAAGCCCATTCTATTTTAGTTAAAGAAAAGTAAATATATATATTATATAAATATATATATAAATATATATATATTAAGAATAATGCTCTTGTGCTTTTTTAATTCGTTTACTTCATTTAATTACAGACCTCAATACAGATTTATTTTTAATGCTATATTTTTACAGATTTTTTTTAGCGCCTCTTGGTTAATAATTAAATAATACCACCACATAAGTAATTTATAAACTCACACACATACATTCAACAATTTTGACAGTACAGCTCCTAATGTACTTTTATATAGGAGGCAGAAGTAAAGCAACTTCTGTGGCTTCACAACAGAAGATAAAAGAAAAAAAAAGATATGTCAAACGTGAATAAAACATTCATCTGCACTTTGTTTCTACATGGTGAAACCGTCCTATCTTCAGAAGATCTGACAGAATAAAAAAACACTCCCTCACCCACTTTTGGTTTTCTGGCTCTGGTGCTTCCTCTCTTAAAAAACTCTATGAAGCATGCCAAGTCCATGTCCCTGTGTGTGTGAAAAGGCTGGCACTGATAGAGAAGCGATGCTGCCAGGCTCTTCACCCAGGGCCTAAAAAAAAAACACTTCTTCTAACCTGTACCTTTTTAACCCAGGTTTCATGTCTGCCCAGAGATCAATGTGTCCCTTATGGGATCGTTCAAAGCAGAGCTAAGCAGTGTTTGGATTCAGAAAGATGCAGCTCTGCTACCAGTCAAATATGATATCCAGTCAACACGCTTAATGGCAGATACATATGAAAAGCTGACATACTGACTTACCAGTGAGCACTTTGTTGCACCCCCCCCCCTTAAAAAAACCCATTAAATTCCTGCCGCGCCTACAGTTCTGTTATTTCTGAAGGATCACTGAGTGTGAAAAGACTTACTAGCATTGACGGACTCAGTACATTAGTTAAATTGTTACGTGGTGAGCCAAGGATAAAACTGATCTTTGTATTATCAACTTTCTTGTCCTAACTTTATTTTCCTGTAAGACATCATCCTACATCACAGCAGGCAGCAGCAGACTCTATCACAGCAGAATTATGTTCCATCATGTCACAGAGATATCAACAACATGCTGAGCTATAAATCAAAGAATGAAAAAAAAACATTCCACAGCAGCTTCTGGTGTTCAGCTCACTGTGTCATACAGATATACTATTTGCATTTGCTTGTTTAAAAAAACTGAAGGAAAGAAAATTTTTTTTTTGAACACCACATTACCCATTCCAGTTTCTGCCACCATAAGTATAGTAGTGAGACAGAATTGAGTTGAATTGTAACGACTGCCTAAAACCAATCGGAGGACAAAACCCCCCAGTATTAATGAGCTCAAGCCCCTTTTAAAATGTCCTATATTTCTGCATGAATATGACCTGAAATGAAATGAGGTGCAAAGGTGAAAAGAATAAAAAGATGGTGATGAAGATTCTCAGTCATCCAGGTGATAATACATAGAGAAGATTAAAGCAAGGCAATCTGGACCAGAAAACTCTACAAGTCCAGACGCCTTGCTTCAATCTGCTCAAAATAAAAAGATGACTCCACAAAACAGTTTCAGTGAGAATGTGTGGAAGCTGTGAAAACTGTCTGCATGTCTGTGATCTTCCATGTTTTTAAAGTCAGTTAAGATTAAGTGGCGTTGCATGTAAATTTAAAAAAAATCGCAAACTGCTCGACAAACCTCATATCCATATAAAAAAATTGTCTCTCTCCAGTAATTGCATATTTTCTCCCCAAAAAATCAAACATTTGGTCCAATTTACTGTGGCTTTATATGCAATTGAAAACTACCATTTTAAATCCATTGCATTCATTATAAGATCAGAATCATAGAGAATATGTAAACACAGTTTTTAGCTGAATGCAAAATGACTCACATTCATATACTGCTGTAGTGCTTTTAGCACATTTGCATGCTCTAAATGCTAGCGTGCTCAAAGCCCTGCTGTGCCTAGTGCATCATTGCATAGCAACGGTAGAAACACTGTGCGATATAAATAGTTTTGATGAGGTTAAATATTTAAAATGAGAATGATACTAAGTGTGTATTAAGGTAGTGATAAGTGGAGATTCAGAATGTTGAACAGGGACACAGACTCTTGTCTACCCCTGCCGCCAATGACATATTTTCTCATGGTTTTCACATAAAAAAATGTCATTGCCTACTTTTCCTCTTTTCAGATAAAAGACAAGTGCAATTGCAGGGTTACAGCGTGGATTTTTGACAGTCTCTGAACCACATCTAAAGAGGGCTGTCTCGCGGTGAGGTGCAGTGTTTAAGAGCCATTACTTTCTCATTCAGCACATGTGCCAAGGTCGTCAGGCAGGATAATGAGGTTTTAGCATCCAATGACTCCCTTCAACACTGCTCGATTAGTTATGTAAAACAGGCAGACCCAGGTTATTGACTTTACGGAGGGGCTTGTGTTAGCTTTTGGAAATTGAAATTTTAGTTGCATGCTCAAGTGTGGGGGAAAAAATAGTTAGCCTAGAGATGTCCTCCCTTTGTCTTCCTCCTGATTTCAGCCAGGGTTAGTGACACTAATAACATGCTGCAATCTGAACAAAATTCGCTTCCCATTGTGAAATGACTTGCCTCCTAAGGAGGTTTTGCTCCTCAATCTGGATGAGTCATGACATGCCAGTGTGAGATGGGGGGATTGACGGCTAATGCAGGACATGTTGTTTGCATTTTAGAAAAAAAAGAAAAAAAAGACATTACAGCCAAAAAGTATGGGAGCAGCATAGTTATACGTGATAGGATAGGGTTAAATAATTGTTAATGAATAAATAATTCATTTTTTATTCACAATCAGCTGTCGGTCCATCCCTCACCTGCCCAATCACTGCAAAACATTTAAAAGTCTTTCGTCTCTCCTCCAGCTGCCCAACAGATCGACTCTGGCAACCCTCCTCCACCCCAGGCACAGCCAGATTTACGCCTGTTCAAGGCCTCCTCTCTCCCACTCTCCAGGCTTCTCCACCTCCACAAGGTCTAGACCTGGGGGGACTTCTGATTCTAGTGCCCTCTCCTCCTGCTCTTTCCCCTTTATGGATGTGGTCATCCTGACGGGGTCTAAAACAACAAAGCTCATTCCAATTATTTGTATAGAAGTAAATTCACTCTCAATCAGTCACCTGATTTCCTGATTTGAAATTGTATTATACACACATGAATGCATAATACTGATAAATAGCATCATGCAGCGGAAGAGAGAGAAGTTAAAGTTCTTAAGGTTTTAGTAAAAATTTTCAGGGAAACATGGCAGATTACAAAAAAAAGCCTATAAGACTTAATTTAAATATGGTGTATTTCAGAAAGTTGCATGTCCATCTTAAAAAAAGCTTTTGAACAATATAAGTGGTTGTCAATATGCTAACACTTCAGCATAAAAGCACAACAGTTCCACCCTATGGGAAAGACACAGACACTGTTTCTTAATGCAAAGTCAGCTCAGTCTGATGTTATACATTCATCTTCCCCCCTTTGTACAGTAGGTTCCTGTTACAACAAAAATGTCTTAATAATAAAGCAGGACTGTGAGTCCTTTCAAACTCTGGTCACACAACACATCAACATATAATACATTGGGTTATGAAAGGGAACAAAAACAATACAATAGCTGCACATTTGAGTACATTGTTAGCTTAATTTCTATTGGTGGAGCATTTTGTGCAGCGATCTGAATAATGTGTCATGGTGAGCTGTTAATGTTTCACTCAAGTATTTAAGGTTTAGATTAGCTACCTACAAATACACAGAGGTCAGCCAGATAAAAAGGAAACATGAATTCATAATGTGCTGTACTGGCTTCTGAGATTATAAGAATTCATAGGCTAGAAGTTAAAAAGAACATCTCCTGCACGGCAGCAGTCATCATAAGTGCGGTTTGCCTGTAGTGAGTTCTGTATTACTTGTGTCATCAAACATATGAGTGCTGATTCAGAATCTCTTTGGAGAGCAGAGGCCTGCCAGAGGCTTCCACAGACTGAGCAGCAAGATTAAAGATTGGGAGAGCAGACTTCTACATCTACCTATTTGGCTGGTATTTCTGCCTGAGTGGCTCTGCCACTCTGGAAGAACAGTGTGTGTGTGTGTGTGTGTGTGTGTATGAGTAAGGCCGACTTCATATGAGAAAGAATTAGGATAAACTGCAGGGGCTTCAGCAGCAGCAGAGGGAGTGGAAGGTCCTCTTATGGTTGCCAACATGACGCACGAGTTGAGCTAGAGTTCAGCTGAACGTGAAGAGAGTTCACAGAGTCATCAAAAGGCTTGGCGCAGGCAAACTGCGGTTTATTTAACTTCCAGGGGGGATGCAGTTTATGTTATGTTTGCTGGAAAGATTGGTGGATAGCACTTTGCAAAGAGCCAGTAAGCAGAAAACCTTTTTCTGTTTCAGAAAAGCATCCATAAAAGATAAGAGGGAAACATTTTGCCCAGAAATTATGGAAAGTATGCAAAAAACATAAATAACACCAGGTTTTAGCATCAGCTGGGGAAATAGAAGTTAAGAGAAAAAAAAAGAATTAAAGATTAAAAAAAGCACCACGACTTACAATCATACCGTCAACAAAAACAGGTCTGTCGGTGCCAGGGGCGCTGGGGGATTGTGCTCAGGACTATAAATTAGAAAGAAAAAAAAAGTTACAATTATATTTGAACACTATGAAAATCCACATATCAAATGGCAAGGGGGGTACTACTGTAAGTTATAGGAAAATGATATATCATCCTTCCAGGCCCCTGAGCTGCTGCTTGAAATCACTCTGTACAAGTAAACTGGAAATTGTTCCTGTCAATTCAAAGATTGATTTAAGGTGCAATAAGTCTCCTTTTGCTCCCATAATCAAAGCAGACCAGCATGTTTATCTTCAGACGGGCCTTGTAATTGCTTTGGATTGTATATGCAAATGGTTATGGCATGAAACTGTAACATTTCCAGTAATGCCTCTATTAATCTCTTATCCACTGCGATTGTTGTTGGTACTAGATAAGACTGATGCGTGCCTTTCTGTTCTCAATCACGGTTGATGTTTGTTAATTGCCAACTGTTGTGTCTTGACAGGCCCATTGTTTGAGCAGCCGTTCGGCACAGAGCTAACCAATTAACACCGAGGAGACCGTGGCGCAGAGCCGGCAGCAGGCACAGGACGTATGGAAAAGGAAAAGAGTTAGCGGGTACTACAGGGAAAATAAATAAATAAATATTGAATGCCTGCAAGCTACATTAGGCAATCAGCACAAGCCCCCACTGCTGCTCTCTGGTTTAATCTTCTCACTAAACCTGTTCCATTAGTGACGATGCAGGTCAGAAACATGTGAATGCTAGTTGCTCATAATGTGGTCATCATTAGCTGTTTTTTCTCAGAATATTGCTGATTGTAGCTTTTTGGTGGTGCAAGGCTAGGAGGGTTAGCTAGCTGGCTACGACTGGAATCTGTTGTTCAGTTCAACTCTATAATTTATGCAGTCCATCTAATCCGTCACACTGGATTGTCATACAAACATATAAAGCAGTTGTCCCTTGTATCAATTTGGCAAATCCTTGATTCCTTCTATTGGCTCTCAGCTGAGCTAAGGAGGTGCAGAATCAGGAGAGTGGAGTTGAGGAGGCACAAAGTCATGATCAGGATGAGGACTGTAGTTTCTTCAGTCCCTTAACAAGATTTTCTTATACCTACAGTACCTTCATGTAGGACTTAGGACCAAATAACTGTGAGTTAGAACTCCTTTTCAGATAACAAGAAATTTAAAGTAAAGTTTGACTGAAAGCGTCAATACACCCAACCCCCCCACCCACAGAACTTCATGCAGTTTTTGCTGATGTGAAGAAGAGGAGATAACAAATATAGCTGAGAGTCGTATCTTAAAACTTCTTGGAAGTGTATTACTGCACCACACTGCAACTAGGTCAAGAGAATTTAAATGAATCCAGCTGTAAACTTTTGAGGAGATTGCAAACAATTCCTTTGACTCCCAAACTACTCAACATAAAGAAGACAATAAAAATAGCTAACTACAAAGCCAGCAGCACTCAGTCTATCCATCTGTCACCCATCATCCGCAACTTACTCATGACATACAAGAGATTGAAGCCACACGATTTTTTTGTCAGTGGTAACACTGACCAGCGAGAGAGGAAGGAGGGTCCGTGTAACTTGTCAACACCGAGCAGGTGATGGCCATTAAAAACTCAGACACACCGTCTGCTTTGTCAGGTTCTTGCTGGAGATGGTGTCGTTGATGGTGGAGTGAAGAGATATCCAGAGGAGCAGACATAAGAATGGACAGCTAAGACAGGTTTTCCCACTACACAAAGATTTCACCTCATTAACCACACAAGCCTTTATCTTAATTGGAGCGTCTCGACATTGCCTGTCCCATTGACATGACTCACATGTCTATATATATATAAAACATTTTCTCTGCCATATTGTCAGATTCACTGTGCTTTACACAATAACAGCCACAGTCACAATTGTAATCTAAAGTCACTAGGCTCGCATGAAGAAATAAAAAACTATTATCACAAAAATGAGAGTGTGTGGTCTTTGATAAAGTACATATATGGAGCACTTTGCTTGTTAAATGAACTCACTGCATGTGCTGAGCGTGCAAGGTCAATTGAACAGGTAAATGAAAGTCCCATTCGGGGGTTTTGATCGCCCACATTTGTAGTTAACCTTCAAATGTAATGGAATTGTTGTTCTTGTAATGGAATCTATCCACAGCACTGGGAGGAACCAGAACACCCATTGGTGTTACACACGATATATAACCACGGGGCCATCATGATCATTCACATGTAACACATGTGAATGATCATGATGATGTGAGAGCACATAGTGTATATCATCTGTTTTCTACCACATGAGAGTGGGAGAGAGACGTAGAAATGGTCTATTGTTTGTAACCTTGGCTAATAGCTGGAGCACATACTGTATGTCCTTCTGAGTGCATTAATGATGACATTCAGGAAATGTGAAAACACTGAGACACGCCATATGCTGGTTAGGCTTCAGCCTGTCACAGTTTTAATTGAAACAACCTTGAGCCTGGTGTCGTTTGGGTTTTCTTTCTGTTAAAAATGAACAGAACTGAACCTGTGCTGTGGAGAGCTCGGCTACAGTGAATAAAAGGAGATATACTACACCCCTACAGAACTGTAGCAAGCTGAGCAAAAGCAGATACTACACCAGAAGCCACTTTTCTAGCTCAACCGAACCCTAATGCTGTGTCAAGTGAAAGCTTTGTGATTAACATAACAGCTTTGCTTCAAGTTAACTCAAGTTAGCGCATCTGTTTGTAGTCCCTCTGTCCAAAGAATATGTGCATGGCCTCGCCATACGTCCATGTGTGTTACAGATCATAGAAGACAAGCAAACCCTCCATAAAGCCATCCATAGGCTTTATGGAGTGTGTTTGAGGTTCAATGGCAACATGGCAATGCCTACATCAACTATGAGCAACAAAAAGAGCAGCACAAGTGACGTGACAGGGGCTGGGGGTAACAATGGGCAGAGCATGGTTCTGTGCCGGGTGCTACATGGTGCTTTGGAGATGCACATCTGCCTGCCGTAGTTTTTTTTTAGCCACGAAGCTGTAGACTGTACTCTTGTTTGGATGTACTGTGTCAGTCCTGCAGTTTTTGGAGCTTCAGTGTTAGCATCATATTGTTTGGAGGCTGCTGCTGCTTGGTCTCACCCACACTCGCCTACATGCCCCTGAGAGGATGCCATTAGTATATAATTTGATATGTAATGATTGTGGGTAGGGACATGGTGCTGTCATTTTATAAAGGCCATGATGAGTTATATAGAGCTAAGCAAGGTGACACTCACCATTGTGTTGAAAGATACCGTAAACATTGTAAGGAAAATAAAACACATCAGGGTGCTAGTTCAGTTATCTCATAGGTATTCAGGTCTTCCATCATCACTGTGATATGTACGGTGGGGTGGATGCTGCATATGTATTAAATGTGTGGAATTCTAACCAGATGAAGATGCAAATCCAGACATCCAATTAACCTATGTTATATCATTTACAATGCATTTTTAATGGACAGGGTTTGCTGATGGTTTTCCACAAGTAGTTCTGACAAAAAAGCTGCACAACCACAAATTTGTATGTCTGACCTGATCCCTAAAAAAATATTCACTTCACTTATCTTTGCTGCAGGAGAGGAAATTATGTCTAAGAGTTATTATTTGGAAAGTGAACAGACACACACACACACCCCTTCAACATTGCTAATAGGTTAAGAGGAGGTAGATATTTGTTTCCAAAAAAAGAATATTAGCAGATAAACTAATGTACTGCAGTACAGTTTTTTCTTTAAGCCTATAGTAGAAATGTAATAAAATATATTATTTTTGGCAAACATATAGCAAACACATGTAAATCAGCCTTTGTAAAGAGTAAATAAAAGGGTAGGGATGAGTTTTCCTCAGTTTTGAGGCAGATAAGAATTCATTTTGACTGACATGCTGAAGCAGCTGGAGGCATCAATCTGAGCTCCGGTCTTTGCTTTTCCAGCCAAGATGCAGTCAGTTGTTTTCAGAGCTCAATGAAATTCAACAGATGCTTATTAGTTCATCAACAAGGTGCTATCAAGTATGCCGGACAAAATTAGATTCGTTTTCCAGTGCTTCTAAGACTTGACAGCCTTAATCATTATGATGAAGTGAATTTGTGAAAGTTTTGTTCTGTTATTAGCGCCACAGGCCTACCGGTGGTTGTTTATGGTCTTAGATCCAAAATCCAAAAGTGATTAGATTCTGACAGTGTGGGGATTTGTTCCTGTCGAACCTGTGCTATCAATCAGTTTATGGGACAGTGGTGAGAAGTTTCTATGACACGATTGACAATTCAATTCCGGAAGGAGTGAGTGATAATTTGTGTCCAACCTGTCCTGGTTTTGTTTGTGGACTTTATTAGGTCATGTTTTAAATTAGGGATGTCCAGATCCGATCACGTGCTTGGAAATTGGTCCGATTACATGGTTTCAGACCTTGTATTAGCAGTGTTGGGAAGAATACTTTTAAAAAGTATTCAGTTACAGAATACAGATTACATGCTCTAAAACGTAATTTGTAATGTATCCCGTTACATTACTCAATCTGAGTAACAGACTCTGAATTTTTTAAGTGATAGAGTGCAACAACCAGCCCCTGCTTACTAAGGACTCTATAAAACATTCAATAGAAAATGTCCAGATTGTTCCAGCTGACTGCATTCAGTGTTATTAGTTATTCTATTTAGAGAAACAGAAACAGAACGCAATGATGTCAGAATAATACATTTTACACACACAAAAAAATAGTTAATTACGTACATAAAACAGCCATTCTTCGTTTTACCATGCATAAAACTACCTGAATGCAAGAGACAGGTTCGTACGAACTCAGTTTTGGATGGAGTCAGCTAACAGCTAACAGCTAACTAGTTCGCTTATTCAAGTGATGCAAACAATGTACCGGCATCAGTGCTTCAGACTCAGACTCTGACCCCCATCAGTCTGGCTGCTCTATCCTCTCTGTCGCCCACAGCTGCAGCTTTCTGGCTGGTTTGCTGACATAAACCAAAAATGTTAGCTTTGATCAAAGATGTTGTGTTGACGGTAAGAGCTCTCACTCCAATGACTATTTACCGTCATACACACGTATATGACCACACAATGAGACCAGCGATAAACAGAGTCAGACATCTGCCGTAAATAAGAACTTTGTTGTAAGGAGACAATGATTTTTTACGTGACTTCATCTAGCAGAGTGAAAAACCACGTGAAAGTACTGTCGTGTAATCCACTGAGTTCAACGATGTAACTGTATTCTGATTACCATCTCTTTAGACTGTAACGGAATACAGTTACTATTTTTTTGTATTCTAATTACGTAACGTAGTACATGTAATCCGTTACTCCCCAACACTGTGTATTAGGGCTGTCAACGACACTCTTTTGCATTTTATAGGGGCACGATTGTCGCTTTGGGTGTGAGAGGTCATGGGTTCAAGACCTAGATGAGCTGTTTCATTTGTGAAATATATCAGTTTGGGGATGGATGTGGCAATGTGTTTCGGGCAGTTTGAAGAATTGTGCCAGTGGAAATGGGTAGCTGGTGCTGCAGCAAGCGCTCCTCTTGGGACACACACAGCCAAGATAGAACAAATGATCACAATGACCTGCCATTTGCCTTCATAGAGAACCCTAAAAGTATCGGATCGGGAAACGGTATTGGCAGATATTCAAAATCTAATAACTCGGACATGAGGGCAAAAAAAAAACAAACCTATTGGGACATCTCTATTACAAATGATGAGTTTTGTAAAATTGGCATCAGGACAGCCCTCTTAAGGAATTTGCCCAACTACTGCTGTACCGTGTATCGTTATTCCCACCATAAGAATGAACATTCTAAAGATTGTCATGGTAACCTAAGTTGTTGTTTTGAAGTTTGAGTCTAGTTTTTATCAAATGGCTTTGCCGATGCAAATCATCCATTCCTCTGCTTACCATGACATAATACTGCTGCATAGTTGCATGATTCATCTACCTTGACTGATTTAATTATAATCAAGTTTTAGCAAAGTGTCATTATAAGTGTCAGCTTGCAATTAGCTGCATGAGTCCTTTAAATCCACTCCACCATGTTGACTGATTCATGTGGCACTGTGATATGCTGCTTCTCAATTTTTGTGCCAGGAGGTCAGTGGCAGGATTAGCAATTATCCAATCAGCACCATGGGTTGTGGTTATAGGATCAATCTCATAACACCTGACATGGTAATTTGCTTTTTACTTCAGTGTGCTTCATTTTAACGCAGTTTGGTGACATCAGTGTTGACTTAAAATGACATTCAAGAAGATAACGTTGGTCTCTAGTGATTGGTTAGAAAAAAAAATCAATCCCCTCTGAAATCTGGTAAAATGAACTGTCAGACTGATGTTGACAATTTCAGGCTGATATGGAGAAAAAATATGCAGCGCACTAACAGAATTTTAAGTCCTTTGACTCAACATGTGTCTCAACCTACCGACACGAGGTTGTCACCTGGGATGTTTGAAGAGAGTTTGTTGACTGATTTTCCTTCACTGACTGCAGTCAGCTCATCTCACTGAGCTGATTGTGGAGGCAGTCACATTTACTCCTTTTTTTCACTGAGGTTGTTATCATATTATTGTCTTTTAAACATCTGCCATTGTTACCTCTATTTTAAAAAAGGATAAAGCTGGTAAAATAAAGGCAGCAGCCAAAAGGACAGCCGGCACATGAATGGGCGTATTGTCTGTAAGGCAGCAGAAAATAAAACCCTGATCAACATATAAACAATAGAATTGTTACTGAAATGAAAAATAGAAAATAATGTGAACAAAAATTATACATTTTCTCTGTTTTTTATTCATAACTGTGGATGAATCCCTGTAACATGTGATTTTCTGTGTCCTTCATGAAGCTGTCCTCTGAGGTTTGAATGTCAGCTCTGTGTCACTGGCTTCAATATCTTCATTTGCATTCTGTTTCGTGCCTTCTGCATCACTGATTGGACTGGACCAGAAACCCTCCTTAAAGGTCAACATCTGGTGACTTGGCTTACTCGTGTCAGAGCTCGGAAAAAGAACTGTCAGAATTATTCATGCAACATTAAGTCACCATGATGGCTTTGAGCAAACTCTACAGCATGGAGATCATTTTTTTTCATTAAATGTTCTGGTGCATAAGTAGTAGTTGAGGGTGTATTAATAACTGCTAATGAGGGCCAATCGTCTCATCAGCCATCACTTATGGCCTGACAGATGTTTTCGCTCTCGTGCCACAGGCCCTACCCACTTCCTGCTCTCCTACACTGACAAAGTAAAAAAACAGTGTCAGGGTTGCAGAACAGGTCCCTGATGTCTTTATCTTAAAACACTAATTCACTGCGCCCTTCACGTTCTGTGTCTGTTCTTCCTGCAGGCTGTTTGTTATTCTGCTCATGTAAGATGCTATTCATCTGTTTCAGCCTCTTTTCTACGGAAGCTTGCTCCGACCTCCCCAACCCCACCTCTTTTTTTTTGTCCCACTTGTCTCTGCATATCTTGTCCCAAGGTCTCATTTCAGAACCACGTTTGAAGTCCTAATTCAAAAGTCATGTGTCTTTTTAATTTAATATCCCATTTGATATTTATATATATAAACTAATTAGAGAGTCTTTTTTTGGACTCTTTCTTTTGTTGTACTTCATATGGTTTGGAAGAAGGTGGTGGAGAAGTTTGACTTGTGGAGACTAGAGGGGCTGAAAAGTTACACAGGGAACAGAGCTCCTTATATATATATATATCTCGTTCCCCTTTTCATGAACACAGCCATTCTTGGTCACTGCAAGGTCATTTCATTACACTTGTCTATAGCTAAGTTTCCATCATCCTATTTATGCTGATATTGAAGTATCACATCAGAATAGTAAGATAGTAATGCCAGTATTTGGGGGTGGGGTCACCAAATTCACTCAATTATGATGGTTTTAAACTGATATGGATACTCGCAGATAGAAAAACATTGGACTTGTGCATTAGAAAGGGATTGACCCTGACGATGTATTTCCGACTTCCCATAATGCACGGATATGGCCACTTACTGTCATCGTATCTGGATAGCATCAACATGGCCAATACTTACTGAACAAAGAAGACAAGTACAATCTGCCTTGTTGAGAATAAACTACCCTTATCTCTGACAAGGTCGGAAGGATCATTCTTGTCACAGCCATGTTCCAAACTAGCAATGTTTATCCACAACAACCACTTTATGACAATACACCCTTATTAGCATTTCTTTTTTTTTAACAAACTTTAAAAAGATGTGCGTCACATACGGATGGAACCAGACTTATGATGCCGACAGGCAGATGGAGCAGAGGAACAACATAATGAGACATACTCACTGTACCATACCATAAATGTCATCTAATAATATACTAAATGTCATTAGCGTTTATTGTTCGGTTGAACAGAGACGGAAAGCGTATATATACATTCATCAGCTGAACCACAGAAAGAATGTTGTATTTAAACAAGCACAGTGTAGATTTAACAGTTCACACACATGTTCTTCAGCAGACACACTCAGCTTCGCACATTTATACAGCTGCCCTGTACCAAGTGCAGTCTGATATGTTGGTGAGTGAGCAACACCACTGGAGCAGTTATGGGCTAAGGGCCATGCTTAAAGGCATCACAGCAGTGGTCACGACGCAGGGTTAAGTGCTAATCTTTAACTTCATGGTTTTCTAACCTTTAGGCCAAGAGGCCGTTAAATACATAAACTCCTGAGTTTTCCCTACACACCAGAGCACTAATGTATTTCATACATTGCAAGTTCATACAGTGAAATCTTTGAGAGTGCATCAGGCGTCCTCAGGTTGACTCCTGAGACGTCGGCGCACAGCTGTTGAAGTGGCAAAACAATTGCTTGCTACTGCACAGAGTAAGGTTTAGTTCCAGGCGGCAGTAACTCCAGCTTAGTAATGAATAATGAGTGAACGAGCAGCAAAATTGCATTGACCCACTGGATTTGCATAAACTCAGATGTACCACTGTACCCATTTTGACACAAGTAGGTCTGCTCAGAGCTTAGCAATGGGATTACAACAAAGGTACAAGCCAATTTCATGGTGTGATAAAGCATATAAAATGTGACACCACTGATTTCTTGTTGGCATCAAGATGGCAAATTGCAAAAGTTCAAATCCAACTCGCATATTTTTTTTTTCATCCGGCGGTACTTAACAGAAAAAGAAAATAAATAGGAAGAAATAACAATAACTCTAAACACTGTTGATGTGCAGCCAAATCGTCTGTCAGGAATGGCAAAGGGAGAGACCCAGAAGCACAACTTACAGGCAGAGATCACAGTTTGGAAGTTTACTCAGAGTGATCATGTAACAGTACACAGGACACGGCAATGGTCAAAAATCAGGCTGAGTCAAAAAAAAACGAGAGGAAATTCTACACATAGGCAGAGGGACAAAAGGGGGGCAGGCTAAGAAATCCAGGAAAACAGCAAGGGTCATTCACAAACAGCACAAACAGCACTTACTTGGACACAAAGAACCATGACAATCAGGCAAATACCTTACAAACACAGGAGAGAGCAGATGATTGAACACAGGTGAGACACATGAGGGTAATCAGGTAGGGGAGGGGGGTAAGAGCGAGACACAAGAGGGACGAGGAAGAAAAGCAACCACAAACAGGAAGAGAGAAGGAAACTACACAATAAAACAGGAAATGGCACAACCTTCAAAATAAAAACCAGGTTACAGCTGAGATCTGGAAATCATCAATCATCAAAAGCAAAATCAGAAAAAAAACAACAAATATATAAGGAAATGTGCATACACAGCTTTTTTGTCATATTGGTCGAACCTAAGGATGACCTGCAACATCATCGAGGAACCTTTAATCACCTCAAGTCAAATTTCAAATTGTGAAGGCTTTTACCTGTTGAATGACATGTTCATGTCATTATTAGCATCCAGCTCAAAACAGTGTCTGCCTTTAGGCTTATTATGTGTGTCGTATTGGTGGAATTGTCACAGAATGTCAAGTGTTGAGTATGTATCAGACATGATTATGTTCTCCTGCAAACTGACTGGCAGAAAGAGAGTCCGTCATGAATCCATTTAAAATGACCTTGTAGCCTGCCACCAGGAACTGATGTTTTAAACATCTAGACCGTAACTGGCATCAGCCCTGCTTTGTTTGAAGTTCTCTCACCTGCTGTTAACACAACCATCTGTGCTGCTCTTCGCTGCAGGACAGCCTCCTGGCAGCCTGACAAAATGGTTTCAGTGTGTCAAAAAAAGTAGAATTGTCTGTTTGTTCAGTTGGCTGATTTTATGAACACAATGGTAAATAGTTGTAAAGCCCGAGTAAACTTCTGTGGTACAGTTCATTAGAGTTTTCCCTTCTTCATTTAAAAGACAGTTTACTGTGCTAGGCAATAGTATAACTGTGCAACATGCGTCCTACCAATAACAAAGGAGAAGGATGTCATTTGTTGTTGTTCATCATGATGGATAAATACAGCTGTTGAGTGTATTTGGCAGAAAATGCTTCCAGATTGAAATTGCTCCAATCAAGGTCTGTAGATTTTAAGTAACCAGGTCATGAGGTCTGTGTATAGACATTGTGTTGTGTCTTTGACCAATATAGGTCAAGAGCCTTTCAGTGCTGTTATATCAAAGAGAATGCAGATATAAGGTAATTTTACAATTAGATATGTAGCACAGAATCAGATTTTAGGGTGAACTATCCTTTTAAATTAGGTGGCTATGTTATTGATGAAAATGGTATTATGGTATTATTATTATTTATAATGGTATGGTCTATAAAGAAAATACAGCACCGTTTTAATGAGCAGCAATGCTTATTTAAACAACTTATAAGTAAACAATTCAATGTTGTTTTTTACTTTTGTTTGCTTTTTTTACAGCACAGAGCACTATAGAAAAATAAGAATAAGTTCTAGTTTGTTATTGGGACATGCATTGTTATCAGCTAAACCTGGAAAAGTAACACAGTGCTGTCGTTGCTCATTGTTTTAAAAATCAACAAACACTTGGTAAGATGTGTCTATTCTTTAAAAGAACATTATACATCACTTTATGTGCATAACAGCATGCAACTTATTGTGCAGAAGACATGCGTCCCTAGAGACAATGCCACTCAGCCTTGGTCTGACAGGTCAATGACCTGCCTAATCAGTGTTTAAAGGGAAATCTGGGCGAGCTGCACAGTTGTAATTGTTTTCTTCTGTGTCTTTCACTCATTCAGGGGCTCTGCAGGATGTACTTTACCAAACATCTGACAGAGGAATCTGTGTGTTGGTTTGAGACAATAAGTAAAAATGAGTAAATATCAATTGTACACTGTTAATCTACATCATGAGCCAGAGGATGATCCATAGAGTCTGAATCAGCCAATGCTGACAAAAGTGTTTTTTTCTGAGGGCAATAAAAAAGACATCAAACATACTGACAATGAGGGATAACGAGAAATGATAAGGTAATTTTTCCTGCTCTCTAGAAATATATTTATGGCTTCAACAAAAAAAGCAAAGAAAAGGAAAATATCTTCAGACTTTTAAGGAAATGTCCAGTAACAACAAAGGCGTTTTGACAGTTTGTCATTTTTCTCCCAATGGGAATGTCTATTAAAAGTGTGGCATTTTTCTCAAGACCAAAGCCAGCAGCACAGCTTAACACACTCTCTGGATCACTTTACAGTGAGATGTGAAATGCTCTCCAGGTGAAGAATTTGGTCTATGAAGGCTACGAGTTTAGAGTGTATGTTTAATAACTACTTAATAGAAATGTGCCTTTAAATGCAAATACTTAATTTAATATTTCCTTTCTATCACTTTTCTTTAACAACGTTGTCTCACAGACTGCAGGGCTAAGTAACTTTCCAAAATAAACAACCCTGCATAGCCTGATCAAACCCGGAGGGGTGGATCCCAGAGCAGGATAAAGACACGGGCCTAGTAAATGGTTCCCAAGACAGTGCAGTAGTTGGTACACAGATAAACAGTCCCACGAGCTAAGCTAAAAAAAGGCTTGACCAAGTCTGTAACAAAGTCCAATCAAAAACAACAGTACAGGCAGGGGTTAGGCAGGAGACAACAACCAGGAATTAAATAATCATGCACGGGTAGGTCACAAGAGAAAGTCGCTGGAACGCTTGGCAAAGTCTTTGCTTTCCCCCTACTGCGTGGGCATGACATGGCGGCGACTGCACGGCATTGGGCAGAGGTGATGTAGGCTAGGTTTGTCAAGCTTAGGCAGCAACACACAAAACAAACTTTTGACTTTGTTGTCAAAAAAGTTTGACTTTTCTTTAGAAAAGACACAGATCCAGTTGCGACATGTTTAATTTCCGGTTCAGTGTGATTACCTGAGCACCTGAATTTGTGTGTAGTGTGAAGAATGACAGCACACCTTATAGTGTGAGCAAGTAAATCAGGAGCTTTGACTTGACAACGTGTCAAGTCAGACCACACAGTGTATGCCCCCCATTAACACAGGTAGCACACCAGAACAAGTTAGTTAGATTGTTACATGACAGGAACACAGTACGAACAGACACAGACAAAAGGGAGCACCAGACTTAAATACATGAGGGATAACAAGGCACAGATGAAACACATTAGCGTGGGGCAAGCAATCACAATGGAGGAAAAACACAAGATGAAGTAAAACAGACAGACTCAAGGAAACAGGACTTTCAGCATAAAACAGGAAATTCAACAAAACCATTCACAAAACACCAGGATACAAAACAAAGTAGGAAAATGAAGGATTTAAAGGAAAACAAAGTTAACCAGACTGAGGATCATGATCATAATATGGTGTTTCTATTTTTTTTTATCATTTTATAGGACAGTTGCGCCTGCTATTCTCCCTGTTGTGTGACTGACATTCCTTCATCATCCCTCCACTACCTGGCTGTGAAGTAAGTCACATAATGAGCCACCAGACAGATCTGAGCTCTCCATGATATACAGGCACACTATGGGTGGGCCTACTGTATGTGGGCGTTCTGTTCTTCCCTTTAGCAGGTGCTAATAATAAACCTGGCTGCTAATTCATTTTTTAATTTATCTCTGATGCTAAAGCGACCAGCATGAAATGTGCCTGCAACATTTTTTTAAGCATTTTCCTTCTATAGACTATTGTAGGCATTTTCTTAGCTCTACAGGTACATGGTACAATGCTGCCACCAACCCCAGGCAAGTTTTTGGTCACATGAGATGATGTTCTACAATACTGAATAAAGATGATCATAGTTATGAATAGAGTATGAAATGATATCAATTATATGATCACTTACAGAGTGACATTCCACCATGATTCACCGCAGAAGCGGTAGTTGGTCAGCCACTGCCTGCAGAGGAAGGCCCAGACTGAAAGCTCATTTTGATACCTTTATTACTGGTCCTTCAGCCGGCAAGTTTTTGCAATGCATTTATTTAACATCAGTAACATTTTAGTGTCCCAGTGAACTCCCAGGGTCACACCCCTGCAGGCTTTGCTCATTGATTTGGTCACTTATAATCTTTAAAAAGGACATTAAAGATTCTGCTGCATCCTTGACAGGTCAAACTCCCTCCTGCATCCTGCCCAGTAATCGACAGATTAGGATGAACAGTTGGTAAAAAAAAAATGTCCTTGCAGAGGAAAAGAGAACACACAAAGCTCTGAGCTATTTTTAAAGGGAAAAAAGTGCATATAAATAAACATGCACATCAAATCTTATAATTTTCTGACTAATCTGCTGTCATTTCTTGTCAGACTTTGGAATTAGCAGCATGAGTTAATAAATATTTAACACTGTTGACAGTTTTACAGCTCTTAGGTGTCATGGCCCATTAGGCATTAAAACTTGAAAGAAAGAAAAAAAAAGTAATGTTAGGTTTCTTTCACACTTTGAACAATGATTCAGTGGGAGTAACAACTGCAATGAGAGAAGTAACAATCTGCAATTCGTTCACAGGTCAAATAACTCATTACTGTCTAGACTTCCAATGTAAACATGACCCTAATTTAGACCCTCATTTCTACCTCCTTTCTGTAAGGCCTCTTGTCTAAGGGCTTTCACTATGTAACATAATGCAAAATGTTTTTTGGGATTTTACAGCTGGGCTAAAAAACTAAGAAACAAAGGTCTTGGAAATAAAAACTTTTTAAAAATACATTCTAAAAAAAGTCAAGGTGCTTTAGGTGTTTCCTCACCATTTGCAGCCAGTTTAAAAACATCAAATTCCTGGGAAATAGTTTTCATCATTATTATTTTAAAGCCTTTGAACAGACTTCCTTTTTGAAAGCGAGTATGTATTTAATGGAAAGTCCAACCCGGAGCAGTCAATCGGTTGCTCATTGTAGGTTGTTAAATTCAAACTAATAAGAGTAATATCCAGTCAGTGGATTATTCTGTCTGAAGCTTCTTTTTTTTGCCATCCAAGTGTGAGATTCAACACTTTCATTCATCTGTGCAGACGAACGCAATTAATCCAGGCATCGATTGTGCCTTCATTTAGCCGGGGCTAGGTAGTTTGTAATATTTGTGCTTTGCTATGTTCTCATTTGTGCGCTCAATTCATTTTTTGATCAATATGTTATTAAAGACTTGGTTCCTGAGGCAGAAGCAGTCTTCCCTTGAAGGTGTGGGCCAGCTCCGGCACGACTTATAAATGTTGTGTAGAAACCTGCGGCTGACAGGATGATTGACATGGGGGGTTAAGAGAAAATTAGTTTGCATCCAGGTAAAGCAAGTGTGGTGTAAAGCACCATGTGTCAAGCTGAAGTCATTGATTCCTGTTTATGCCTGTCTGCCCGGTTTTGAGGGAGGGATGTGAAAAATGAGTCACCTGAGGTGAGAGTGGTCTGTTGTTCAGGGCAGGGCCACAGACTGGGATCAGGTCTAAGTGAAAATGCTGAGAATCAGGTGTGAATAAAACTCATTCTTTCTTCCTTCATGGATCCCTGAAAAAAACACACAAATGTGGCTGGTATCAATATGGTATCTTTAACAAACAAAACAAACAAGAATCTGAGCGCACTTCCTCATTTCCTATCAACATGTTTTATCACAATTCCCTCTGCAGCCAAACCAGTCGGTCTGAGCTGCACTCAAAATAGAAACTCCTTTTCAGATTATACACATCTATTCAATTTCAACTCTAATATTACAATAATAATAAATTAGTCATGGTACCATTTATCAACCATTTACATTAGCGTTGATGAATTATTAAGATCTTGAGAATACGTTTCCTAAAGGAATGTGTAATACTGGTTGCTGATTAATTTTCATTCCACAGGGTCTATGGTTGTACCGGGGGTCAATGTTGCGAAGCAGTGGGAACATTACAAAGATAATGCAATGCTCGGTTCATCCCTTTAGGTTAACATGCTCCTTGTTAATCAAAATGAAAGCAAGCGTGCATGTGATGCTGAACCAGAGGTATTTGTTTTACTGTGAGATTTATACAGCAGGTTCTTTGCCCGAAGCCCTGATCACATGTTGTACTAGTTAAATGTGCGGTTTATCTCACAGAATGCATTAAGGTTGATTATCATAAAAGACTTTCAAAGTCTTGTCATTGAAATACAGTTATCAGAAATCAATTAATCCCAGGGGGAAATTGTTCACATTCCAGGTGTTCCATGCATGATCAGAAATACACTGCTCAAAAAAAAGGGAACACTAAAGTAACACATCGTAGATCTCAATGAATATTCCAGTTGAAAATCTTCATTCATTACATAGTGGAATATGTTAAGAACAGAATAACATAAAAAATCCCATCACGGGCTAATCCAACTTGAGTGGAAGTTCCTCAAGACAGGTCAGAATGAGGCTCAGTAGTGTGTGTGGCCTCCACGTTCCTGTATGACCTCCCTACAATGCCTGGGCATGCTCCTGATGAGGCGGCAGATGCTCTCCTGAGGGATCTCCTCCCAGACCTGGATTAAAGCATCAGTCAACTCCTGGACAGTCTGTGGTGCAACGTGGCGTTGGTGCATGGAACGAGACATGATGTCCCAGATGTGCTTGATTGGATTCAGGTCTATGAAGCGGGCAGGCCAGTCCATAGCATCAATGCCTTCATCATGCAGGAACTGCTGACACACTTCAGCCACATGAGGCCTAGCATTGTCATGCATCAGAAGGAACCCAGGGCCCACTGCACCAGCATATGGTCTCACAATGGGTCTGAGGATCTGAGAATCTGCCAATCTTGGTGTTCTCTGGCAAATGCCAATTGCCCTGCACGGTGTTGGGCAAGCCCCACTTGTGGACGTTGGGTCCTTATACCACTACCTGCACTACCTGAGCAACTTGTGTGGGTTGTAGACACCACCTCATGCTACCTCTAGGAGGGAGAGCACTGACAAAATGCAAAAGTGATCAAACATCAGGCAGAAAGGATGAGAGCAGAGAAATGGTCTGTGGTCAGCACCTGCAGAACCTCTCCTTTATAGGGCTTGTCTTGATAACTGCCTCATTTCCACCTGTTGTCTGTTCCATTTGCACAACAGCAGCTGAAACTGATTCACAATCCGTGTTGATCCTAACTGGACAGGCTGATTTCATGGAGTTGTGACTGACTGGGAGTTGCACTGTGTTGTTTAAGTGTTACCTTTATTTTTTGAGCAGTGTATTAACAGATTAGAAATGTAAAATAAGGTAAGGTAAAATAGCACAAAGTGAATAGAATAAATTTCTAAATAAATAAACAAGTACAATTTAAAAGCATTAAATAGCATCCAATATTAATCAGCTATATATATATATATATATATATATATATATATATATATATATATATATATATATATATATACAGTATATATATGTTCTTATGTGTTTTACATTATTGCGTTTGCACATTTGACCTTTAAGTGTTCAGTTGGAAGTCACCACCCTCCTTCAACAACCAGTCTCCCTGAAAGACATGTAGTAAGCATTCATCATTTACATGCAGACTGCATCTTCTGATAGCGTGTCTTCTAAGTCGGAGAAGTCAGTCCACAACATTTGGCCTACCATCAGACAGCAAAAGAGTCTACCTCATCACTTTGTGAAAATACCGGGTTTTGTAGCACTCCTGTGGTTGACGGGCAAATTTTCCGAGAGAGACGGTGAATGTGATTGAGGTGTCAGCAGCTGGCATCTTTGGATTACAGTGATTGTGGGAGCAGCAGGTGGTGCCACAGTCGGTAATGGAAGTCTCATTTTCCTTGATGTAGAAAGGCGAGACCACAGCCTGATAGCCTACAGCCTGAAAAGGCCGCCTCTGCTGGTTGGGGATTCTGCAGGTAATAGAAATATATTGTCCCCAAAATCGGAAGCACAGTTTCATGATCGAAAACATGAAATTTAAAATGATATTTTTATCTAAGCGAACATGGCTTATTCCTGCATCTACTTACATCTAGGAGGGCTCTGAGCCTCCACACAAAAAGGATTAAGTTTACATCTTTAGAGGCAAAAAAAACATCATTTTTTCTCATATATAACAAAGTAGATAAAAATAATTAAAAATGATTAAAAGAGTACTTTTTTAATTTATTTCACAAGTCTTGTGCAATAATATCTCCCACTATGGTTTATCAAAGGACCAACGAAGGAAAAACTGCTATGTTTTCTTGATAAATCTGAAGTTTTATTTAAATGTTAGGGTGGCAGATGGAGCTTAGAGTGTACCCAAACATAAACAAGAGGACAAATGCAACCAACTGTTAGCTCTCCATAATCACTACTACTTCAAATATGATGTCAACATCTGAAAAGTGGCCCAACATTCAAGCTGTTATCAACTGCAAGGTTGCTGGTTCGATCCCCGGCCCCTAGGTGGAAAAATGCCAATTTAAAACCATAAAATGTCCTTTTTACTGTAGAAACATGGTATTACAACACAATATGTGTACAATACCAGGTAGAGGAGGTCTGCTATCATTCCATTGTTATCCCTACATTTCAGGTTGTGTTGGCTTAAGACTTTAGTATTTACTCTCACCTAGTTATTTGTGACTGAGTCAAAGATTCTCTTATGTCATTTTTATTCTTGTGGTTGATGTAATGTTGTGGTATATGTAGTCAAAGTTAAACACAACCCTTAAAAAGAACCAGGAATCTGTTTTTTACCTCTCCATCTGCTCCTGCATTCACTGAAGCCACAGGATGCAACACTCATCACGCTGCTGAATGTGCAATAAAAACAAACAGCATGACCACTAAATTGCATCGCATTATTTTATAGCTGTGCATGAGTATAAATGTGCACAAGCATAATGTTTATGCAACATTATAATTGCTTGAAAAATTCATTTCATTGCTGATAGTAACAACATTATAACGCGTCCATAGTAATGATAGTAAATCCATGTGCATTACAGTTTTGTTAAGGATATCTGAAGGGGTTTTCCTGATGATATTTTCACCCCTCTGTATGTTTGTGTGTGCAGGCATGTTTTGTGTGCAGCGTGTCTGTGCGAATGAGTACACAGACTTGAGTTTCCACACTGGAGGTGCCAATTAGCTCTTGGAGATGACAAGAAAGCATGAGTTGGCTCAGCAGTAACGAGCTTCTCTGGCAAAAGCTTTCTTCCTTCTTCTCACTTTGTGTCTTTGCCTCTTTCCTCCTCTCCACCTAGAATCTACCTGTGTTTTTATATCCTATTGCTCGCTCTATTCCTTACTATTCCCAGTGCTTATTTCCTTCCTTATTTATTTTTTTACTGCCCACCTTTTTCACCCCCCCCCTTTTTCTGCCTCTGCTCTTGCTTTGTCATTTTGTGTGGGCACCCAGCTGTCTTATTATAGCACTCTGCTTCTAGCAGACTTCTTATTTTCTCTTTCTTCTTCTGTACTTCACCCTCCTGCTCTGTCTCACCCCTCTCAGCCTTTCATGTCCCCATCTTTTACTTCTTCATGTAACCTTCCTGTTTATTTCTTGACAATTTTAGCCTGTGATTTAAGAAATAAATGTAATTCAGTTAGAATCTGTCCCAATGTTTTAAAAGAAAGTATTGTACCATGCACACAAGCATGTATAAAAAGGGCCATCTGTGCTGTGAACAATCTTTTCAACATTTGAGGTGAAATTGACCTTTGAGCGAGGATTTTTCCTCCCTGTTTTATTTTATATTTCAACTGTATTAATTTTCCTGACATTCTTAGCCCCAGTCTCTTCATGGCTGGCTGGGTGTCCTGGTAAGATTTCCACTTGGGCGGCAGTCCAGTAATTCTATCAGACTCCTCCAAATCTGGCACAAAGTTGTCTTCCGGAACTGGTTTCAGAAAATTGACATCCTTGGGAGCTATTTGTTCAACAAAAAAGTGACACATCAACACAGGCGAAGTTGTTGGTGCAGCACTCTTGATGATGCTGTACCCTTTGATGGTTTTTTGATCTTTGATCATGGCCTGAGTGTGAGTACAGGGCACAGGATCTTATGGCTGGAGTATGGGACTGAAGAAGAAGTAACTTCACTCCTTTAAAGTGTGACACCATGCTGAGAAACTGGGTGAAAGTTTCAGGCTTTACTTCCGATGCCGGGTCTGGTCAGAGGTGTGTTTGGTCTCAATCTTCAGTTCATACATTTCAGCCAAGTTTCATCCCATAATGTAAAATTAATTGTTTTGTGCACTATGACAATTTTTTTCCGTGGCTGTCAGGGGCAGTCACAAGGTGAAAGGCGCCTAGATGCAGATACACCGAGTAGCAACAGAAACCAGGTTGTATGCCAGAAAACAGTCCAAAAAGGCAACGGTACAGATGGGTTTGACCAAGGCAGTGACGTAGAGCTGAGGTTCGAGGAGCCAGAAAAGAGTCTGGAAGCAAAGGTACGAAGGGTAGAGCAGGGGATTGACCAGTCCAAGCAAAAGTCAAAACCAGAGGGGCAGTTCACACAGGCAGAAGTACAGACAGGAAAATGGCTACTCACGAGTTTGTAAACGAGTCAGTCAGAGCCGCAAATACAGTCCAAACAAGAGTCTAAAGACCAGGAAGCGGCTGCTCCTTCCACTTCCGGTCAGCCGCCAGGGCGGAGTTCTACCAGTGACAGGAGACGCAAATTTTAATCTGATGCATTTTAGTTGTTGATTGTGGTGAATGTCTGCCAGATGCTGTTTTCCCAGTGAAATATTTATGTTATTCAGTGTATTGTTTTGTGCAGACTGACACAAATCATTTTGTGACAGCCAGCATGACAACCTGCAACTTTAAGTTGTGTGTCTAACCCCAACCATGAGTGGAAAACAACATGTAAGTGACAGTTGCAACATTGATGATGCATTTCATCAAAATAAGACAACAGCGGCATAGGAGCAGACATCCACGGGTCCAACATACACGTTTGCAACTTCATACTGTAAAATCACTGATTCTTGTATAAGGGCAACAAGCACACACACACACACACATCAATGAGCCATTTTTCTACTACAATAATAATGATTGAATGAAAGATCGTGGTTCACAAATTTTGCTGGTGAGTCATGTCAGTCTGCACAAAACAATACATTCAAAATGATGTGACTATTTCAGGCACGGGATCTGAGTGAGCTGAGACATCCCAGACAAGGTACATTATGACATTTTTATAATCTATTTCTGAAAAAGAGCATTTCTATGTAAAACAGATTGTTGCTATGGACACAGTTGTGATGTAAAGAATTTTGTTGTGGCAGACCCGGACAGGAAGTATCACTATAACATGTCAAAATGGTGTCAGAATGTTCAGAAGATGTGTGACTGCTGATAAATGGTTTAATATTTAGTTCGGTGATTATGGGACAAAAATAAAGTGAGACTCTGGACTCACCAGTAGTCCCCAACAACTGTGTTCAATTAACATTTTTGTCAAGTCAACAACATTCTAATGTTGATAAAACATCTGTTTAAGCCTGTAAACTGTTACCACCATGTTTTTATTCATCAAAGATAATTACTAAATCGACATTATAAAAATTAAAAAACTTGCTTTCAAGAAGATGAGTGACTTTGAAAATTAATTGATGTTTTTTTTTTTTTGACTGAGAGTGAAATTCATTGGGACACATTACTTAGTGCTGTCCCTCACAACTGAAAATGTGAGTGTTAGTGGCAGCAAATGCAGACAGGAAATATTCCAAAACAGCCTGAGCCAGAAAATTAGTTTAGAGTGCACAAAACCACAGAAAGTATTGATTAACAGCCCACACAGATTAGTTCATTTTGAACTATGTGCTATTAAAACTACATTGTTTCCATTAGTGCACAGTAGGGGAGGCTTCAAAAAAATGTTGACACTGTGAGGTAGGTGATAATAATTAGTGCTACTAATATTCATGGTGTTTTAGTTGTATTGTAGTGGTGATGATAGTAAATCTTAATTATTAAAGATGCTGTTTGACAGCATACAAATAGCAGACTGTAAAACTTCCTCTTCCAAGGTCAAGGTTTACAAAGACAACAAGTTGAGATCTGATGAGAGAAAGCAGAACCTAGGTGCTAAAATTGTACTTCTCATGCCTCTGTTTAGCTTTCCAATGAGCACAAAAATGTATGCTTTGATTGAATTTTCTTAATTTTGGTGCATATTATTCAAGAGTTAACTAGATGGACAAAAGTTACACACAGTTAAAAATGTACTACTAAATTAGTGTTTATGTTAATAATAAATAAATATTAAAAAATAAAGTGAAGGCTGTTTCAATATGAAATAAAAATGTTCCTATAATAATTAACAAATAATATAATAATAATTTTATCATTAATACCTTATTTGAAATAGTGTGTCTGGCATGGTCTATATACAACTCTGACTGGATCTCTTCTCAGTGTCAACTTAATCCCTGTTGTCATGTAGTCTACGAGATCAGAGGACATAGCTGAAAACCTCAGGGAGTATACAGGTCTGATAAAATGAAAGGGGAATCTAATAACTGTTGTCGTGGTTACCCCTGAATTTGATCTGTGGCTGGTCAGGGCAGCTGCAGCTTCACTTGAAATAAAAGGTAATTTAATTGGCTTTTGTGCGTCTGAATGCCAATGTGGCTGCCATGGTTGCTTTGTTTAGTGTTACTTTATGCAGGGCAGGTGGAAGTCGGCCATGTTTTAAAATTCTGAGAGAAAGTAGGTGTGATGGTGTTGCACTGCATCATTCAGAATTTGGTGACTATGACCATTTGTATGTAACAATTTGATAGTGGTCTGTGCTTAACTGTTTTTTTATAGACTTTAACAAAATAAAACGGCTTTTATCACTTTCATTTAGTGAGGATAACAGCCTTGAAAATGTGATCGCACATTCTTTTTTTTCCCAAAAAAATCTTTAATTAATTTTTCATTTTACCAGCGATGCTGTTAAATTTGCACTGTTCATCACGTTGACCTTGAAGAAGTTATTTGAGCAGTTCATCTATTCCAAAAATTTAAACAACAATGTTAAAAAAAAAGTTTAGTTACAATTTTAATTTCAGTGTCTCTGCTTCTAAATTATACACAGACAAAGACATCGAACTAAACCCCCCGCACTGGCAGTGGCATTTGCCCCATTTTGATTGCACTGAAAGTTGTGTTGTGATGAAGCGGGTGAAACAGAAATATAAAAATTCTTTTGACTGGCTAAAACAAAAGGATGAAATCTTCTTGTGGTGAAAGTTAGCTTGTGTTGGCCATTTGCTTCCTTGTGTGGTGGCTGTAAACGCTCGCGGCCGCAGCTTGATGCCATTACAAGGCAGACAGCTCATCAACATAAGTGACAAATGCTGCTAACTTCACCAACAGAAGGGAGAAGGGCACGGTTTAAAATGACATTTCAGCCTCAAGGCAAACAGCGGCATGCCGCTTTGAGCAAGGAGCAGTCGCTGTGTTTAAGTGCCACATGGCAACGGGAGGAACAGGCACAATCTTATCTTTGCTATGCTCTGCGAATGATTCCCATGTGGTATACAGATTGTATAATGAAGCTGGACCGTGAAAACCCACAGATGTTATTGTGAGGCTCGGCGCTGCCAGCGGTTGGCAGAACAACCTGCTGCTTGAATGAACCTACAGCATGATTTTTTTTCCCTTCCTCTGTGTGTGTGGGTGTAGTCATGAGGCGGTAGAAGAGAAAGAAGCAGAGAGTCTGTTGGTTTCAGTGTGCTGTGGCATGTGTTGGTAGGACAGGGGGAGCATTCGCTGATGAAGTGTGTCGACAGGTTTTTTCCAGCTGCACTTCAGGATGCAGACAACCCATGTGGTACCTGATGTTCTTTTTTTCCTCTTTCTCTCTGTCTTTGAGTATCGTGTACCTCACTTACACCATGGAAAGAAGAGAACATGCTGTAATAAAGTGCCTGGAAAGCCTTCTAAATTTTAACAGCAAGATGTTGTGTATTTTTTTTTACTTTAATATCATACAGTTGGCTGTGGAGTTGACAATGCCAGCCTGTCTTTATCACTTATTGGTTGTAAAGTCCTGATGGATTCCAGGTGCTTTCTCAGGTTAGCCACCACCTTTACTATCTACCATTATCCATCCATCATCCAAGGCTGCTTTGTCCTGCAGTGGAGCCTATCCCAGCTATCTATGGGTAAGAGGCGGGGTACACCCTGGACAGGTCACCAGTCCATCACAGGGCAACACAGAGACAGACAACCATTCAAACTCATACTCCCACCTACGGGCAATTTAGAGTGACCAATTAACCTAACAAGCATGTCTTTAAAATGTGGGAGGAAGCCAGAGCACCTGGAGACAACGTGCAAACTCCACACAGAAAGGCCCCAGTCAGAATCGAACCGGGAACCTTGCTGTAAAGGCTGCCACCGCACCACAGTGCTGCCCCTTATCTAGCATTATAGCTGTGTAAATCCTCATGAAATAGAAGGTTTTGATAAATCATATTATGCCGATATTTTTTAAGTAATTATTTACTTTGTAAAATATCACTAGTTGCTTTAAATATGAGACAGCACCTAAAGGAATAAGATGGATCCATGAAGAGCATCCTGATCTCTTATTTATGGCCTTTATTTGGCCTTTAATCATTGAACAGAGACAGGGCATAACTGGGGAGAGAGGCGAGATGATAAAGGGCTGCTTAAAGTGGACCACAGTGGTGAAAATTACACCACAGTTTTTTGCAACACCATCTCACTCATGAATAGCCAGCCCGTCCTCAGCAGGAAAATGTAACAGAAGGTCGATATTTTAGTCCTTAAAAATGGAACGTGTTTTTTTTCTATGTGTCAATGGGGGCAGGGACTAGCATCCATGATATTCACCTATATTACAGAGATGAGTGACAGTCACAGCATTGTTGGACGGCACATCTGCCTCCCTCATGCACATGCAGGCCGCCAAACGTCCACAGACGGAGACAAGGGTCATCATTTTGTTTCAGACTGTCACCCAGGAAAAAAAATACATATTGTACTGAGCACTTTTAATCAGGGAAAGGAATTAGGTGGCATTCAGCTGAGTATCGGACATTGAAAATGTCAGTCTGTGTTATGTACAACCAAATTTCTCTAATTGTTGTTTTGGATTTGTGGACTTACAAATTATCTATCCCTTATTTTCACACACACATCTCACCCTCCTCATTATAAACGTGCTTCAGCAAATAAATTGTTTAATATAGTTTTCTATCACAGCGAGCGTTTATCTGTGTGACTATGTGTGAAAGAGAGAGTGAGGTATGGATAATTTCACCCATCTGTACTCACACAATTGGAAATTGTGAGCCTCTTTTTAATTAGGTATTTTTTCAGTCATTCGTTGGATGTGCTTGGCCCGACTATCCTTGCAATATGAGCAGCAATATGTCTTAGACAGCACTGACAGCTTGTTATCCAATCAGCTCCCATCTAATCTCACAGCTCACCTCTTATCCGTGTGAAATCGTGCCGTATTTAATTCTCACACCACATTTTCAGCGAGAGATGCACAAAACTCTTATGATACTATGTTTGTTTTACTTAAAAAGAAAGTTTGGTTTGATTAGATTCATTCTAAAAATAAGCAACATTTATTGCTGTCCTCTATTAAAGCACCTGTCAATCACAATATCTGCTCCATGAATATTCTTGTACTTTACATGCTTTTGAGATGAAGATAATTTCCTGTCCTTTGTCGGGCATCATCTGCCCTTTCTTCCATCTCCTTGATTGAAAAGCTTTTCTCCACTTGTTCTTTTCCTTTGATGAACTTTGTAATGTTATTTTAAAATGCAGACGCTTGCTGGTTATCGTCTCTCCAAAACTGAAGAGCTTCAGCGTCTAGACAGGAATTCTTATGAGCTCTATTAAATCAGCTTCAAAGCGATGGATCAAAAGGTGATACTGAAAGCTGGACAATACTCAGACAGAGTGGTTCACGGAGCCACTATAGCTTTGGATTTGCCTGATGATGCCATTACCTGAAGTCAGGCCTGAGCCAGCAGACAGCGATTATGGCAGAGAGCAATAAGAATGATTTTTTGCTGTTGACACTACACACCGACGGGTATGTAGTCAGGATGAGATGAAGAAAACACCTATATGAAGTATAGGAACATTAGCAGGGATGAAGCACAGGCAGACATTATTGTTGAAAAGCCCAAGTTAGTATAGGTGCTAAATGCTAATGGTGACCCTGTATCCAGACATGCAGGTAAAATAATACTCATAGTCATCCTTCCTATGGTTTGCTGTCTGGGTTACTTCGTTACTTCACTGTATCAGAGCAGATGACCAGCAAACAAGTCAAGCGGAGTCCAGTAGTTTTGAGAAATTATAAACAAATTTCAACACTTTTAACTACACATGTGTGTACAGTAATACTGGTTCCTTTAACAAGCCTTCTCACACAAAGGTGGTCATGTATTTTTCTCATAAGAATTTAACGGAAGCTAAAAGAAATGTATGAATATGAGGTTGAGGATTATTGATGATTAATATTATATATTCCATTATATGATGTTTTTGCAGTTGCAGTTGCCTTAACCTTGGCTATTCTGCAGCACAGCTGTGAAAACAGCCTGGGAGTGCCTGAGCTAAAAACAAATAACCTGAAAGGTCAAAATCAATTACAATTCAAAATATACATTAGCTCGCATTAAATATTCTGACTGATAATACAAAGCTATTTCATCACACCAGACAGAAAGATCATCAGGGTTTTGTAGATGCACCCAAGTCAGGCAGCAGTTCAAAATCCAAATCACAAAGTCCTTTAAATTCAGGCGAGCGTCGAGGGCACAGGTAAGCAGAGAAACAGCAACAGTCAAGACACCGGGGCCTGAGAAAGATAACACTGAATTTAACCACAAAATAGTTAACAAGCTAAAGAAAAAAAAAACATCAGTGACCAAACCATTAAGATAGAAAATAAAGCCAACAGAAAACAGCTTCCCTCAGATTGCCGACTCCGCTGCCCCAGATGTAGAACTGAGAGGAGAAGGACAGCCTTCATGTCCAGAGCTGTTCTGCTCCTCAAATCTCTACCACCACTACACCCCCCCCCCCACTCTCGATCTATGCATCCCTCTGACCTGCTTATCCTGCTTATTTTTTACATTTATACTATCTATCTATTTTATTCTATTTTTTGCCCCATTTTTTTCTTACATTTACATAGCGGCTGTGATTATCGTGTTGTGATTTTCTCCTTTGGGGGACTAATGAAGGATTATCTTATCTTATCTTAACTGTTCACTTGCCTTGAATTGCCCTTAGGGGACAAATAAATGCCTTTGATTTGATTTGACTTGTTTACATCCTCATTTTATATTTTTCTAAGACACTAATTTAACTTGTTTAAGGCTTAAAGTTGTGGATGTGGAAACTTTCACTTTCACTGATTGCTAGCTCAAGCTAACTGACTTTAATGTTACCAGTGTAGCTCATTTCCATCGAACTTCCTTTGGATTAGCTGGGAGGTAAATCACTGCACAGTGTTTTGAACTATAGGAATCCTTTGGGTAATTTGTCTGTTTTTTATACACAGCCTTTGGTTTCAAGGGTCAACACAGATGTTATGTCTTCATATTCACAGCCTGTGGGCCATATGGACTAAAGTACTGCATATGTAGATGCATGTATAAGAGAAATGCTCCAAACCATATTATCGGTGTTTCAGATTCACACCACACCATCATGTCTACTCAGTCTCAAGTGTTTTGACCTTCTGTTCAAACATTTAACAAATGGTGCAGTTGAGTTCACAGTCTGACAGCGTACCAGCGTCCGATGAACCGTGACGCATATTTAAAAGGAATCACCAGCCTGCAACATCTCTGCTATAAACCGCACTCTCATTGGAGCCGTTCAGTCACTCTTAGTTGCAGATCTGAGTGGACAGACAGCCTCGATTATACGCCCCGCTGGACAACCCGCAGCATATCAGACACTGCTACTAATGATAATGAAGGACGAAGCACTCCTGTCTCTCTCTTTTCTTTCAAGCCCTTTCTTGAACTATCTTTAACTCAAAGCGTATTTGTCCAGATAAAACCATGAGTTTCTAAGAAGAATAATTATTCACTCTCAAGCCCTATGCAGTTTTTCTTGATGGAATAATCATTGCTAGCTGCAGCTGAATTGAGCTAACATAAGCTTTTCTCTAAAAAAAAAAAAAAAAAAAAAAAAAGAACCACTCGACAATCAGGCTGGTTTACTGGGGGGCACAGTTATATGTCTCAGCAGTTAATAAGATGATGAGAGCAGACTTTAATAGCAGTCCCATTCAGAAAGGCTTTGTTTCTCTGGGTGCATGATTGCACCCTCACCTCCACTATAGTCAGTGATTTTAATCCAGCAGTGTGGGTAATATTTCACCCTGAATACCACAATTATGACTGTGAATCTTTGGGTTTTCCCTGCTGGAATTATTCCTTTCTCTTAATGTCTTTTAATCAGTTAAATAAAAATGTGCTCCTAACCATCAACGTTTTATCTTTTTTTTGTACTCAAGTACTGTCAGAATACACAGACAATGTACAAGCTAGCAGCAGCATGTATGCACCAGATGGCCTGTTACACATATCCCTGTCGGACGTCAACAACTGTTGAAAAGGGACAATCTGTTGCGGATGTTTGAAAGCTAGATTTTTTTTGGTTTTCAACTTGCACTAACACCAAAAAGTAGCGAACAAGAAAAGTGTTTATGACCACCTGATTCCAAGTCATCATCACCTCAAATCATCAAAACCTGCCCATAGCTGCCAGTCCTTCCCCACAGGGTGCTGATTGGTCTTAAAGCCTGCAACGATGGATTTTTATACATTTGTGATCCCACAAGAATCAGACTTCGAACATCCTGCCATACCCAATCAGCAAGCTACCTTTGCAACACATTGCGTTTGTCCACTTTGCACCAATTATAAATTCGTCTTAGACAAAATCTCTTACTTCCAACTCCATCAAGTTTATAGTCAGACTGCAAACAATGTCTTGGCTTAGTTCTTAGGTCTAGCAAAATGGTCAATGTCCAAAATTTATATTACAATTGATATAAGTGGGTTGTATATGATCAAGTTTTTATGCGTTAGGTATATGATGCCTAAACAACAACATCAGCTTCAGCGACAGCTTGTGGCTTTCTGTCAGTTGGTGTCAAATTGACCCTACGGAAACTCCATCCAAAGAACGTCTACTAGCCAATCATAGCTTAGCAACTGAATCTATGCGGTGTGTGTGTACGGATTGTGTAAATCACACGCTATCCACAAAGTTTAACATCGCTGATTTACAATCACAGCTTCTCGGGAAGTGTATAAACAGGAAGTATGGTGTCTGCCGCTTGGTTTGGTCGTTAATTTTGATGATAGTGTCTGATCATTGACAAATCTGCCTGGCTCTTTCAGATACTCTACTAGTTTTCCAAAAATTGTCCAAAATTCCCTTTGGGATATCTGTCACTAGCATTGTCGACATATTGGCCTATGCAGAGTGTGCGAAAGCTTGCCAGGCGCAGCAACAGTAACTAAGGAGGGCAGAGTTTCCCTAAGGTCAATTATCCTCCTTCTGTTATGTGTATTTCATCGAATTAGAGCTCATGCTGAGTAACATTAACATGTTTTCCTTTATGTCATTATGTGTTGCTATGCAGCTGGGATTCTGCACTGAAGTTGTCAGGAGAAAGAACAGTCATATTCATAAATAATATTTATTAGACACATCTTGGATGTGAGTGACTAACGTTAACCACAGACTGAACTTTGTATTGTTTCCATTTACAAGAATGAATCCTCTGCCACGCAAAACACATCCAAGCACTCCAATTAGACTAATTAAAATATTACAAGCACAAGTACAAGCTGCACACATTTTTCAGCTGACACTTCTTGTTGTTTTTTAATCACACACTGGGCTGGCATTGTATGAGATGAAATCTTTATTTCTGGTTCAGAAAAATATTTAATGTGTAAGATTACAGTGTGTGTCTAGCTGCTGGAGGAGACCATTCTTAACACTCTGTAAATATAAGATACACTGCAAACATTACACTTCCATGTCAGTGGATGGCATCATTAATTATAATACATTCATTAGAGCCATGCTGCTCAATACATGATTACAGAGCTGTCAAAAAATAAGAGCTGCTGAAGCTACAGAGCAGAATAAGGGAACTCTTACAAATGACACCGCACCAGCTTGTAGCTAGGCTAATACAGAAGGAAATGGGATAAAAAATTATGTGTCAGACATCTGATGAGAGCTTTTATTCAAAAACGAATACATTTTATTTTGTGCTGTGGACCACAGCAATTATACATTTAGATGTCAGACTGAATTTAAATGGGAGGACATTTAGTTTTACATTCTACTCCTTTTAAAATGAGTGTGAAAGAATGAACTCTGCTGTACAGACCATAAATAAAATAAAATGTTCCCATAATATAGTGCTTTGTTTTGTCTTTGAGAGTTTTTTCATTAGATCTTTCTCTAAAAGTAGTTCACTTTTCATCAATATTTCACTTATTTTAATAGTACTAATGTTAACTTATAATGCATATCAACACTTTTTTTTGTTTTGTGGCAAAACAGTCCCTGTCCCAAAACAGTATAATGATATTATTTAAGTATGAGCCTCATAATCCACTTAGCACGACATGATCTAATTTCTAACATATGGGCTAGCTTGAACACATTCAATCTGTGCTATCAATACATATTGTATCTCAGTCAGCATGGTTGATAAAGATGGCCCTGACAGATTTACTTACTTATAAAAACTTTCTCTCAACACCCACCTGCAGGTGAAAGGACCCCCGGCAGTGCTGCTTAATGGGGAAGCTGCTGCTTCTGTTGCTGCCTGTACTGGCACTGACCCTGAGCACAATAAGGCCCCATGGACTGATCACTTCAATTAGCTAATTGCTGTTGATGGTAATTCACTCTGCTGTGTCACTAGAGAAGCACATCATCTTGATATGGTTAACTGAATAGGCCAAGCCAATTAAAACTATGAAATGGACAATGTGGCAATATGTGATAGGTCCATTTGATTGAATCGCTCAAACGCTGCAACGGCTGCATCGCTGCATCGCTGCACAATGTGGCCAGTAATTCACAGGTTTATAGAGCCAGGATAGGTTTGGGTATGCTTCAAACTACCGTATTTTCTAGACTATAGGTTGCACCGGAGTATAAGTTGCACCAGCCAAAAAATGGAGAAGAATACCAGTATTATATACCAGTATAAGTCACATTTTTGGGGGACATTTCATCTTGAAAGGCAAGTTATAATAATAACAATAGAATGGAGAACAACAGGCTGAATATGTGTACGGTAAGCTAACATAACACTGAACTGTCACTTCTGAACAGCTCCGCCGACTCTAGGGCCTAGGGCGCCCTCTAGCGGCTGTCAGTGTGAAAATAATAAACACGCAAAATTATATATCTTAATATATAATTCGCACCCAATATAAGTTGCATACATAGCCAAAGGATGAAAAAAAGAAAAAAGAAATTTAAACAGGCTGCTTTTTTAATGACTAAATTGTCAAGCTTTCCCTTTAAATAATGTAAAATCATAACATGCAGTACTGGTATAAATGGTACACAATAGCATGTAGCTTACTAGCCATCCCACAGTGATTTAACAAATACTGATTTGTAAATTGTCACCGAACTTCTGAAACCATATTTTGATCATGTTTACTGTGCCAGTTTCTACAGTGATCAATTATATATCTGTGATTTCTGCACATCTGAACTGTTGCTTTGTAAAAATGTTGTCAGATCATATAAAGTTGCATGTATCTGCTAAGAACAGTGAGCAGGAAGGGATCCCAATACTCAATGGAAATTCACATTTTATGAAGTAACCTACGCTTTTATTAAATATATCCAACTTTGCAACTTCACCGGGCTTAAATTGAACTTTTTAATAAGGTGCTAAACAAATCTTATGAAGTCACCTTGTGACATGTAAACACTGAGGGGGTAAAAAATAGAGCCTCTTGATACACTTCCTGCTCTTCTCTTCCTCCATGCTCTTTTATCCATCTGGTTTTATGGCAAGCTACCTCTGCTGTACGAGCTGTTCTTTCAACCCCCAGCATCCTTTCATCTCGCCTGGAAAAGTAGGTGCTCCCATGTTTATCCCCGATTCAAGGAGTATGAAGAGTCAGGGTACAGCAGAAGGGTACGAGCGAGAGGAGGATGCACAGCAGCAGACTAAAGAAACCGGGTAGATCTGAAGGCAGTCTTTAACTGACAAAGGCCCCAGCTTACCACATATCTGTGACATTAAGGATTAACGGCTGAGAAACAGTGCTCTGCCTGCTCTTTTGTTAATCTCTCCCCTCCCAACATCACTCACTCACTCAGCCTCATTCTCTCTGTCTTCATCCTTTCTCACCACATGCCGCCGCTGCCCCAACTTTAATTAGTTTTAGCGAGGAATGAAGGAAAAGTTGGCGCTTTCTTCAGGTGATAAAACAGTAACTGCCATTGAGCTTAGTTTGGGTTAACAGAGGCGAGGTCAAGTGTGAACTCCTGGGAGTTTTGATCACACCACAGGGCCGAAGAGCACTATCGGGGTCAATAAAAAAGTGGATAAAGGACTAAAAATTGTCTGTCTTTATGTCTCGATCCTCTTGAACTGAACTGACAGAAGGCATATTTGTTTGTGCTGAAGCTGAATTGTTTTGCCTTTTATTATAGAAAATGTGTTTAACTTATTGCCGTCTCTTCGAAGGTCCATCTCAACAGGATGAGTAATGGTTTTGGGATGAAAAAGCCATCTGGACATAGCTGCCTATTCATTAATTATGCAAAGCAGCGCTAATCAGAAATAATGGGCTTCTTAATTACTGTCCCAACAACAAAGCTATAGAACAGGTGACCAGAAGCAGCTTGGCACCTGGACGTCTCACCGCATACAGGTTTGCACGAACAAACCTCAAACTGACATAATGAGGTTGACAAACTGTCAGCCATTAATGAATGGTGCTGAAAATTGAGTTAATTGTCTCACAGGTGTCCTCAGTGTGCTGCGTTTCATCTTATCAAAGTGTCACTTTCTTTGAAAAAAAAAATGGCATTATCAAGTGGATCTCATTTAAGCACTGCATGCACTGTGGCCACCCCAGGCTTAGTCATTGTTTGAATGTTTTATTTGTATTCATGAGTGGAGCTGTTTTTTAAAAAAAAAATAAAAAAATATGGTAAATATGGTTGTTGTTTATGCACCAAATTCTTTATTTACACATTATAACACAGCACGTCCTCATGAAAAAAAGCCACATTTGGTCAATAATACATCCTTCTGATACGATACATTGTTATGTTTATGCTAACGGAATGTAATGTTGCCCAACATACGATATGGGAGATGTAATCATATTGTCCAATGACATTCAATCATTGGACCATGGACAGATGTGCATGTTGGGAAGTACATTAGGGATGGTGAGGAGTCCAAAGGTTCGGTTCCCCCTGACACCGTGAGCTGTTTTGTTTTTACCATTTTGATTTGAGCCCGCAGTTAAATTTAGTTTGTAATTGCAGTTGGAGTTAGGTTAAAAACAGCTTGTTAAGAGGTTAGGTATAGATGCTAAAACACACATATTTGTGACATGAAACATATTTTACAATGAAAACTGATTCTATGAAAACTGACATTTTCGGCTACCTTCATGTAAAGTCTCTGCAAAGATGTGATCCGCTTTCAAAGACTGAAATATCTACCTCAGGTCATGCTTTCCTGATAAGGACATGTTGTAAGAAACATACAATAACTTCTGTTGGGAGACAACTCAGCAAGAGATGTGAGAAGGCCAAGAAAATAAGTAAAAAATTATAAGTGCTTATGGCTCCATTAGGGCAGAGAGCTGCTTAATACAGGTGCTCCACACAGGATATGCCACTGAGACAACTCAATGTAACAATACCTGAGGTGCTGCAATTAATTAAAGCTCATACTTTAATTTGATCATGGGTGGGACATGTTTTTTTTGCTGTTGTTGATAGTATTAGAGCAATTACAGCAGTGGCCACACTCATCTTTTCCCTCTGGAGGCCCGAGCAGCCGAGTGCCACTGTCTAATGGAGTCAGCAAATTAATCCTTCACTGGCTGGAGACAAACAGGGGTGGCTTTGAATTCCCAGTGGATCAGGTTCACTCAAAGAGACATGTCTACGGTCTGCCGGGAGATTTTGACAAGTTTATCAGAGCAGACTGTTGTCTTAACTGTGCAGAAAAAGGTGAATGTGAAGAAGCAACATTGTATCGATTTGTACTTTAAATTTGTTTAAAGTAATTGAAATTAATGCATACTGCTGAGTGGCCCTTTTTTATCATTTATATCCACAAATTGTATTAGTCTCAGAGACTAGTTTCACAACTCACAGGCTCAGATTCTATTATTTTAATTGAATAAAAATTCATATTTTTGTGTAATACTTCCCTTTATGCAAAGAAAACATACAAAATATATACACATACACAACAATACTACATCAAGACTATTGTGGTTAGAAGCATTTTAGTAACATATAGTTAGCATAGGTACACAAAAACAAACAACAAGTTGCAGAACTACAACCTTTAAAGCTACAGTCCAAAATACTGGAATTGAGAGTGATTAACTAAGCAGCGACCTGCGCCGCTGAGACTGTGGACTGTTACACAGGGCCTCAAAACAGTTCTCATGTAACCTCTGAGTGCCATTTATGAAGCTTCATCTATAGCTATAAACTGCACTGTTGATGTGTTTGATGTATAAATGCCTCTAATGGGCCAGGTTAGCATCATGGCTGACCCACCACAATGATAAATAAATAAATAAATATCTTTTTAACAGGTGAACATCGCTTTGAGTTGCCCTTGTGTAAATATATAGCTATTTACACAGCCTGAATAGTGAGTTATTGTCTTGCAGGTGTCATACTGGTAGCTCCTACAATTTGTCCTCACAACTAATCACTTTTTTGCTGAGGTTTTCTTTTCTTTCTTTTTATTTTATGTCAAAAACTTATATTGCTTTCAACCTTTCTTTTTGCACCAGCGGCTCTGCCATGCTGCTAGGTACTGTGCTCTAAAGTAATCTGTCTCATTCAATGTAACTTCAGCTCAGGCAAATAGTCATTGCAAGTTAACATTAAAAACATCACTGCCAGCACACCGGCCCCAAAATATAGCTGCAGACAGCACATTTAGACCCTTGAACATACTATGAAGTACAGAGAGCTGATGTAGGACAAGTCACAACTTTGTTGGATTAGTTCAACATGCTACTAGATTTATTTTGCCCCATCATGGATTTCACCTGTTATGTTTGTGGTTTTAGTGTCTAATCCTCCAAAGTCAATTTCAAGATAGTAATTTCTGCATTCAGGGACAAAAACCATCCTATCAATCTGTGTCCTTGTGCCACTGCACAGCTAATTGTGTGTCACTTTAAATATCACAGCTTGCTATCTGCTTATAGGAAAACTCCCAGACATAGAGGGAGTGTAGACTGGTGTGCCATTGTACTCCCGCATCGTGCACATCATCAATCTTGATTTTGGATGTAGAGAGACACTGTGTGTGTGTGTTGCAGATGATTTCTTGTGTGTGTGTGTGTGTGTGTGTGTGTGTGTGTGTGTGTTCTGAGGGTGAGGCCTGCTTCGTAGTAAATAAACTTAGAGTTTAATCCTTTACGTTGTGTTTGCACGGCACACACACAAAGACCTGAGAGACAACACAATAAAAGAACAAGACCTCAGAGATCTGAGCTGATTAGAGTCTCTCCATCTCAGTGGTGTACTCTTACTAATTTGAATACATTAACAGTCACATAATGCTCTCACATCATGATTGACTTGTCAGGATCTTTATGTCTTAATCACATGTCAGATTAATTAAGATATTTTAAAATATTACAATTTATTGGAAAAATGAATGCTGTGAGTTTAGATGGTATTAATGTGGTTAGAAGGATTTTAGTAACATATAGTTAGGTATAGATAGGTACACAAAAACAAACAACAAGTTGCAGAACTACAACCTTTAAAGCTACAGTCCAAAATAAATGTCTCCACCTTCTGGAATTGAGAGTGATTAACTAAGCAGCGACCTGCGCCGCTGAGACTGTGGACTGTTACACCGTCGACATGGCAACGTTCAGGGCCTCAAAACAGTTCTCATGTAACCTCTGAGTGCCATTTATGAAGCTTCATCTATAGCTATAAACTGCACTGTTGATGTGTTTGATGTGTACATGCCTCTAATGGGCCAGGTTAGCATCATGGCTGACCCACCACAATGATAAATAAATAAATAAATATCTTTTTAACAGGTGAACATCGCTTTGAGTTGCCCTTGTGTAAATATATAGCTATTTACACAGCCTGAATAGTGAGTTATTGTCTTGCAGGTGTCATACTGGTAGCTCCTACAATTTGTCCTCACAACTAATCACTTTTTTGCTGAGGTTTTCTTTTCTTTCTTTTTATTTTATGTCAAAAACTTATATTGCTTTCAACTTTTTTTTTTTTTTTGCACCAGCGGCTCTGCCATGCTGCTAGGTACTGTGCTCTAAAGTAATCAGTCTCATTCACTGTAACTTCAGCTCAGGTAATTAAGATTAAGTATTTATCATTACCTTTGTCCATTTTTATATTAACTTTTACATTAACTATTTCTTGATTAAATTTGAATTTGATTCCTAAACAAAAACATTAAAACTCCGCATTAGTCACAGAATCCATCACATAGTGACAGATTTCCAATTAGGCTCAAGAACATGACTTACTGATACACAAACACAACAAAGAGAATAAGTTAATTAGGATTCAAATTAAATGTAGGAAACTATGTTTGAAAAATGGTAATCACTTAAATTTGTTTTAATTGTATTTTTTTACAAGGTCACACCATGTAATATTTGTCTTTATAATTGGAAAGCTTTTAGTTTATTCATCCATCCATCCATCCATCCATCCATCTTCTGAACCCGCTCTATCCTGCAGTGTAGGGTCATGGGGGGTTGGAGCCTATCCCAGCTATCTATGAGTGAGAGGTGAGGTACACTCTCAACACATATCACAAGTTCATCACAGGGTAACATACACATACAACCACTCATGCTCACACCTACGGGCAATTTAGAGCCACCAATTAATCTAACAAGCAGGTCTTTAGGATGTGGGAGGAGGCCGGAGTGCCCAGAGGAAACCCACGCAGGCACAGGGAGAACGTAGGAAAGCATGTTTGCCCTTATATTTAACATATGTATTCAAGACAGCTGTTGCCAGACAGATGTCTGTGTTGCAATATTATCCATGTGTTTGGCTTCAGCTCTGTGACACATGCTAAAGTAGTGGTCTAAGTGAAATGAGTGATGTTGGCTAACTACTATAATTTCTTAATTAGCTCAATTTAATTAACGTGTTTTGACACAGTTGTCCTAAGAGCTGCGTGGTCATTGGAGCTGCTGTATGTACACATGAGTGTATAAAGACATGCATCTTTCACATAGTGATGCTGGCTGTCAGATGGCAAAAAAAGTGATGTCTGCCCACCGCTGAGAGTTTTTCAGTTCAACAAGGCTATAATTTTTGTTTCAAAAAATTGTCAATTTCCACAACTCTTCCACGACTGCATAAGTGCTTGAGGTAGATTACAGCATGTCTTACATCAATGTCCAACAGGAAACCTCCTCATCACTGACAGCCACCTCTGGGCCTCCTGTGCCTGAATATTACATGATGACAGTGGAGTGTAGTAATTAGTGATTTTTATACAGTCAGCAGGTGAAAAATATGTCTAAAATTACTTACTAGGTATGTAATTAAAGGTGCATGATGCTCATTATGGACTCCTCAGAGGTCTGAACACAGTCCACACTGAGCACTACCATCCACTTCTAAGGACCTCTCACAGCAGGCGTATTTATCTTATGTATACAGCGCCACATCAGATCAAAACTGCACCACAGGTCTGCGTGTGATGTACATAATGCCTAAGTACTATTCATGGAACCTGTCATGAAAGTGACCTCAAAATTATGCAAGATGAGCCAGTAACCATGGCAACATATCAGTGCAGATAAATCATAAATTTCTCTCTGAGCAAAGAAGTGCTGTGATTAAGCCCTACTTTGTGTTTGTTAGATTCAGTGATAGGTACCAATCTCAGTATTGTGAGATCTCAGAAAGCCACAGCAGCGATTTACAGAGCACACGTACACACGTGTATGACAAAGCCAAATGTCTGCCATGAAAAATAGCCTCTTTATTGATTTTGTAAGTAAAGATAAATAAGGCTCAGTAGAGCACAACATGATTGGTTGTCAGTCAGCAGAATTAACTAGAATCGTCTCCCATCGATCTGAGCAGCGCTGATGATGCAGGGTTTCAGTCACAGAAAGTGTTCGCACTCAGTATGATTTCATGTTCGTGTCTCATCTGGATGAATTATTTCGCAGACGCTGAGCGGTTCCTTGGTGTTTTGCGTGCTGGCTCCCTGGCATGACTTAATGGGGATACCGGTGATTGTTAGTGCTTATTATATCCAACTTCCAGCAACAGAATAGTGCCTCAGTTATTACTTGGAGCTGAATGTGAAGTTGTAAATGCACTTCAAATTATGATTACCCGTGTCAGCGGTGTATAGCCACTGGTGGTACTGAATGCATAACTTTTGACACGGTGCAAAATAAAAACCTTATCTCTTCGTCAAAGCAATGAGTGACCTTCATCAGTCTCAACCACACATGCCCTCGCATTTGCACATGCACATTTGATAACATCTGATTAGCTTAAAAGTGCCTCCCACTTTGCCCGTAATTAATTCAACAGCACTTGGAGGGGAAGTAGTCCTGTAAAAGCGAAATCTTCTGCACCATTTAACTGGATAATGGCAGAGATTTTTATGATGTTTTTATTAAAGGGCGACCTTGGTTTTCAAGGTGTTGGCAGCTGCTGCACTGAGCTGAGACAGGGGAGCGACCAAATAGTGGGTGGTGTCATCGTCACTTTGATAGAGCTGATGATTCAGAAAATTCAGTGTCATCTCACTTCATTAAGGCTGGACAGGTAGCTACAGCACCACTAATGTCGAATACTAGCACCAGAGACTTTTCAAAGAGTTGAAATCTGAATCATACAAATGGGGTTAAAGGTGCACATTTAAAAGGTGCTGCACACAAAAATATATTTGGAGGATGAGTCACTGGGATTCACATGCAGCTGGATTATCTAAAGCACTTTATTAAAAAAGCACTTACAAGATAGTTTGACCCCAATTACACATGATCTCTGTGTGTTGGAGCTGAATTTAAAAAGGGTGATATTTCAGTTCTTGAAAACACAGTACATGCCTATTTCTCCCGGAGCCTCTATACACATGGACATGTGGTGTCAGGGACTCATCACAATGGTAACCGAAAATGGAAACTATAAAAATGGTGCAGTTGTCCTTGTACAATGTGTAATATGTGTTTGTTATGCAGTTGTGTGTTTTAAGACGGTCTTTACCTAAGGCCTTACACTGCTACACCAGGTGAAAACAAAACAACTCGGAACTCAGACTCTGAAAGTCTCCTGCATTGTCTCCTCACTTGGACTTTTGCAGCTGAAAAGTCTCATGTTTGGGTGGCATCGGGTATTGCAATAATGTTTTCTGTTATAGTAAACGTAAGCCTGTGTCGTATCTGGTGTT